>NW_012130080.1:4334041-4364712 GCF_000143395.1 Atta cephalotes | reverse complement strand
GTTTTACGTTACCGGGTACCGGAACCGAACTAACGGTACCGGACCGACGGACGGACGTACGGTAGTAATTAATTACTACTACTACACTACGTCTACACACTCTCTCTCTCTCTCTCTCTCTCTCTCTCTCTCTCTCTCTCTCTCTCTATCCATCTCTCGCTCTCGTCCCTCGTTTCTTTTCCTCTCCGATCCTTGAGCGTTCCTCTCCAACACTGAGCGTGTAATCCTCCGTTCTGCGCCAGCGAAACAAGTTGTTCGATCCCACGTCTCCGACCTCCAACGCGTGTCTCTTAGATAATTCTTTCTCCGAGCAGTCCGGGTAATCGAGTAGGCTGTTTGTATGCGCTCGTATACACAGCTGCATTGTTGTTGCAAAACAACACGTGGCATACCAGTAATCGACACGTAACACGCTCGTGCAAACATGTACACAAACACATACTCGAGAATAGAGTTGGATCGACGAGAGCGGAGGACGGGTTAATCTTGCATAACGTAATAGCGAGGCAACGAGACGAGAGGACCTTACTTAACTGTTTCTTATGATTTGATTATTGACTAATGATAACGAACCGTACAAATGATAATAATAATGGTAATAATCACCAGACGACTTTATCCGTTACGACGTAGCAATTGTGTCATTTTTTTTCACATCGATAATCTATTGATGAAATAATTTATTGTGAGATATTTTTGAACGGTCTCTGAAATGGTATGGCAACATAAGAGATATCTGTTATTACATTTATCTTTAAATAATATATATGAAATTTATAATGTCGATTATAATTATAATTTGTTTTATTAGACACACATTTTATTTATAATATAGATACATATTTTAAACAGATATTTTATTTTGTATACAAATTACTTGTATACTTTTTTTATAGAAGAATATTATTTTATTTATTTAACTTATTTTTGCGATAATTATTTTGTTTCATTTAGACAAGCTTTCTGCACTTATTGCAAAGATGAATGTTTTTCCGTGACGCAACGCCATTTGTTTGCCTCGACCTTTTGCTATGTGTCTGTAGTTGTTATTAACGACTTAACGTTTTCTCGGTTTAACGTTAAACGGGTAAATAATTTTTTCGTTTACACGCTGGAATTCATAATCGCCACGTTTGGTTAAAACGCGCGGCTATGCTTTTTCCGGGCGGAGGATTAATGACCGCTTAATTGCAGAACTCGCAATGCGGTCGTCTGGTTAATTGTAGGTCACACAGAAACCGAAGTGATAAGCGCTTGACCATGAGAAGATATAAAAGGAAAATAGTAAATATGAATGATTTCATACTACAATTGCGATATCTTTTCTTTTTAAACTTACAAGTAACATTATTAAAAAAATAATACGATTTTAATAATAATATTATATGATTAGAAATAATATATATAATTAGTGAATGAATAATGAAATGTTTAAAAAAATTATAATTTTTACACATCTTATTTTATCGAATATATTGTATATATTTAATATATTTTTCTATTTACAATTAATATAATATATTTTAATATTTTCTTCTATATTATTTCTAATATATTTTAATATTTTCTTTTACTATCAATAAAAATTATATTTCCTATAAAAAAAATAATCTATAATGTTATATTTTTCAGTCAATTTTAAGTTGCTGTTTTGCATTTATAAGTATATAGTCGATGAGAGATTCCCGGGGATATACTTGAAGTTTATTACGTGTCGAGTGATCGCTAAAGAACGATTCCTTCTCCGAGGCCATAATTAAACGCTACCGAAATCGAGAATTAGACATCGTTATGCTTAGTGAACTGTCATTTAACGAGATTCGATAGTCAGCAATAAGTTTCTTTCCGGTATATAATTTCTAGTCTTTATTAATTGTAGCCGCTAACCGATAATTAGGCACGCCTTAACTATTTACGTCAGTATGCGGTTAGAAGGTACTGTCATTATATCAATTTCTTACTCGCTTAGTTTATCAATGTTGCATTTTCGAAACTTTGAGACTTCGCAGTAATTGTATGTCGATCTATTGACCGACAATTTATAGTCCAGATTGTACATGGATCTTTTTTATATGATTATAAAAAAACTATAGAATACCATTAGATCAAAAGAACAATGTTAACAATATGAGGGTATTTTGTTTTAATTTCTGTTAAAATAAACTTATTTAAATTCGTTCTAAAGAAAAACCGAAACTATTATATATTAATAATGAAATTATATATGGAGTTAAACATTCTTATCTACTCTTTATGTATAACAAGATAGAATATTTTTCCCAGATTGCGTGCGAGAATAATTCAATTCCATCAGGATTTCCTGAATCGTAATTGACACGAACAGAGCTTAGGGCGTGTTAGTCGGTATCCTTTAACCGCGACGAGCTATCTAGGCGTGTTCTTTCGCCGAGGAATTCGCAGAGCATCGGTAATTTCTTGAGATTTTCCGCGGTCGTTACGCGGTCGCGAAGTTAATTGAGTAGAAAGCGATTCAACGTAGAAATGTGCCGACTCTTCTGCCGGGCGTATTAAATGTCTTGTTTATTATCATTAAAAAGAATAAAGAAAAGAAGAGAAAATGTTTATTATTATTTTAAGACAAAGCTATATCGAAATAAATATATTTGAATAAATTAAACAAATAATGTAGTTACAGAATCAATTAGGTTATTTATATCTAGTAAAGTCTCTCAAAGACAATTGTGGCTCCACATTATTTTTCAGTACTACAAATAATAGCAGTTTAAAAAAGCAACGGTAAACTTGGAAGTTTATTTAGAAATTCTCGTAAACTTAGAAACGATTAACCATAATTAATATTATTATTAAAAATATCAATATATAATGTATTTTAATATACTGAAATTTCTTGATTATTAAAATAATCTCAAATGCCAGCAAACAAAAAATAAAAGAATATACATTATAAAATGCATCATAATTTTTCTTTAAGAATAAACAACACAATAATATAAAATTAAAGCATATGATTGATGGATTCGTGCCGCTTAACAGCGAGACATGTAATTTCTCTCTAAATAAAGAGGAAGAAGAGGGTGCAGATAATGCATTTCCGATGCATATTGCCGTTGTGGAATCGGTTGTTCCGCTCGACGAGTCGTACCTGCGAATTTTCAGTGTGATAGTCTGCAAGAAACATTAGAATTATATCCGCCAAACAGGCCGAGGCGAGACGAGACACATTCATCCTGTCACCCACGTTTGTGTTTGTTCTGTCCTTTCGATAGCGTTTTTTTTTCCACGGCGCACATCGTTATCGTGAAAGTGCGTACGATCGTGCAGCGATAATCGTGCGATATGTTGTCACAAATTGAAATAATAGTAGAAAACAGGCCGATAATGCCCTCCAATTGGATAAAAACGGGGAAAATTCTACGTCATGCTACATGCCGTCTGTGACAAAGTAATTGCTTCGAGAAATTGACGATATCATCAGGAATTTTCTCCTGCAAAAAAATAATCAGAACGTAAAGTTTAAACTGTACATATATAAATGGATTAAAGATAAAGATATAAAATGGAGGAAAAAATTTTATATTTTAGTTTTACAGATGTTACTTAATTGAAAAGAAAAGAGAAGGCTAAAGTATCTTGCTAACTATAGTTACAGTTTTTTTGTGATTTTGAAGTGGGACGAATATTGATCTGTAACTAAACATGTGCAATTTTCTTCTTTCTATTTTTAGAATGATAGCTTGTTCTATTTTCGGGCGAGTCAGAGAAATTGATGTACAGATTTATTTTCTTGGGTACATTCCACATCAACTTTTTCTTCGCCGGTAATCTCGCGCGAGAGTTATGTACGCAATGTCGCCTATTCGCGTGGACATGAACGAGTGATGAAGAACGGGTGCGTGAGAAGAGAGGACCTGATACGTTAAAAGGATCTCGCATTAATAGGAGCGTAGCGTTTATTTTTTTCGATTGATTCTGATATGTCTATGAAAAATGAATCGTTATCGAGTCGCGTGTATCGCAATTAAAGATGTATCGAAGGACAGATAGAAACAGGATGTTCTTTCGAATCTCTAATTTTCCTTCCTCCTCGTCTTCGATCGACCGATTGCATCGCGTCTCACGGCCAAGATGGAGACAGGTTTCCAGTATACATATACGGGAGTTCGATACGCGGACACCGGATGCGGGATATGCAGGCGACTAGACGCGTGGGATTCCTCCTTGATGCGTAGCACGCAAATATGCATCGCCATTCCGACTTGGCAAAGTAACTTTTTCACTTGTAAGCGAAAAATAAAGTTTTCAGAAAGCTATCGCAACGAGGAAATTTAGGTATAAATATCTTTACACAGAAGAAACTAATAATTGAATAGGATGGGAGAGAAAATGTTCGTCAAATTCTTTGATATAAAAAAGGATAAGAAGAAAGAAAATATTATGACTCAAGCATTATGGTGTAAAAATTTTTCATACCAATTTTACTGTCTTCATTTTGTACAAATGAAATTGAATTTATTTTTGTGTATGTTTTATATTTGTTATTTAAAGCTTAACTACATTCCCTATTACATATTTTATACTTTTATGCAGTTTTATACTTTCAGAGATTTTTATCTTACAATATAATAAATATTAATATAGTTTCTGTTTCTTGTATTATTTTCCTTAGTTTTACTTTACTTATAATTGGTCTTAATTTTTCATTCGTTTCACTTGTATATGTAGTTATAAAAATTAAATTAGTTTTAATTAATGAAAGTCAGGCATGAGCAAAAATTTGTTATATTTTATTCGTTTATATATCAATTTATTAAAGCTTGAAAAGTCAGAGAGTGGCAGAAAATTTTTTAATTCTATTTGCGTGACTGTAATATTCCCGGAACAAGCTCTCCAGAAGAGATTCAAGGTAAGATATATTCGACGAAATCCTGTAGCCATCGTTGATGGTGCTTTTCGCATTCCAAGCATATAGGAATCGAATGTCGGCGGCGAGTTAATGCGTGCAACGGGATTTTCTTATTGGTCAGGCATCGCTCGCGACACGCTCTGTTTGGCTAACGAGGCGGCGAACGTGGCAGCGGACCTTTAATTGCCTTTAATAAAGTATAGCTCGGTGCCTCGTTGCCGGTTGTTTCGCCGCGTTCACGCTATCGTCTTCGAAAGATCGAAGAGATCGTCGTGAACGGCACCTACACCATTGTTATAACGTGGGGGCACGTTTATATCGGTTTTATTAAAGATTAGAAACGTAGTGGGCCTCCCTGTCGTAATCTGGGTCACGTCGTTTTGTGCTTAAGGACTAGCAAGGACTCCGATCTGCGAAGCGTGTCAAGGACAACCAGAAGGAAGTGGTCCGCCCGAGAGCGAGCGACCTATTGTCCATTATTGTCAATTGAGACAAGTGCCTCCGATTACGTAACGTCGTAAGTCACATTTGTTGAATCACACGAGAAAGAAAAAGAGACAAAGAGAGAAAAACAATTCATGAATTATCCTTAATGAATCGTCAGATGTGCGATATAATCGGACGAACTTCTCGTCAGGTATGAAAAAATTGAATGAAAGCCGTGACAGATCAAAGTTAAAGTCTGTACCCATAATTAGCATGATAAATCATGATGCAAATGAAATTTTCGTATCGAAATCTCGAAATTAATAATACGAGGTGAAAATGTATAGTCCATGCAAATTATAATTTATAATTTTGCTATATTGTTGCTACAACTTTTATCAAAATGTTTATTCTATCGTGCAAAAATTATACGTATCTCTCTCTTTCTTTAACATGGATAATTCTAAGTGATCACTGTATTTATAATAAAATTTAGTTAGAATATTTAATTTGATATTATATTTATTAGATCTTTCTCTGTTACTATAATATAATATAAAAAGGAATGGAAAATACTTATATGGAGAATACCCTGTATATTGTTTCCGTAATAAATTATTTCATAAATTATTTCATCATCGATGCGTTTTAGTGACCGGCGATATGCTATAGGACTGTTTATGGTTCGCTAAGCTCATGCTGTTGATACGTGACAATCAGCACGCCGGAAGTTAATTGTGAACGTGTGACGAGCGACAGGAAATCGTATGAACCGGACGGAAAGCGGTTAAACAGAGCGTAAGCACTCGTGCAGTGAAATTGATTCAGTCGAAAAAGTGGAATATTATTACTGATGATGGTGATCGATATATCTCGCGAGCGCTTTATCAATATATGGAGCATTAGGCGACTTTCGATTAGTCTTGTGCTTTTTAGTAAATATTTTTTCGATAAGTAATGGCTGTGATCACGGCTGACGGCACAGATAACTGGACCGTGAGTCCGGTGTTTGACATTTTTATACATGAAATAGCATGGAAAGTGTCGCTATGTGTTTTTATCTACTTGTGTATATTCAGCGAATCGAGAAGATTCAAGTTTAATCTTTTCAGCAATTTTTATATATAATATTCTTATTTAAAATATTCTTATTTAAATGAGAAGAATTTGAAATTGATGAAGGAGATACCTTGAAGTCTATTTAATTCGAGGCTATGTTTTTATAAGATGTATGTATTTATTTTTTTTGGATTTACATTTGAAATATTACACAATTACATATTCAGATGGAATGCCACAAATATATTTTTTACCTATGAATTTTTTGAACAAGTTTTAATTGATTTTTTTTTGGAAATTTCTTAAAAATAATTCGATTTTCCTCGATATTTATATCCAGAACAAATTGAATTAAATTTCATCAAAGAATTATTAGCAGTAAACAAATATTTAAACATCTTTATGGATTTATCTCATTATTCTTGTGTCGAAACTCCAATTATTTATTTTTATTTAAAGACGATTGATGGATTAATTTAACGTGCGTATCAATTTTATCGAGAATTTCTTAACAAATTACCCTTTTTCAGTATCTATTTCATGCACAATAAAATTCTAGTTTCCTGACTTCGGCATATGTTTAGGCATTCAGTGTTTTTATCAGATGCTCGACATTCTTTCGTTTAGTTTGTACAAGGAAGCGGTATAATTTTTCTGAAGGAAAGAGGTGCGGAACGTTTACTCGCAGAGTAGTCTACCTTTATTTCTCCATAAAGTCGAGTGAATTCTCGTTCTTATTCTTATCTCGGTCCTTTCAGACAAGAAAGAGAGAGAAATGATTGCCTCGTTTCGAGATTGCCACGCAATGCGAGATCGGCTGAATGAACGAGAACCGACATATTACTTCTTTGCGAGAGCGGCCTTTTTGTCAGTTCGGCCACGCCGCTCCATCGTGTAAATGCGATACGATAGCCATTATTTACGCGGCATTATACCACAGGATTATAACGAGTGCCAAATTATTGCGTTGATTGCCGCGGATAAGCGCTTACATCTTTGACCACGCAAACTTGAGATCATTTAAAGTCTCGAATTGCCAAAAACGTAGATTTATATTCACGTCGATGTTGTACTTCAGTTGTACATAATTGCACACATCGTATTTTATTGAGTTAATTGCCGTAAATGTGAATTTAATTGCTTGCGTTTTGTAAATGTATATAATAATAGGGACGATAATGTTCAGCTTGAAGCTGAAGATAATTTTGAATCCTTGACAAAAATATTTTCAAGCTATGACATATAAAATTGTAATTTGAAGAATTAACAAACTCTCACTAAAATTATCGGTAATAATTTCTTTAACAAATTACAAGTTTGAAACTTAATTTCCACTTCTACAAGTACATAAATATTACTGTGTTTTAATTAAGTTATTCGTATATATTTGTGCGATTGCCACAAAGTTTAATCAATTACATCGAGATGCTTACATGTTGAAAGCGTTAAATTTATTATGTTTCTGTTTAAATAAATTTCTCTTAATGAAATTAATACTAAATTAATATATGAGCGTATTAGTTCATATATTTGCATTCACTTCAATTAAATTAGGAAAAAATTTGAAAAATGAACAGGAAAAACGACGCTTTTACACAAAACAAACTTCTTTTTTTTCATTAGTCCTACATGCATTAAAAAAAAAGAGAAATAAACTGAATGTGTTTACAATGAAAACGATGGTATTTGATTGATAACCAGTAAGAATGCTCGATATACACTTAATGAATGCCTGATGCTTTAAGATTTCTTACAGATAGGTTCCATTCACTTGTCTATCGTTTCCACGTGAACGGCCTCTCCCTGGCTCTCTCTTTCATCCTGTTTCTACAAATATTTAGAATCTCTCCTTTAAACAATAATAAGTCTTGAGTGAAGGTATCATTGGATAAAACACGGATCACTCAAAAGTTTGATTAGCTTCCTAGTTCCTCTCTAATAAACATTATTTTCTGGATGTGACGACTGCGACTATTTTTCTTATTCTCGATCTTTGATCCACGCTTCCTGCGATAAAAAAAAGAATCCCTCTATGACGCTGACAAATCGGTCTCGTGAAATCGAGGTCGCGTCATAATAACGCACCGGCATGTCGGATTTATTTCTTTTACTCCATCTTTGGCCTTTAATGTTATATACTTCTATCTTAGAAAATTATTGTACACGAATATCTTAAATTATAGACTTGTGTATAAATTACACCCACATTATATCATTTTCCCATCTAAGAAATTTTTTTATCAACTTGAGAAGAATTTCTTCTTTGAAAAATTCGATTACACATACATTAGTTTTTCACACTTCATTTTCAGTTAAATAACTTAATTTAATAATTTCCTTTTAAATTAGATTCTAATGTAATGTTTTGTAATTATTTCCTTAAATTTATAAAGTAACTATTTCTTAAATATTTATTCAACTTTGAAACCCAATTTTTTTTTGTAATATTTTTTCCTTATTAAGAAAACAAATCTATTATTTATGTTGAAAACGATACAAAAATGAAAATAAGACAATAATTATATATATCTAATGTGAACTGTTTTTTTATTTCAGGCTACGAGAAAAATCTCCAAATGTGGATATCTGTTCGTCGCACCTGGCTGGGATTTTTCAAATCCGTTAAACCGGACAAAGGTATGTTTCACTTTTATCAATTCGTTAAGAACAATCCCTTTCGATTGGGCGGTTGAATTACATCGCAAAGATGCAGGAAATCATATTCTTAATCGTCGATCAGAAATGCGCACCGTGATCAACTCATCGATCACTTCCGTTTCGATGCTCGGGGCTACGTGACGCGTTATCAGCCGATCGATCGAGTCTATCGATCGCGGGAAATCACACCGTGAGATGTGGATCAGGCCGCCCGCGCGCCGTCGCGCCGCGCAATTTGCTCATTATCGAGAAAGTGAGGATAAGCGGGCACCGTATCCTCCACGCCGCTGAAAGGAACTCGGCGATACGTTTTTCCACAGCCTCGTGCGAGGCGATTCGCGCGCGCGATTCGCCTCGCGAAAACGTGACTTCGAGGAACACGTAAACGAAATCGTTCCGGCTTTATTTTACATTTATGACAGCGCGCACGAATGTTGTTCCTTTCTAAACTTTCTCCGATATGAAATATACGCTCGTTAACACTTCGTATGGATATGTTACTTTTTTTTCTTTTTCATCCCGATGCGTCGGACGCGCAGAAATGCAATTTTTCGATACTATCTATTGAGGCGATTTAGACGTTAATTGCGGCGACTCGCTAAGAAATGCAGAAACACGAATGTTGCTTCGCCAAGCTGTCGTATGATTTATGATTGTTGTGATTTTCTCTGTCAAAGTGTCCGCGACATGTATTATTTGATTTGACATGTCGATAATCCGGAGATGGTACCGTTAATCGAAAAGGTCAATTGTCAAGGACTCTCTAAATCTGAATCAGTGGATAATCATTGATTATATATTATTAGTCCCAAGCTCTGATAATCAGTGATTTAACTGAAAAAAGGAAGTTTGCATAATTAAATATTAAAATATCAATATTTGCACGTCAGTTCCACTATCATATGGGTACATTAAATTTATACATTAAAGCAAGATTAAGGATTTGATGTTTCTTTGATTTTTTAAACTTCATTGCGAATTCACTGATTACCTGTGGCATTATTATGGGACTGATAATCAGTGATTATCCACTGATTCAGATTTAAAGAGAAGGGAAGTTGATAATTCGCCAAAATTATTGTATAATAATGATTTATAGTAATGTTGTTACATTGGGAATACACAGGTAACCTTTAGGGAAAACCGCAAGGTTCTCATTACAGTATGTATACGAGAGTGACTGCTTGTTAATTAAGAAAATGTGATCGTCCTACGATATTCTTGAATTATGATGGAAATGTCAAGCTAGATGTTGTTGAATCGTTATTATCGAGAATCAACAATAACCTTTAGTTATTGCGAAACTATGTGTTTATCTATCACCGTATTACGAGTTTCGTGTAATACTTCAGAAATATCGCTTGTAATTATCATCAGCAATATGCATTTACGAATTAAACTATTCGGGAAGATTGAAGAAATTGAGAGAAGAAAGCGTAATTTCCTAATTTGAAGTTATCTGTAGATACAGGTACTCTTGATTATAGCTGAGATTTACACGATCGATAATTATCGATGTGTATCGAGCTCGTTCGTCTTACATCGCTGACGAATAGAAAGTGGTCCCATGGTAACCGCCTTTGGCCTCAATCTTGATTTCGCTCGCAATAATCTGTCGCGTGATGTTCTATGACAGGCTGACCGCCTTAATTTTTGCTAGGATTTCTCAATCTATCACGAATAGGCTTTAACGAAGCACTTTAACGCTTTAACGAAGCACTGTCGTATGTGAAACTTTGTAACATTTCTGTCCTATAGAAACACAATTTCTATTGTTATCACTCAATAATTTTTTGAAATTCGATTACTTTCAGAATCTGATTCACTTAATATCTTAAAAAATATTTGATTGTCTTTCACGAAATAATTTTGCGTATAATAATAATTTCTACTGTAATATTTTAACTGCTTCTTAAAGTTATGTCATAAATTTTGTTATAAATATTTGGTATTATAGGAAATAATTCTATATATTATAAATTTTGTATATAATTATATATATAAAATTTATAATATATTAGAATTAAGAGATTTATAAGAAAAAATGATTTTATACAACTTTAAGTGTTTTATTAATTATACAGCATTTTTATTTTAGAAAAATTTTTATTATTCTTTCATTAATCTTCCGTTTGTAATTTGTTCTGGATTTTTTTGAAAAATGTGAAAAAATTTTAGAGTTGTTTTTCTATTACATTATAAAATAATTTTTTAACAAGAGATATTTTAGATGCGAATTGGACTCCGCCTTTATTTCGGAGAAACTTGAGAATGAAATTTCACTTGTGCTAAAAAGGATTCAGATTGCGGACCGAGAATTAAGAATATTGTCGAAATTACTTATCTATGAATACTGCTAGCTATTTATTATCGCCATTTGTTATCTATAATACAAATCATTAGATTTATAACGTATATTTTTCTTGTCCTTGAAAGATTTTAAGGTAGTAATAAACGCTTTCTATTGCTATCATCATTACTTTGAGTACCATAAAATACGCTTGTCATAAAAGGAGGAAACAACTCGGTAAATGACAGTTTTCAGACTATCTTGATTACTTACGATTTTCGATTAATGAATTATTGTCGTTCTCGCAGTTAAAGGTATCGTCGGGAGATTACATGGACCGCGACACGAACCCGTAAATTCTGGTCGTTGCGCTGCGGAGAAAGTGAATAATTAGAAGCCGCTTTAAGAAAGCCTTAAAGGTCTTTGAGACCCGACCAATGAAGCGGTACGTAACAGTCGTTAATGCGCTGTACTGACTCCTTAATTAAGTGGACCTTGTTAATTCATATATTATATATATGCGCGTACTCAGGATTTTCTCCGCAGTGATAAATCCCGCAGATGTGTGCATATGTTCAACAATTTAGCAATCATTTTAATAACGACATCGCGTCACGGTTCACTATATTTTATCGCTCCAGACGATGGCGATGCTTAAAGGAGACTCGGAATCTTGAGAGATTATTAGTTAATATTTTACAACATTCCTCTATCTGATTCTTTTCTCATCGATGTAAAAACGTTTGTGCCGGATGGCGAATGTGCATAGTTGTATTTATCATGCTTAGTATATATAATATTTTTTACAGTTTTATATATATATATTATATATATATATATATATATATATATATATATTATATATATACACAAACATATATATTTTTAAAAAACAATTTAATTTAATTTTTTATAGTCAAACGATTAAGTGAATCGACAGTAGAACGACAACCGTTATGCTATTTGTACAAGCATTTATAATTAATACGTATTTGAGCAATCAGTTATATAAATCTACACTATTTATATACATTCATTAGTAGTCGAGTGATATTTTAGCAAACTCGTTGTGATTGCCACGATGGATTTACTTTTCGGATTTATTCACGATCATGGTGGGAAGATCCAAGATGATGGAGAGAATTTATCTAGTCGTTCAGTATTTCGCACGTCTCGAATTTCATGACAACCCGATGGCATCGTGATACAACTCTCATCTAGCGATATAATAAAGCGACGCTTTTATTTTCACTCCGATAATACCTTGAGGCGTCGAGAGAAGTCGAATGGTAGGAATCTCTCACGGATCGTGAGATCGAAGAGGATCGATAGATCTCCGTTGCAATATTGCGGTTAGAGAAGTACTCTCGCGAGTATGCGTAACTATTCGCGGCTAGAAATTACATTTATTCTGTTCTCTCGATTTCCCTCTGAAGTTGAAAGCCTTTCTTTAGAGCAATAATCTTTTAACAATTTAGAATCTATATTAGTGGAAAATATTGATCTACTATCGTAGATCAATATTTTCCACTAATATAGATTCTAATAATATTCACAGATCCAATAATAATTATTTCTTCCTTTAAATTTCTTCTTCTGAATTGAATTTTTCAATGAATTTCAAATAATTGAAAGAACTAGACTTAAAATTAATGATTTTGAGAATTATTAGGGAGTATTTTGTCTTAACTTTTGTGATCTTAACTTTCGTAATACCTCAGTTTCAAGCATATTTTTTTTAAGCAGATATAAAAAGTTTTTCGTGCAATCTATATGGTACAGAAAAGATTTTTTTTAGAAGTCAAGGCTTATATTAATATTATTTTATCATTTTTAATTTGTAACTTTAAGTTTATAGCTGTATTTTCTTTTAGTATTAAATTTTTATACATAAAAACTTGACTCATATATTCACAGGGTCTAAAAAGTCTGTGGGATCTGTTGAATAACGTATACGTATCCAATATCAATCGTAATTTGTCCGATATATATACGTAAAATCCTGGCATTTGCCTCATTGTGCGCTTTATTATAAAAGCTCGACGTAAAGATACGGAAAACAATGAAAATCGCCGGAAACATCGTAAAGCAAGCACAACGTTGGAACGCAATGCGTGTGCGCAGCAGTAAAGCAGCTCCATTATACATTCACTGCGTGTTTGCGCCATTGTAACGACACCGTAAAACGATAAGGTGCAATGACTCTGACGACAACGTGGCCAGGCCTTTTTCTGTTGCGCAATGATATTGGCGCAAGAATAAACAAATTTCTACATTGTGACACTTGTAAGAAAGTGGACTCTATCGGTTATGTTTTGACTTCACCGTTTATCTTTCATAGCCACTCTGCGTAAAAAGTTTGCACAATAATGCGCGAAAGCACGTATCAGCGTATCTCGCCGAACAAAAATGCGCGATGGATTGTCGATCGATTTTCTGTGATAGCAATCATGTGGTAGCTGCTGATAACGGTCGTATCGATAATCAGAACGTAGCGTGATAACAAGGCGGCACCGGTGGCTAATTCGCCTAGTTAATTGCGTCGGCTATGATATTATTTTATATTTTCTTTCATAGGTGAGTCGTTGACCTCGATTATAGCGACCTCGATTAATTTATTCGATTCGGTGTTAATCGATTATTGCTCGAGGTAGCTTACGAGGCAGAAACGCTTTTAATTATTATACAATTCCGCAGCTCTTTATGCGTAGTCAGCCAATTCGATACTACATTAATGTGGCAGCGTTTTACACATGTTTCGTTAGGTTTTTAATGCACAACAATATTTCGTGTTCTTTATTGCATAATGATCGACTATACCGCTGCATTGCAAATTTGCTTCCGCGACACGGTTTATTGTCGTCAGACATTGTCATCGTCGCGAAAAAAAAAATCGTATTTCTTCCCTATGAATATTTCTTTTCGTCTTGTGGATGTAAATTATATTGAGCCGATAAATATGTACTCATGATACTCTATTGCATAATTCATGTGCCTTTTATTGCGACACACCTATGACACCTGCTCATTGTCACATTTGGTGTTAATCTGAAAGGTAAATATTCTTATCGCGGAGTAAAGACAGAGAACTCGCGCCTTTCGTTCCGGCGTTCCAACTTTACTCTCTCATTGAAAGCAAAGCATCGTAAATCATAATCTTATCGCGCAATTGTAATAAACGTTTGAAATCATAAATATCTCGGTTAACGTAAAATTTACAATATATTGTTGTCTACAAGAATAGATCGATTTCGATATTTCGAAGATAAAATAGTAGATAGAATGGTATTTTTAATGCGATAAAATAACACTTTGCCGTACACCATTATAATCTAAAAATCTAGTATTACATGATAGATTTGATCACATGATTACTTTCAATATAGATTAAAATTGTTAAGATATATGTTAAGATATTTGATGTTAAGAATAAGAAAATTTATGTTGAATACATAATTAGATAATTACATAATTAGATGTTTTTAAAGGTATCGCGCCAATGTGCGCGTTTTACAATATTATTATTTATCTTACGATCTTATTATTTTTTTGTTTCTATACAAACGATAAAACACAATATGATACACATTAAAATAACATATCCCGATAAAAATCTCACTGATAAAATCTGAACAAAACGAAGGAATGACAAACTTGTCATTCCTAATGACAATTTTGTCTCGCATGCTTGATGATTCAATTAGAAACGATTGAATCTAATTCCAGTACATTACACACATATGTAGTATATACACGCATATATGCGTTGTGCATTTCTTTAATTATCCAATTAACGCATTCGCCTCCATTCGAATGAGACCATGGATAGGATCAAGAAACGAGAGCACTGCAGCGGCTGGGAATTCGCAAGATATTTTCCCAGCAATGTGAGGGGAAAGAGATACAGACAGGACGGATATGAAATTGGTGCTGGGGTATTCTAATGAACCGCGCAGAAAGCGCAAGAAAAATCGAGGTCGGACGCGTGGAATTCCGTAAAACATTCCCGAGTCGCAGATTTACATTGTAGGCGCACCGCGTAACTGTTTCCTTTCACTGTTTTTTTCGGTCCCACTGAAAAGGCAAGTAGTTCATTGCTCGCATTATTTGTGCGGCATTCCCGACACGTGTACGTTCCGCGGTCGCAGGACCGGCCGATGTTAAGGTGCGCCAACGTATCACATCTCGCTACTCGATGAACGAGCCTCGTAAATCGCAGTGTTAATCACGACTCGAAATTGTTTACGTGGCGTTTTTAATGGAAGTTTTTGACGATTCTATTTCGAAATGCATTTAGCGAGACCGAAATTGATTAATGCTAACAAAAATGAAATAATATAGACAGTACATTTTATTGAAATCGAATGATGATAATGTTATTCTAAAGGAGGTTGTTAAAGGAACTGATTTAAAAATGAAATTTCATTCTCTTCAGAGTGAGATTCACTCTAAAAGTTTTAGAGAATACAAATCAGTACTCTTATAGTTAAATCTATCAAACGCTCTAATCGAGATAATTAGAAATTCAATTACAGTAACCAGAATTTCGATTTATACGATCGGAATTCGTTTGTATCTCTTATTGATACAACAGGATATTTTCTTTACTGTAAAGACCGTGAAGTAATGAACGAATTTATTTCGGCTAATTGTCACAATTTTATTAGAATAATTTATATAATTTTATCATAGGCGCGCAACAGAAGCGATTTATCTTTGAAACACCTCCGTTCACACGATGAAATAATTTAATCGTATTGCATTTACGTATCTACGCAGCTTTAATGAGCATGTTCCTATTCGCAACGACACAGTCGTCGCCTTCTGAGCGTCGACCTGCACGCGCGAGTAGTACACGACTTAAGGCCCGGCCGCTGCGAAATGCATTTGCTTACAGCTGGCTCACGTACTCACATATAAAACATCGCATTATTCGCGAGTTATACCCCGTACGCACGTCGATGCTTCTTTCTCTTCTTCTTTTTTTTTTACCTTCACCCTTTTATGCTGCCTCTTAAAGTCTTCAGGCAGCCCTTAGCGCACATGCGTATCGTCGTCCATCTTTTTCCTCCTCTTCTCGTTTTCCTTTTGCCCCTCTGTGCACCACCTTGGCAACGCGCGACGAATGTAAATGCATACTTGGACTCGTCCGAATCCGCTGAGATACATTAGACGATTTTAAATGCGAAAAAAAAGAATGAGGGATTATTGTTGCGACTTTGTGTGAGTCACTTTGTGTCAGTGATGAGATACGTTGCGACCAGG
Source organism: Atta cephalotes (assembly GCF_000143395.1). Lineage (NCBI taxonomy): Eukaryota > Metazoa > Arthropoda > Insecta > Hymenoptera > Formicidae > Atta > Atta cephalotes. Next base: position 4,348,129 of record NW_012130080.1, on the reverse strand, counting down.
GTTGCAAAAAATGTCGGCTCTTCCGAATCCGATGAAATATATTAAGCCGAAAAAAGTATTTTCGTTCCTTTGTGAACCACGATAGCTATCTGCGGAGCTGCGTTTTGCGACTTATCGTTTCACGCTCGGATTTTGCAACGTTACGAATGATGTATATCGATGATTTTCAGCACATTTCGTTTGCAATTTATGAGAATATGAGAAAAATTTATGATTGAAAATGAACGAAGCAGAAGAGTCTCATCATATTGATCAGAATTCTGGTTATCTCAATTAGAATTATAATAGATTCAACAAGAAAATTTTGATTTGTTCATTTTCAATCAGAGTTTCAACATGCGAAGAATGATTTTGCTGAAGTATCTAAAAATTTAGTTAGATACGATCTGAAAATAATTTTGTTGGATCATCAAAATAATTACGTAGGAATCTCAAGTATGATGAGCAATGTTGCGAAGAGTCGTAAAGAGTTTTGATATTCTAGTAATTAATTTAAGCATCTTGCATAATTATTTTGATAATCATATAGATAATTATTTGATCAACAAAATTTTTAGGTCTGCATCTAGATAACTTTTTAGACATTACAACAAAATCGTTCTTTCCGTTATTGGATTAATATAACTAGACTCTTTTTCACTGGAGTTTCATAATTAGCACTGGTTGCAATTTTTTTTTGTTCCCGTGATAGTTTATTATGATGTGAAAAGGAAAAAGTCATCAATTATTAATTAAAACTGAATAACATAGCCCGTTATATTATTACATTTAGGCTACTGATCTTTACGTGGATTTCATATATGATTACAATTGAGGAGGAAATGAACAAATCGCGTGGGATTATTACGTACAAAACGCTATTTTCATCGAGTATCTACAGATTTATACTCGCAGTTTTGAAATCGAAAGTCATCCGCGATGAACTCGCACTCGTCTCGCTTTCTATTATTGAAGAACGCACAGAACTCTCATTTATATATCGCGTTTGTCTGTAAATATCTAATTTTCAATCATAAATATGAATCTAGCATTATATCAGTCATATTTAGCATGTGTAAATGTGAGATATACATTTTCTCGCCCTATATTTTCATGGTCGTCTCGATTGATATAGAAACTGAAACTGAGAGATTAGTAGATAGATCGGGAATATAGTAGTATCGATAAGCAAAGATTACTGGGCGAATCAATAAATTGCCGCATAATTTAACGTTCGCGTTGTTTTATGGCCGTTTATTATGCACCTGCATAAATCATATTACGACAAAAAGGCATCGCGCGCGAAGTCTCACCCGTTCGATCTTGAAGCTTTATGCATTCCTTACGCGTGTTTCGAAAGTAACGGCGTGGCAAGGTGGTGTGTAAGGGGTCAGAAAGCGAAACAAAAGGTCCAGCACGCTTGTCGTGCTAAGCTAATTATCGATAAGGCAATCAATCTCTAGAACGCGCCGCGCTCCAGGTCACTAATGCCAACCTCCGGGCCAAGAGAGAAAGCAGTTTTGATTAGAGTTGTAAAGCCATCTATTCCGCGATATTAACTATCTAGATTATGTATAATATCATAGATTCTTAATGCGTATGTGTAATTTTACGAAATCTCGTTGCGCCTTGTGATTGCATTTTGCATATTACGATGAAAGTTTTATGTAAAATCACGATCAATCAAATCGAATCAATCAATTTGCGAAAATTACTGACTTTCGAGTCTTTAATTTTTTTTCTGTATAAATAGAACTTATTTATAATTTCTATACAATACACCGCGTTGATATGTTATCAGATTGTTTAAAAAATATTTTATCATCAAATTTGCATGAAATCTCATCTCTTGTATAGAATGAGATTTCCATAAAAAACAGTATATAAAAATCGCTCAACTATTTAGTGATTTTGTATCTTAAAAATAGAATTAAATCCTGTTATATTGATTAAAAAATATTTCGCTCCTTTCCTAGTTTTCTGTCATTATAGTTTTTCTTTTTGGAGATCTTATTCCGTACATAAGATGAGATCTCATGCAAATTTTACGACGCACAGCAAGTACATATCAGTGAACACTTTGAAAATGATGCCAATCTCATGCATTATATAGGCCTCGATGCTTAATATGGATGTCGCTGTCACGAGGTGCCTCGAGAAAGACCATGTTTGATCAAGTCTTTCATCAAGGCTGTGTCAACCGCGAGGTCGTCATGCGCGGGACACCGCCTATGTAAAATTCAAACGTTACAACCTCGTGAAACTCGTTAAAACGACAGTTATTTGGCGTAACCAAAGTACCCGCCGTCATGTATACGAACATGTCGTGACTTCATCGTCTAGCACCTCAGAACTGGCTATTGTTCTATGAATAGAGCTCAGCTATCTTTGTCTCTTCCTAGGATTTCTGCTCTTCGTCAACCTTTCACCGTTTATACCAGAATTACTAAACATGTCGCGAATGTATTAAAATTGCGATAAAGATTTTAGTATTTTTATGGTATGTATTTATCAAGATAAAATATTTTTCCACGCGAATCTCCTCCTTGAGATAATGTCAAATATGGGTCATGGTAATTTGATTGAGACGAGAAAAAAATAGGACTAATATTTTATCGCAATTAAAAAAATTTCTTTTACTCTTATGTATTTGGTCAAATTAACATATTCTTAAACTCAAGATTTGTTTGAAGTGATAATTATTATATGACTATAAAGCGTAAAAAGAAACTTAAAAAGACGTCGAGTATCATTTAATGAGCGTTATTGTATATGAAAGTCATAATAACTTGAAAAAAAAAAAAGAAAGAAACTGTGTGTGTGTGTGTGTGTGTGTGTGTGTGTGTGTGTGTGTGTGTGTGTGTGTGTGTGTGTGTGTGTGTGTAGGTGATAAATATACAATATATTTCTATGATTTCTAAGGTAGCACTTGTTTTTAATTTGAACGTCATTGTTTTGGATATAGCTGTATTACGACAGGTAGCTCAACAATTTTTTTTCATTCAAGCGTGCCGAGCGCTTCTCATAGGTCCCTTTGTCTCTGTGACTAGTAACCTCTCTTTGAAATGGAACAATGACGAGAAGGAAAGGAGAATCGGAGAACGCACGCGATTACGCAAGCGGTTGCTCTTCAATTGCTCCACGCGTTACGCATCAACGAAGGAAAATTAAGCGAAGAATCAGCTTCGAAAGAACCGTTCCGTTTTTTTCGCGTTTACTGCCTCATCTTACCGCAGAAAAGTACAATACACCTGTTGTACAGTCAGGAATATTTTCTTAGTCAAGAGACGTGAAATTAGACATTGAGATAAAAAAAAAATCTTTTTATATATCCTCTTTTCAAACTTTTTTATTATCAATAACAGGCTACACTTCATTATTATTTCTTTCTTAATTGAATAATTGTAATAATTTTGATTTTAAAAAGATATTATTTTCTATTTTAACGTTTCTGTTCTATTATTTTATATTTTCACATTTAAACATTTCTACATGTAATTTTGTAATTTTTTTGGAAGAAAGAGAGAGTGAGAGAGATATATATCTTATTAAAAACTTATATAAAATGCTTATTAAGAAGTTCGATTTGTCGATCGACTGAGAGAATCAAGGAAGTCGGTTTGTTCATTGAATTGGTACTACGACTTCTCACCGCCTATAGTTCGATCGATCATTCGAGTCAGGAGACGAGAAGCGCAAGAAGCCTGGAAGATCACAAAAGAGGAGGAAATCTTCATAACAGAACAGTGGATTCGTCTCCGCGGTGAATGGTACACGATACCTTATTATAAGCCACGTGCGTTTACATGGCGGTATATACATTCAACTAACGTTTACCGATGTACGATCGATTTAACTGTACGTGAAAATCGAAAACTGGAATTGGATATTCTGATATTACATTTAATTTCTGATATTATATTTTTTTCCTTAGAAAGGTCTAATCAATTAAAACATTCTCTGACATTTTGTTGCTGTCTATTTCTGTGTATCTTGTCCTCAATTATTCACAAATAAATTCAGTTTTCTTATTCAAGAACCGTTAAATCCTATCAGATTTACATTTTTTATTTTTTGAATAAATTAAAACTCGTGTCGCAAATATATGAATATGTATAAATACACTGGAAGAACAGTTTTGTTGAAATATTAAAAAATTTGATTAGATTTGAAAATAATTTTGTACTATCAAAATAACTATATAAAACTTATACTTAATAAAGCTTAAACTGTTTGCTAGCATATCAGAAAAGACAGCTAAATATCTAAAAACCCAATACAAATTTGATGATAATTTTGATGGATCATTAAAATAATTATGTTAGGACTGTTAAATGTCAATACTTTTTACAGCATTGCTCGAAATTACTATGTAATTATTTTAATGGTCCAAAAATATTATTTTCAGATCTATCTAAATTTTTAGATTTTTCAGTAAAATCGCCTTTTTTTTTATGAATGTTCTTAAAATATCTAAAAATGTAATCAGTATAGATCTGAAAATAATTTTGTTGGACCATCAAAATAATTACATAGGGTGTTCAAACTGATAGAATGTCAATACTTTTTACAGCGTTGCTCATCACGTTTGAGATTGTTACATAATTAGTTTACTGATCCGACAAAATTATTATATCGGATCTATATCTAAATTTGATCAAAATCGTTCTTTCCGTATAGGTGCACATGAAGCGATTGAGAACGATGAAAGAGGAAGCGAACATACCGCGGTTCCCGAGGCATTACGAGAGAAAGGACGAGAGAAAAGTCGGCGCAGAGAGCGTGCGAAAGCGATTCTCTTCGCGCGTGGAATTATTGTTCGTTGGGCGGTTTAATCGTCGATAACGAGCAACCGCTTAACGATATTTATTCCGTTATAGTATATACGACCGTGGCCATGGAAAGACAATAAAACAGAATCGATATTACGGGGGAAATGCGGTATCTGAGTATCTTGATGGGCGTAATTGTCCTTATCAGCGCGGGACGATCTGGCGATAATACGCAGGTCGTCGTCTCTTATCCCGACGTGTCGATCGAGGCATCTCCTACTCCGTTTGCAACTCACAGATTTATGAACTCAACCATATACGAACCGTAAGGATAAACCGTTGGAAAGTCTTTCTCGTGAGAGTCGTCGGTCGCGTAAAGGATCAACTCGAACGAGTTCCTCGACCTGATGTCGCTCCTCCGCGCGAAATCATGTAGATGCGTTGAACGATGCGTTGAACCACCAGAAAATGAAGGAAAGTGAAATAAGTACGACTTTAAATACGGCACTGGCGTCAACGACATGGTCGTTGTTGTATGATTTATGATTTAATGTTAAAGCCTATTATCTCGGTATAATTGGTAAGGTGTGGTTTATATACGTGCCTACGTGACTTTCTAATAATATAATTGCTCGAAGCTATCTGCACGTATTACACATTTTGGGTTAGCACCGTTCAGAGGTTAATAACGTATATGCACGCGAATAGCTTATTTAGTGTGTGAAATTGATTTGCTGATAGAATATGCCAACGAGAGAGCCATGTACGAATAACAATTAAATATTTAACGCGGTCACGTATCTTGAAATTCCAATGTTATGCGCTTTCATCAATCAAGATGTCAGTTCTTGTATAGAAATCTTGTCCCTTATTGCTTAATCATCCTCCAATTATTTTCTGAGAATTCCTCTGTCATTCACAGCAATTTAATCTTTATTGATGCGTCATAAGTGTACTATTTTTATCTCTTTTTCTTTTTACACAAGGAAATTTGTTAATATTATTTACATGCTTATCACATGCTTATTACATTCTTTTACAGTTATATTGAAAGAAAGTTTATTAAATTTTAATAAATATTTCTTTAGTACTAACGAAACATTTACTTACAGTACATAAATTTATTCAATAAAAATTATATTTAAAGTAAATTAATGATTTTTTTGTACCAAATAAATATATGTTTACATTTATTTAATTAAACATTTTTTAAATATTCGTTTCGACTTTACTATTCAGACAAATATTAAAATTTAATAAATTTTTCAGGATGTTAAGAATATATCAGACAGATAAAATGTTGATTCTTTAAGAGTTTAGATTTTAAGTTAACGCGATTTGTGGAGGGAAACAAGTTCTAGTCTTCGAATTTTCGTCTTGTACCGACAAGAATTTCGCTATTGGTAAGAAGAATTGAAACGTGAAATTTTGTTTGCTCGTTGCCATTCCCTCGTCGCGGCGTGTACGTCTACGTTGTTCCTCGTGTCCTGTTAGTCGTGGGATAGTCGGCGTATCCGCGAGGGATCTACGAGGGCAAACAGTGCGCTAATTAGATTTCCACCTGCCAAGCGCACAGCGCAGCGCAGCGCAGCGCAGAGTGGCTCAAGGCAGACGCGCTTTACCGCGCTCGATGCTGCGCAACGCAAAGAAAAGCAGCAGTGTATACGGAAGCAACCGGTTAACCGGCTGCTTGATTTCAGTCGACAGTCCCCGATTACGACGACGAAACCATATGTTGACGATCGAGCGGATTGCTAGAATTTTGCGGCAACGGCAGCGGCGGCCATCTGCGAAAGGAATTAATGTGCCGGTTTGTAACGGCTGATTTTGCTTACGTAACTTGTCGATCCGTTTATTATCGAGATTTTATTCAGTCAACCAAGTTGAAAGTTCGTAATGTAATAGCGCAGGAAATTATACGAAAAGAAAATTGTTTTAACATAAGGAACTAAATAACTAAATAAACAGGAAGAATATTTAATAAGTTTTAAAAAAGCTTAATTTATAATATTCCAAATAATTTTATGCTTTCTGTTCTCCACTTTTTAATTGGCCATCTTTTTTTTTGAAAAATCTTTGGCTTCTTTGGAAAAATCTTAACAAATGTTTTATTACAATTACGCTATTACTGATATGTAAATACTTCATCGTTAATTAATCGTTAATTAACATTTATCGATGGAATATCTTATATTTATTACTGTTTACAATTATCGTAAATTACATTTAATGGAATACAATTTTGTCAATGCAAAACTAACATGCAACGAATTTCAAATTTCAACTATGCAGATAATTGATACCTAAACCATCATACTCTTTCTGATCGTTGAAGACTTGTAACGAAAGGCGATCAGCATTCTTTCTGAAGTATACTAATCGCTCGTGCATACTGCTGAGAATCTGCGTGGGGTTGTGTGAGAATTTTAGAGAATGGATGTTTGCCATTTGTGACAAAAGCAGGTAGGCAGACAATCACGCGTGTCATCGGGTGCAAATTAAAGCTGACGTCATCCTCCGCGGCACGCGTTCGGAGACCCCGATTTTAAAATTCGCTTTCGTCACATTGCCGCCCTCGGGCGATGTCAACCCTGCGATAGTTCAAGAAATATTGATGGGTAGACTTAAATTATGTTTTTGAGGTACATGAAACTTGCACAAAAGGTTCTCATTATACAAATTCGCTACATAACGTGTTTAAATAATCTCTCTGAACACTACTCAATCTTTTTGTTTGTATTGCTTTAGAGATATAAAAATCTTTCAATTATTCTATTTAAATTTATATAAATAATATAAGTCATACAATTGTATAAATTTAAATAATTCTCGCAACGTAATAATAGTGCACAGGAAAATAACGCTAGTTCTTTGTTATAAATCGTTTTTCATTAACATATACATATAATTGAAAAAATATTTGTTACTTAGACGTTTGTTATTTTAATTTATGAATTTTAATTTAATTGAATCGACGAATCGTCATCAGTTTCAGGAAACAGTCATCATTGTAATACCATTATTTATTATATGACAGCAATAGATTAGATTATAGTCTAAATTCATATACATATATCAGTAGCACTTTCATTGAATCTTTCGAGAATTATCTTAAAGCAAAGCAACATGTCACGTACAGGTGTGTGTTTTATCGGACTCTGTAAATTATTTCACTTTTCGTAGTTACTGCGGATTTATCTACCGGTATGACTAATCTCTACCTCTTAGGTGCTTTTTTATCAGTTTGTTAGTTTCTTGCAGTTGCACTTTATCAAAGCTTTTATTAATGACAAGAGTACACCCGAGCGAGATTTATCTAATGTAATACGTCATTCACGTCCAAGTGTATCATTGACAAACCGATGGTTCGACTCCGGTAACCGATTGGAGATTAAAGATAAAACATAGTTATATATCAATGGCCATGTGCTTTTCTATTTAGATATAATCAAAATTTTATTCATGTTCATATAATGTTGAATGTCATGCAAATCTTGAATAATATTGCGAAACTTTAACTAATATTAATTAGTAACTAATATTAATTAGTAAGTAATATTAATACTAATATAAGGCATTATAATAAAATAATTTATAATAAAATAATTAATGAGTAATGAGAAAAAACAATTAATTAAATTTTTTACATATATTTGTTATATTTTCTAAAAAAGATAGTTTTATTACATCTAAATATATTGCATTTTCTATAAATTATTATTGGCATTCAATAAATTTATTTAACAGAAAAAGCAGCTTTGCAACTGTTGTAAGATCCTTTACGATTCAATTGTATTCATTAAAATGATTAAATTCTTGCTCTTAGCCATACTGATCTAAATGTATAAAATCAATTAAAGAATCTTACAACAGTTGTTATTTAGCTTGAAATAAATTCGGATCAAGGAGCGAAAAAGAGACTCTCTTCGAAGCATTCGAATCGACATTCGTAATTTCTTGTATGAATTTAACATATACTTATCTGGTGTACTTTTAAAGAGATTTATATCGATACAATTTATATCGATTCGCGGCGAATATTTATTTCAGTTGCTGGATTAAATTGCAGCTGCCATGTTGCAAATCAGAGAAGATGAGAATGGCGAAGAGAAGTGCACCTTGTGCATATCGTGCGATCTTTTCGCTTATTTATCTGAGGATTTGTTAATCCAGCTGCTCCTAATCCCATATGTGTACATATATAGTTACTACTCGCAGTGCGATTACGGTCATAATTCATAACTGACGTGATTGCGTCACCCTCGATACATCATCATAATTGGCGAGGTACAGGAAGTTCTACGACGCTGCCGGTCTGTCGTGATATCTTTCGCTATTACTCGCAGTGAATACTCAAATATTAATTTGTTATTTATTTTCGTGATTTTCTGATTTCATTGTGCATCATTAATCCAGAGCCTAGCATTTATAATCTGTTTTAATATAATAGCTTCATTTTGAACATGTTTTATTGAAAGAATTTTAAATTTGAACTCAATTGAAGAAAAGAATGCTATCAATTATTGAATTTTGCTTTATAATTCTTATAATTATTAACTTTTACACTGAGAGAAAAATGTTGAAATATTACGAAGCAAATGTTATTTATGTTACGTTTCCTTTGATATTTATTAGGTATTGATAGTTATGAAAAAATTTAAAAAATTTGTGATAACTAAATTTACATTTCTGTAAAATATATTTTATTAATTATAAAAAATAAAATAAATGTTTTATTTGTTAGGAATAAAATTTTATTTCGTCGTATTCAAATAAAAATTTGTTATGAAATAAATATATTTCTCACAAATAAATTTTTAAGTATTTTTTTCTCAGTGTATTATAAAATTTATAATTCTTCAAATTTCAATTTTTTACGTCTTTGAAGAATTCTTGTATTTCTTTATATGCGGGAATATTCGTAAAAGTACTGAAGGCATAAGATCAAAAATAGCTGAGCGAATAAAAATAATCTTTACCTCGGTGCAGAGCAATCGAAAAAATTGGCGATATACATTTTCATGAAGTTAAAATCGAATCTCGTACGCGGCTGTTTTTAACCTGGAATGCGAAGGATCGCGGGCGAATCACGCCGCTCGCGGGGCTTGTCAAGGTGGTTCGGATGACAGAGGCTGAGTCATTCTCTCGATCGTTCGCGGTTACATTTCGCTTCGGCGAGATATACGATTTCGCGAAAAACGCGACTCGCTCAGCGAATCTTCCGAGCGAGTCGCTTCGACCGCGAAATTCTGCGAAGCTCTCGTTTTAATATCGCATCATGGTGTCGTTGTCGCATCGTTGTCACAAGAACATAATAACGTTGTTCTCTTCGCCTCGGATTATCTTGAAGAATTTTTAGTCGATTAATAAAATGAGAATAATAAAAAGAATTTGTGGTGGTAACATGGCAATACCACAGCGGGGTTGCACGAACTCTGGCAGCTATTATCCGCTATTCATCGGGCGATTTGCGAGAAGTAATCTTCGGGATTGGTAGGCGAGGTCATCTTCGATATACAACACACTGCTACTGTGCTCTCGTTCACGGGCCAAATATGGACTATGCCTTGGAAATGATCGCGTGCCGCTGAACGAGCGGAAAAAAAAGAAAATCATAACGCATGCACACACCATTGTCGGAATTATGATGCTGCCTTACCGGACGATGTTATTTTCTGAATTGTACGAATCGCGTTTCTTTACATCCAACTATAAATAGCGATATCGACGATGCAGGAGATCACGAATGGGCTACGTAACGTGCAAAAAAAAAATCGCGGGCATCATGCGATTTTTTTCAAGACGAAGAGACGATGGCTGAAAAGCTCGCAATGGTGTGGTTTCATAGTTCCCAAGCGACGAGGAGGATAACGACAAGAGGAAGCCAGAACAAGCAGAAATTCCATCGAGGCTTGTTTCGGTAAACGGTGAAAGCGATTCTCCATTAATGTTCTTCTTCGCGAAGGACTTGGAATATGTGTACGCATGTGTGTTCAAGCCCCGCGGACTTCCGGTCGGAACACTTCGGACGTGTACCTACGCGAAATGAAAAACGTTAACAGACTTTCATAACACCATGGAGAATAACATATTAGAAGATAGATGGTGCGTCATCTCCTTTGTTCGTTCAATAATCAATAATCGCTATGATTTCTTGCCTATGAAAGTAAAAATAACGAAGTAATTTCAAGTCCGACTGACGACAGTCAATGAAAATTAATAGCGATAAAATTTGAGGAAATGTTCATTTCATATAACGCGGTGATTATTTGAAGTCTACGAAATCTTAGAAAATTATGTCAAACGATAACTTTTCTTTTGATCTTTCTAACTAGAAATGCATTGTTTATTTATCGATTCGTTATTCCTAGATCTCGATTGCGATGAATCGAGTAATTTCACAACTTCGTGGAATATCGCTGCGTTCAGCAGAAAAAGCAGTTTTGCAACTGTTGTAAAATTCTTCAGTATGATTGGTTTATTTGTGTTTATTTAGATTCATCGAGGAAATACACTCATGGACTGCGTTCAGCAGAGAAAGTAGCTTTACAACTGTTGTAAAATTCTTCAATACTGATTAGAATTCTTGTCTTTGGTTCCTTATGGAACTGTAATCTAAATATGTAAACCAATTATATTGAAGAATTTTACAACATTTGCAAAGTTGCAACTTTCTCTGCTGAATGTATCCATTGTCTCGCGACTCTATCGCTCATTTGTAAACAGGACTGAGAATTAGGTAGGACGTAGGCGAGATACCTTGGAGAATCCGTTGGAGATCCTGTTGAATGATGGACCCGCGGATTGTAATCGTGATTCTTCGAGGCGGTCTTATCTGTATAACTGTACCTCGTTCGCGCAGTTTACCGTCACTGTCGTCATCGTCGCGTCACCGCCGCACTATTACTTATTCGCGCAAATCTCCGCTTCGATCGTCGATCGTCATCGCGTCTCTTTTTTTTCCTGGCAACTCCTCGATTTTTGTCGAATATCCGATTAGTTTTACATAACGGAGCCCACATAATCCACTTCCGTTACATGATAGGCTAATGTCGGTCCTTGAACGTGACATTAGTGATTTCTAACGATGATGTTTGAAGGAAATTACAAGTTGCTCGTTCGATCGATCTTTCAGGATTGACTTGTTGGAATTTATAGAATGCAATAAAACGTGCAGAGTGTGATTTATTATGTTACATTATGTCACTATAAAAGTAACATTAATAATGTATCTCATTAATAGTGTAATATTACGTGAGTTTTTTTAATTATTACGATCTGGATGTATAATATCATAAAATATCTTATAATAGATATTTTATAACATATCACGTCTTTTCCTTGATTCACGAAAATATCAAGCAATACAGCTTCTATATAAGAAGATACAATATTTACAGAGTTTTATACAAAATCAGACAAATTTCTGCTACATTTTAAATAGTACACTGAAAGAAAAGATTGGCTGAATCATGGCATCTCATATTAGGAGCACAATTTTTTGACTTTGCGATTTGCTCACTTTTTACATTTCTTTAAAAAAAAAATGAAATTTAAATTATTTTATGTATGAATTATGTAACGTTATCGTAAAAACGTTATCTTATTAAATTCCCTTCAAAATGACCTATTATTTTTTTAAATTCTGCCTATATTTTTTTAAATTATGCCTAGACTTCTAGCATTTACCCAAAATGAACTCGGTATCTCATAATAGAGGCCTTTTCTCTATATCGTGCAGTATTTCTGTTATGAAGAATAAGTAAGAGTGCGCTGTATGTGAGGAATTTCCAAAAAATCGCGATCCGTGCGTTACGTGTATTGTAAGGACGTGACCGTAATCTTCCGAGGTGGTCTTATCTCTGTAACTGTACCTGTCGACAGCGGTCCACCGACGATTGCCCATCGCAGCTACTATTAGCGATTTTCCCGTTAGGATAAATACGTGCCAGGCGCCACACAGGATCTCGACGATTAACGGCCGATTAACCGTGGCTTGTGGCCGTCTTGAGATTTTATGGAAAATATATCTGTCATGCAATTTCTCTTTTCTTTCTCTCCTTTTTTCTTTTCTTTCTCTTTACCTCATTGTGTTATTACATCTATATTGTTAACAGTGCACTCGAACAGTCATTGACACAGTACTCTCATTTTGCCCCTCCCCCTTCTCATTTTATCTACTTTCCGCTTTCTTTTGCTTCCCTGAGTCCGATCTTTTAAACGATCTTTTGAACAGCGAATTCCTGCGGCGATTGTAGCTTTCAAATTAGACACAGAATAGCGGAACTTTTACGATTGTATGTTATATGCGTACGGCTTCTTCTCTATGAAGTTTCTATACTGGTCATTTTCCTCGTGAGTCCTTACGCAGAGTAGAGTTTATCGCGATGCTTTTTCTTCGCAAATTAATTCTCATTGGTGAATCCCGGATTCGTTGAGTTTATAAAAGTTGTATCGGGGTCACACATGCAGTTATTCAGTCAATTGCAGAGATTTCCTGATTAATCTCGATTAACTGTTAATTGACGTCGAGGGAAGCGGCCGGAAGCCAACTATAAAGAGCGTAATATTGAAGAATCGCATTTATAATAGGTATTATACCCGTTGAGTTCTTATTCGGGTAATTAAACATTCTAATCATTTTTTAACAAGTTATACGTTTATTTATTCGTATAATTTTGCTCAAATAGAATTTAAAATTTATTCATAGAAATCCAGATATTATTTTATATTAAATTTTATAAAATATTCGTACAATAGGGAAAAAGTAAGAGTTGAAGGAAAAAATAAGTGTTGTGTATAAAGTATTAAGTAAACATTTATTTACTTATATTTATTTACTCGAGAAAAAAAATGATAATTAAATTAATGATTTTTGTATTTGATTTTCAAATAAATGTATGTATACATGTAATAAATATTTACTTAGAACTTTAAACAAATATTTATTAAAATTTAGTTTTTTTGTCAATATAAATATAATGCAAATTAAAAAAACATTTGTTAATTTTCAAAGCTTGTAACTTTGTACTTTTATAAAAATTAATAGAAATTAATTATAGTATTTTTAATTAGAATTTTAATTAAGACTTATTCAACATTTTAAGACACTGAACCTCCGCAAAACTCATTCATTCGTCCATAATGTACATGCTTCACGACTACCTCGGTCAACCGATACTTCCCGCAGGATATCGCTCAAGTCGTTAGTTTTATCGCGCCTCGGATCTACGACATCTGATCTACGATGTCGTTGCGGCGAGAGATTGACTCAACGCGATGAAGGAGAGAGAGAGAGAGAGAGAGAGAGGGAGGGGGAGGGGGGAGGAGAGAGAGA
>NW_012130080.1:4331149-4332451 GCF_000143395.1 Atta cephalotes | reverse complement strand
CGTACGTAGTACGTACGTAGTAGTAGTAGTAGTAGTAGTAGTAGAGAGAGAGANAGANANANANANAANGANAGGAGAGAGAGAGAGAGAAGAGTTTGCGCGCTCTCTCGCCGCAGGCGGAACGCAATAATTAATTCCGCACGATCGTTTCTCTCAATTGTTATCGGCGTCGGCCGTAGCCGGGTCTCTCTCGACACATTCTCGTTATTATTTATCGTTTTCATCGTGATCCCTCGTATATATGGTCTCTCCATACGCGAATCGCAGTCAAGGACGCGGACGCGATAAAATGCGAATTACACGCGTAGAAATCGCCACGGTGATTTGTTTCTATTTGTAGAGTGCGAGCGCAGGTACGATGTCGAATTACAGTTGATTGCTATCACTTGTTCGCGGTCGCGGCCGCGCCGACGCCGTTGGGGATGTAATGAGGATTTTATTTATCGTTACGATAATTTATTATAGAATAAATAAGTGTACGCGCACATACAGATATGTGCGCGGTGCAGGTATATGTGGCTGAGACAGAGAAAGTAAAATTCTTCTTCACGCACAAGATCTGCGAGGTAGAGGGTGGGACGAGTGGCATCTTTTTTCTTTTTTTTTTCCCTCTCGCGAGTTACGGAAGAGGGGGAGGAATAATTTATCGTCGGGTGTGCGGTGTTTACCCGCTAATAAAATCGTGAAAGTTCAAGCGCAGATGAAGATAAACCATGCGGTGCAAATGCGTGCGGCCTTGGCATTCGCGAGATTTAACTCCTCCTTGGGGTCTAAAGAGGAACGCGCGGAGTTACGTGAAATATTTCCTCGGCTAAATCATGATTATCGGCGGCGAGACTTGAGAACATTATTACGCGCTCGTAAAAAGCGTCATTACAATCGATCTTGACCGTGTATAAGTCAGAAAGCGCTTAGGAGCTTTGGCAACGAAGATTCATTTTTACGCTGAAAGTCTGATAATTGCGGATGTATACACGATAATTATTTGAAGAGAAATTTATTGGAAGAAGATAATTTTAATATCTATTCAGATGTAGCCTCAGCAGCAACGCAGATAAAAAAATTATCATATTGATAGAATATTATTCCGTACGTATAGAAATATAAAAGGAATAAAGGAGAAAATGATCTATACATACGTATAATCGATCTTGACTGTGCATAAGTCAGAAATTGAAAACGGGTGTATACATAATAACTATTTTAAAGAGACATTTTATCAGAAGAAGATAATTTTACTTATTTAGATGTAACCTAAACAGAACGTAAAAAATTGTNTNTATATATATATATATATATATA
>NW_012130080.1:4328902-4331129 GCF_000143395.1 Atta cephalotes | reverse complement strand
AGAGAGAGAGAGAGAGAGAGAGAGAGAGAGAGAGAGGGGGGGGGGGAGGGAGAGAGAAGATGAAGAGAGGAGAGGAGAGGAGGCTATGCTCGATGGTTTTCCAAGAGGGTTGCGGACGCGGCTCCGCACGGCGCTCGCAGATCGCAGGTGGTTACACGTCGCCGACACTCGCGGCACGGACTCGGATTCGCGTCGCTCGGTGCCGTTGTTGGTGGTGACGTCGCCGTCGTGGTGGTACTGGTGCTGGCACTGGTGGTGGTGTTACGGTAGGTTATGCCTCGCATTCCTGTCGAGGTCGACGAACCGAGACGAACCGCCTGTGCATGCCGCGCCGCGCTGCTCGCTTCTTGGCCACTGTCCGGCCTGCCTTGCCCTTTCCTTTCCCTTCCCGTCTGTCTTTCTCTTTTTCTCTTTCTTTCTCTCTCTCTCTCTCTTTCTCTTTTTCTCTCTCTTTTCCCTTTCTTTTCGTTTTTTCATCTCTCGTACCCGCCGACGATTGTGACCATGGCCATGGAGAGCTTCGCGTACTCGCGACAGAGAAACAACACTTCCTCGTGCCGCTCCTCCCACACTTTCCAGGGCGTTCCCCATGTGACGACGGCGGAACACTTCCGTCTGTTTCGGTCCCGCGATGCGAAATCAAGGTTCTACGTTATGCTTAATTATCCGCCGACAGTCCGCCTTTAGGATCACCGGCGAGAGTCTAATTAGGGGATATGTCGCGTGAGACTGGGACTATGAAGAAACGTATATCCCTCCCCTACTACGTCTGCTTTAATGAGCAATTCCGCAGTATCCTTTTTAGATCTTTAGACATTATTTTCTATACTACTCAGTTAGTGTGGCATAAATAATTCGTAAATTATAATTTTTTATTTTTATATGCGACAATTAGAATATATTAAATTTTATCTGTTTAAAAAACAATTGCTGTCTTACGATAAAGAAATTTTTTATTTGCGAGCAGTAATTTTGAATATGAAAGTTGCTAATTTTAAGTGCTACTTTCTATTATTTTAATAGCGCGTATAATGCAAAATGAAAGTCGATTTTGCTGTAATTTATCATATTTATCATAATAAGTTATCTTACGCAGATATAAAAACGAGTAATCGGCACTTTTCTTTTTTCTCGGCGATGGGCAGTGTATGCTTTTTTCGTGGAGAAAGTGCCTTCCTTCTATCGCTTTATATATTTAAAATAAAATCTGATCTCTCTCTTATTAACCCTTCCTGCAAACTAAACACCTGTTCTTTTTAGTTGATCTTTTGCATCAGTTCAGCTAAAAAGAACAAGCCTTAAAAGTTCCATCCGGCCACACTTTCGTCGTTAATTAATCGATTGAACTTATTGTTAATCTCTTAATATATAATAATTTATACTTTTATTCATTTATTCTTATATTCTTATTTTTATATTTTTTATGCAATTTTATATTATTCTTGTATTGCTATGTTTTTTTTTTGTGAAAATATAACATGAATTGCGAAGAAAGAAAGAAATTTTTTAAACGCAAATTATTCTGATAGAAATAGCATGCATTTTTTAAATAGTTACTGGACGCTCTTATATTAATTTTTGTAGTAGCTAACTAAAAAGTAAAACTATTTAGGATCTGCAGTTACTGCCACAAAAACGCATAAAATTTTGAACATACTGAATAAAAATGAGACAATAAATAGACTTACAGTATTGTTAATGAAAATATATAGTAATACTAGATAATAATTGAATGGATGTCTAAGAAAGAAAAAAATGTCTGTATACATTTTTATCAGAGGATTTTCGGAATTTGATTGTCTTATAAATATTACTACGGCACTTTTCCAAAAACACGTCATTCATTATCACGTTATTCATTATTCCTATTTAATTGTATTAATTACGCACACAATTCTATACAGCAATCAGCTTCTCTGTATACTAGTTCGCTATACAGTTTTGACAATCCGATTCGCCCTTTTGTCGGCTTTTAGCTTCCACTTTGTGCAATTAATTGGACAGCCGAAGGAACAATAAAAGGAAATGCCATTCCCTTTTCCGTACGGAATAAAGAGTTATTTAATGGAGCTTATGCGTGAAAGAAAGAGCGAGAGAGAGAGAGAGAGAGAGAGAGAGAGAGAGAGAGAGAGTAGTTGCGCGCTCTCGTCGCCGCGAGGACGGAACGACTAAATTAATTAACGTTCCGACGACGTACTTCGTTTCTTCCTACTAATTTGTTACGTCG
>NW_012130080.1:4278740-4327367 GCF_000143395.1 Atta cephalotes | reverse complement strand
AGAGAGAGAGAGAGAGAATACAACATATATATATATATATATAGAGATATAAAAGAAAAAGGAAGAAAATTATCTTCTCCACGTTTGTATGCATATATGCATAGTGTGCTGTGTACGTATTCTGAACGAAGGAATACAAAGGATGTAAGAGAGTAACCTTTTTGCATCTCTATACAGGCTAATATTCTTTTGTCTATTATCTCTGTCCGCCTTCTCCGCGCGGGAAGATAATGAGCAGTCTCTGTACGTGCGCCCGTTTCGAATCAATGGCACCCTCGCGGTAAGTGACCGACATTCTCCTCTCCCGCTGCACGCTCGCACGTGCCGATGGCAGTAACCCCGGAGACAATGATATCCCGACAATGGCACGACGACGAGCTCGTCGCCACATGTAAATGTAACCTTTTGTAAAAGCCCGGGGAGGATGCCCGCCGCCGCGAGTGAAAGGTGCGACGCGCACCTCCTCGATTCCGCCACGAACTCCGTAGATCTCTCTTCTCTCCTAGTCTCTTCTGCGGATTAGGAAATGTCAGCAGCTGCTTGTCTGCAAAAAGTAGCGTTGTGAGACGCTTCATAGTTGATTCGCACGCGATAACAATATGATGCAACGTAGAAAAATCTTCTCTCAGGTATCGTCCGTTATGCGTCGTTATTTGTCTCGCAAATAGGTCGATGAAATGTAAATTATTGTTCGCAGAAACACACACAACTCGTGAAGATACGTCATTTAATCGAAGAGGTGCTTATTTATACTTTCACTTTGGCTTTTATTGACTATCATAGAGTCAAAGTTGCAAGAAAATTTCTCAAGTCACGATTAAACGCACATAGATATGTTAAAAGATATTCGAAAATTAATTCATAATTTTATCAAGTAAAAAATATCGTGTCATTTATAATATAAAGATCACGAAAAGAAATTTAATATCATTTCTCTGAGAAATATGCGCACTGTATCACTTTTTATATTAGATTGTCAAGAAAGTCCTGAATCACTTTTCGGCTTTTACCGTAAAATAATTATTAAACTGATAATCTTTATTTAAGGAATAATTGCATGTTTCTGAGTAAATTTATATGTAAATACAGAAATATATGATTCACTATGATGACTTTTTTGCCAACTTAGTATTATAATTGAGGCACAGCGAATTTATATATTATTATATATGATAATAACGATATATGATAATAACGATTACAAACACAAAATTGTGGTGAGTACATGATTGATATTGATGTGCTGAATAAGCGCAAAGATAAATACTGATTCGGCGAGTTCAAAAAGGGAACCATCGGCGTAATGCGATTTTATAGGATCGGCGACACGGTGACGGTTATATTATCACAAGGAAATCCTTTAAGCGCATTTGCAGGTATAAAGTAGTCATATACCGCGCCAGAGGAGTCAAACAAAACAGGCATTACATTACTGTCACCATTTACCGCACTCGCGCGAACTGAGTAACCTGAAGAATAACCTTCGATTCTCTCGCATCTTTCATCATATTCCGTGAACGCACGTAGGAGAGGATCTTTTTTCGGGCTCTTCAGCTTCTCGTTATGTAATGAATGCGATTCTATTCGACAGCGAACCGTTAATTTAATTCGCGCTTTCTAGTTAATTAATACCAATTACACGTATGTTGAGAGCGCTCGTTCGTAAGTTAGCCATATATATTTCGACGAAGAACGAATCCTTTTAATCCGCGTAAACACCTTCAGCAAGATGTACATTAACACGTCGATAAATTAACGATAACAGACGTGGAAACGGTTGTACGAGTCGATTAATGATTGTAGGTTAATGATTACGGTATCGCCAACTGCGAAATATTAGCCTAATGAGGCGATCACGATAGCGGAAAATGTGTGTTTTGCAGTTTTAATTGCTATGATGAGATTAGTTTTGAATCAATGCAAATATTTCCTAAATTATCAGTACTTAGTTTTTTAAATTTATTCAACATTAAATGTCTTATTTAAAATACAACTCTCCAACTTGCGGAGAAGAACTGCGACTATATAAATTATCCTTTAGATTCTTTGGAGTGAAATCTCATTCTAAAGAGTGAAAATTGAGTCAATTTTGAAAAAGAGTGACTCAACTTTTAATCTTGAAGAGTGAGATCTTATTCTTCAGAGTGATAATTCACTTTAGAAGTTTTAAGAGTATAAAATTATCATATAGAAATTACAGAATCGTATGAGAATATACAATGAATATATTTTGCTCAAATGACATTGGATTTAAAAATTTATGTAAATTATCGAGAGTTTTAGGTACTGAAATGTTTTCCTTTACAATTAGACACTTTTAAGTTTGGATATGCTAATAATAACTTAGTTATAATGATCATTACAATTTTCTTTGGCTTTTCAATACTTGTTGATTTATGCGACGAGTTCAACGAACGCGTTCATCATACCTGTTACAACTGATATGTGTTACTTATGTCGCATCATGAATGTAGTTTATGTTCTTCTTACAAGCTATTTCTTGTATTAACTTATTTTATCTGTAATTTATATCTTGCGGCACGCGACATGCGGCGACTCGAAAGATTCTCGAAATTAAATATACACATACATATAAATTCGCTGTAGTAAGAAATATTATTACACAGAAATATTATCACATACAAAAATCTGAATTAAGCACCAATTCGTTATTATATATTTAAAACACTATTGTGCATAAATGTACGTACTATCTGATAATATTTCGAACATGGTCACCGAGAAAGCAATAATAATTTGAGAGCAGAGAGACTCTGGCGTGCAAAATTATTCGCGTGACGTCGCAGACGTGTCAGATTTTACGCGACTCTGGGATAATTTGTTTAAAAGTCGTCCGTCTGGTTTCCGCCTCGGCAAGTGTAATGCAATCGTAATTCCCACCTGTAACATCGCGGCCGCTGGATTTGCATGTGAGCGAACCGAGCTCGAAGCTCGGACTCGAAGTCTGGGTTCGACGAGTCCCCTCGGCATCCGGACAATTAATCAGACTGCCATGCGCTTAAAGGACTGTTATTTTGCGGCATGTAACCGCATTTTTAAATGAGGTTACGTGTCAGCGTAGCCACTCAGATCCCTCCCTTGCACACCGTGATAAGAGCCCAGGTTTTTTTTTCCTTTTTTCTCTTCGAACGGTTTTTCTTTTCTTTCTGAGCCACCACGACCGATATCTTTCTTTCTCATTTTTTTATCTCCGATATATCTTATCGGGCGAAATTGCTCTTTCTATTTCTGCGCAGACTCTCCTTTTGGCGTTTATTTTATCGCAATTATTTCCGTGTGGTGCAGAAAGTATATCAGTCTCTTGTTATCTTAACGTAAAATAATTTATACCCTTTTAGCGTTGGATAATTAATTTTGTCTGATACAGAAGAACGAACGTGAAAATTTATTTACAAGATCTATTCTTCAATATATTGCAATTATATGGTTATTTATAGAAATTGTTTAATTATTTAAATCATTTAATAATAACGGTGTTTCATCATTAATTTTTATATTGATTACGTTTTCTCGTCAATAACTTTACTCTAATTTATTCTCTTATTTATTATTTCTATGTTTACCGTACACGTTTTCTTTCTCCTCTTCTCACCTTCGCTCGCATGTTGTGAATGTTCCGACCACACAGTTCTAACTCGTGCAGTCCATAATTTGTCTTTCACTAACAGAAAGATGAGAAAGCTCGTGATTCGTTTCTTATCTTTTTCTCGCTCTTTCTTCCTCTATCACATTTATCATATTCTTCTTTAGCTCTTGCGAACCGTCGTGACGTCGAATTTTATCGCACGACCTTAATTACGGATTTCTGTGTCACGCTGTGAAGTCGCTCGCAAAGATTTTTCGTATACGCTTTTCATTATACATCATAAGAAACGTAAAAAGAGTCGTTCTTCCTCCGATTTATGGTCTTATCTTCTGATATTTATGAAACTGTTTGCGAAGTAAAAGGTACATGACATTACATGCTATTATATTTTTATTTTGTACATGGAAAAACAGCTTTGCTAAAATAATCAAAAATTTAATTAGATACAGATAAAAAATAATTTTATTGGATTATCAAAATAATTATGTGGGATATATCAATACTGGGTTGCTAAAATGTCAAAAGTTTTTGCAGCATTTGAGTTTTCCACACAATTATTCGAATGATGACAAAATTGTTTTCAGATTTATATTTACCTAAAATTTTAGATTCAGCAAAGTCATTTTTCCATGTGTATTTAAAATGTATAAAATTATTTGATAGGAATATTTGATAAGAACATTTGAAAGATTGAACTTATATGCAGTTAGTTAGATATATTACTTTTCTCACTTATTCAAAACTTTTTAAAAATTGAATTCAACTGAATTCATGATCACAAAATGCGTGTACATATGTACAACTAATATTCTTTGCCCGAGAAAATTACGCGAATTCGATTTTTTTTACCGGAAATTGAAGGATTTTCAGTTTGATCGTCTTGATTGTCATCTTCTTGATTTGTGCTTCTCCATTGCGTGCCTTCAATCGCGAATCTTACTTAGTATGTCGGGAGAATTCCTTCCTTTTTCTCTTCGAGAGTAACCGCCGAAGAGTTCGCGTGCGAATTTCATGGGAATGCATTCACTCAGGAGGAGTCGCCGCGATCGGACGCGAAAGCTGCGACGATCTTTCGCCAGAAGAGATGGGATGTTTTCGCGCGATATTAACTTTAATCCTTCATAAATCAGAATAGCTACCGAGTAACATACCGTGCCGTCCGTTCATCCGTATGTCTCGCGCGAAATGTGATGTATGTCCGTGTTTAACCTTTAACTGCTCGCTCGGAAGCTGACAGACTCCACATTTGTCCGACGTATGTTATTACTTCCTTTTGTAGTTTTGATTTATTAAGAATTACCTTGATGACTACATGATTATTTGCGAGATTAAGATGTAAATTGAGATGTAAGTCTAGATATTTTTTTATGAATATGTTAATGTGAATTTTTTACAATAGGAGAAAAGAGAGAAATAATACACATCGTGTCGTAAATTTGATAACTGACTCCGATTACGCGTAGTGCGATATGTATCTTAATTTAACTGTTGAGTAAGATATTTTATTAATACTGGTTTTCTAGTACAAACGCAAGAATTGGGCGATATATAAAATTAAGAAACTTGAGCAGCAACAATAAAACTTCTCATAAAGCCTTGTTGCGGTGAAGTAATGTAGATTCCAGCGAAATCGTTACTTTGTTCCGAAGTGCAGAGCTTCTTTCCATAAAAACCGCGCATGTAAGAAATAAATAATGCATACCTTTTTTGCATAATTTATTGCACAGTGGAAATATATAGCGATGAAGTTGGTTACGTATTTCGTACAAATTTTTTCAGAGAATGTACACAACAAAAGTTAGAGGAGGAAGAATTTATTCTCCTTTTAAATGAGCGTTTTGTAAGCTGTGTTGCTTAGCACGAAGAAGAGAAAGATGTTAATTTATTTACTCTAATGAAAGCGTATAGTGTGTCCCGTTATGACATGAATACGACTGAATATTTCGCATGCATTAGCAACTTTAAGTACGCTGCTTGTTACCAAACAGTCACGATGAGACAATACAAATTATCGATGTACCATTTACAACTTTTAAAATTTAAATAAAACGTTAAAGCGTTAATTTTAAGACCTCTCATTAGTCCACTTATCATTTATGAATCGTAAATTATTGTTTTCTAGTACAAGTTTGCGCTGAGGATGGCCCGAATTGGAGCCGAAACGTTCACCATGGCTGTGTTTCAAAATCTACTGTCACTACTGAAAATTTATAATGAACGAAACATAAACTATAGATTTTTTTCAATACTGACAGTAAATTTTAGAATATAGCTTATATGTATGATATTCCACTTGTAATTATATGAAATTAATAAAAGATATATGGCCTTACGATAAAAATACTTTGCGCTCCATGAACTGCATATGACTCTTATCAGTTCTTCTTTTTTAATTAAATTGTTATTTGATATAAAAGATATCCTATTTTAATTTTTATTTCTTGTTTTCTTATTTTATTTTATTTTAGAATATATTAGCGATATAAATGAGGATTTAATTAAATTATATTACTTAGAAATGTATATGATTTTTAGCTTTATAATTAGAAATTACATTAGAAGACAAGAATTTAGTAATTGTCATCTAATGAATGCGCTTCGTGAATCCTCGCGTAACATGCAATACATCGGACGAAGTTGGCTCGAATTTTCGCAGCGAAAGGTCATCTCGTTAGAGGACTCGTATCATGCAATAATTTATTATGTAACCGCGGCTCCTCGTCGTCGTGTTATTCTTGCATCCGAGATCTCCGAGAGAGTTCTTTAACACATGCACGTTACGAGATTTAACATAACGATCGAATCTTTTCGTTGTCCCTCTGTCAGTTCTAGGCATAAATCAGCTGATAAGCAGATTAAAATGATAAGTCGCACGAAATTGGATTCCCGTGTATCATTTTCTTGGCAACGGAGTGCGTGTCAGGCACATATTTTTGCATGAATATTTGCTGACGTATACAGAATGTAACTATTATTATGTTAATGACATTTCTTCATGAATCTGGAATAGATTTTTTTTTCGTGAACATTTTATGAGACGTGATCATTTACAAGATATGATTTATTGCAAATCTTTATTCAGATTTTATTTAAAAAAGCAAGATTTTATTATTTATATTAGAGATCTAAAAAGTTCAAGTAAATGCAAATTTATTTATTATTATTTCTTTTTATTTTACATAGATATTAATATTTAATATAATATTATATGAATAATATTTTGAATATCTAAATTTTGAATATCTATTCCATTGTTATGACATGCTACATCTAATTTTAATCAAATAGTGCATACTGATATCTTAAATGGTATCACTTCTTTTAAAATTAATTAGAAGAACGATTTCACGATCGAGCTTTCCTCTTTTCGATTATCACTGCATACAAGAATGGTGACATTTCTGATTTTTACTTTATCGACAATTACACAGAAGACTTTCTTTTAACAAACGAAGATAATAAACCGGTATCACGCCTATCGACTTACCGTTGTCGATGACAAGTACATCGTAGAAACGATAGTTCAGCATGGCTTACACATTTTGCTACTTACTCCAATGTCCTCCTGTGAAACATCCTGCCCCGATAAGGATCCCTCGTCTCTTTGGCATGCGCGACGGACAGAGATAAGGCCACTTTTCACCGCTGTGGATTGTGGTCGCTAGTTCGATGCTTGTTTCTAAGAACGTCGTAACTTAACGAAGCTAATATCTCTCTCTCTCTCTCTCTCTCTCTCTCTCTCTCTCTCTCTCTCTTATTGCTACTTTTATTTCAATAGAAGAAGAGAAACTTGCGGCGATTCCTTTAACTCGAAATGATTTTCTATCGCCTTTCCTTTTTATCAGTACTTTAATAATATTTTATAATTTATCTTGACGTTAATTATAGTTAAATAAATAACAAACTTATTAATTATTTAGGTTGATAATTGCTAATGATTAATACTTAGTTTTGTTCTAAGTAGAATATGCATATCTTGCTACAATTCTTTAAAAGTTTTTTAGAAAGTATATTTTATATAGTATAATATTAAAACATTTTTCTCGAATATAATATTAATATTTTGAATTTCTCAAATATTAAATATACAACGATTGAAATGAAAGAGAATTTTATAATTATATTTCTTCAAAATGAAGATGTATAAAAATAATAACTTTAATAATGCCACCATTTTCTCTTACAATATTTTTATATCTGTCGGAAATCTTACATTTTTTAGTCGTTTTTTAGTAGATTTTCTAATCATCTACACGGAAAAATTTACACGGACTTTCTGAACAATCTAATATTTCTATGTACTTTGAATTTTATATAGTTGATTTATCTATTTTTTTATTATTAATCCAAACTGATCTTAGTACCTATGCATACATATTTATAATAATATATAAATAAATATGTATACACACATATTTATTTATATATTATTATTACTTTTCTGGAATCCTAAATTCTTTGGAATAGGATCTTAAAGAGTGAAAATTGAGTTAGTCTTGAAAAAGATTGGCTCAATTCTCAATCTTTAAGAGTGAGATTTCACTCTTCAGAATGAAATTTTATAGAATATTATATTCTTTCATCATACTTACTTATGAAATCCTTGTTTCCTAATGGAGATTGCAGAGAAAAGTATTGCATCATTCCGCTGGGAAATAATTTTTTGCGTAAAGCATCAGTTGTAAAGAGACATAGGTAGGCGAGTGCATTTCTCTACAAGCTCGTTACAACGAAGAATAATCGTACAACGTCGTCGTCGATCTGTACGAAACGGTACACTTGACCGCTATTCGGGCTTTCTTTCTCTTTTCGTTGCAAACGTCGGATAACAGCATCGGGACTCGCGATTGCAGATTGGTTGACGGGATAAAATCTAGAGATCGCTGAAAAAAAAAATCGTGCATCATTAAGTGACATGGATCTTCGGCACGTTCCCCTCACGGTATTCTTAATTACTCCGATCATTTCCTCCGTGTAATAACTTATCGACAAGATAAATACTCGACGTGATATCTCGAGTAAGTTGATTTAGATGCTATTTCTTTTTCTTTTTCTTCATTATTGCAATTTTCCATTTCATTCTATCATTTCTTTTATTATTGTAATTTATTATCCTTCAGATCTCAGATGTGAGGAAGAAATTTTAGAATTAATGGTTTTTCGAAATTCTCTTGAAATTTTTGTTCACTTCGCATTTGGAGTTTTTACGTTATAATGTCTCGATTTTTTTTATTATGAAATATTCGTTTTCAAGTAACGTTATTCGAGTTATATCGCTATAATATGTACATACAGTGTTAATATAGCGGTAGTTGCAACATTGTCGGTAATATTTTATCAAGACTCTAACCTGTTCGATTTGGCCTCATGGAATGTATCTTACGTGACATTATGTTTACGGTTCTTCCGAAACGTGGCTGCCAGTCGCGACAGAGCAATCGCGGCGGACTATGCAATCTGCATAAACGGTTTTAGCGGCCCCGACTTCAGGAAGCCGAGAGAATTTTATTCAATTAACGGTACTCGTGTACTTCTCGTCGCTGAAAACTTTTTAACACGCCTCCACTCGATGCTCTACGTTATGGCGTGAGCGACTCGATTTTCTCACACCATCAGGTCAAAAGGAAAAAAAAAGAGAGAGCAAGAGGAAGATTTCTTTCCTTCATAAGGCAATAAAGAAGCGTCGGCAACGAGTTGGAGACCTAGATTCGCGAAGCAAACTAACCATAAATCCAAAGATATTAATCTAATTACGATAACCCCGACACGATCATCGTACTTATTTCCAACGGTACGATAAATCCGGAGTTCAGACATCTGTATTAATTACAGTCGCGGATATACCGCGTGTACGATGGATAAAATACTGTGAAAACCGGGGCGCAATCGTGAAAACTAAATCACATTAGCGATACATTATTTCGATTTCTAATCCGTGTCTAGTGAAGATCTACGAGGAGCGTTATGCTTTGTGTATGGAAGTAATAATATGGAGTATTCGATATCATGTTCTTAGAAATACGAATTTCATCGTATTGAATATCGTACCGGAGGAAATACTAGTAGCTTTTGCATTTTTAGCAGAAGAACGGAAGCTGTTATTATTAAAGTAATAATAAATTAAAGAATGGATTGAATAGGATTCGAGAAAAATAAAATATTTCTAAACAAAATTAGTTAGGATTCTTTATGTAGAAATTATAAGCTTAAGTTTTATTATTCCTCTATTAGTTTCAATTACTACTGTTCTTTTAAATAGAAATTTAATGTCCTATTTTTATAACTTTTTATAATTATTATACATATTTTGTTAGCATCAACATAGTTAGCAAGTTGCAACTTATTTTTTTTAATATCTAACTAATTCGAAATATCGCTCATTATTAATAATGTAAATTTAATTGTTTAAATTTTGATTTTGAAATATATTCTAATATTTATGAAATATATTCTATTGAAAGAGAGTATTCACACACTCTCTTTCTTTCTCTCTCTCTCTCTCTCTGTTATGAGCCTTTAATTGATATTGCATCATGGATCGTAATGGCCTCTCGCGGTCCCTCTCGCCCATGGCCGCGATTTGCAGGAAGCGGTCCGATCGCAGGGTATAGATGCAAGTTGCGCAAGTCAGCACCAGGAAGCTGTCGTCGCCAGTCATCAGGGCCGTGATAGAGGCGGGGATAAATGTGTCTGTGCACATATACGGCTCTCGTTTTCCTTAGTGTGTGCTTTGGCCTTGTCACTAGTCACCGGCCAGCTGTATTCCTCTCTGCATCCTGCTTCTTCTCTCACCGTTGCATCTTCGTTATCTTTCCTCTTGTAACGAGAATAAGAATGAAGGAAAAAGAAAGAAAGAAAAGAGAGAAATATTCTAAGAAAGAAAGGAAAAAGAGTAGTTGAAGCCTATTCTAGGTTCTATTAAAGCATAGCTACATATATATATATATATATATATATTGTAATATTATGAGATTGATCATGCATAACAAAGAAAATTTCAGCTTCAGATTTTGGTCGCTAATTGTCAGATTGGAATCAAATTAGAGACTCTATTAGAGTCTAAATTCAAAAATTACAAATTTGGTACTACAACTAATTTGAAAATATGAGATGAGCTCTTTTCTACTTTACATCTCTACATTTTATATTCAAATAGATATTTAATTAAAATTTGGCTATGAGAAAGTGAACCTTATAAACTATATTGGCTATGATAAACATATTCTATGACTGATATTCATATTCGTTACTTATAACTATCTTAAGATGTCATAAACCAATCAGAAAGCTATTAGCATCTTAAGATATTACTTAAAACGGTCTTAAAATAAAAACTAATTACGAATATTGGCCTATATGTTACAATTATATATGTACACTTTGTGTGAACATATATTTAACATAATGTGTTTCAAACTTCGGAAAAGTTGCTGTCCGCTGGTGTCAACGGATATCTAGATCTACCGGTTCTGTTTTGGCATTGCAGTGCCGATGATTTGTTCGCCGATGAGGCTTTGGCAAGGGTCGATCCCTCCCCTCGAGATTAGCATTGCTGCTTGCTTTTTTATCTTGGGAAAATACGGCTGCGCGATAAATAAGCGATTAAGCGATTCGCCCTCTCGAGCGGTACGCCCCTTTCGCGCTAGTTTATTTAGATTTTACACGGTCTGGATAGTGCGAAACCTCGTACCGAACTAACATCATTCCCACGACTGCGATTATCCAGCCCTTTCGCAAACAAATCTCGTTCGATTTTCGTGACTCTCGTGAAAAGTGGTTCGCTCTAAAAGAGACTGAAATTTATAATCGAATATAATCGATATCGAACGAAATGTGCCGATTAAATAATTTTAACTTAATTTCTCGGCTGCCATCTGAAGCGTCGATGTTTGAGAAACGTCCAACTTATAACCAACTTTTTTAAACGCATTGCAGTTATTTACGACACTTGGATACTTTTTGGAATGAGAATTTATTTCATTCTTTATTTTATCATGATGCTCGAAACAAAATTAACTTATATGACGACTTTGTTTTTCTCATTTTATCCGGGTACCTTTTGTGCGTGCGTGAGATGCATAGCGGTTAACAATATAGACCACGTTATTTATAACGCGTACAGTGTCACGAAGTTTATGGCAGAGTGCAAATTAACAACGCGAAGTCTCTTTTTTTTCTCTCTTGATTCGATCGCCTTCGTTCTGGGCTCGTAAATCTGACGTATCGGGCGCAGATAAATTATGAAGTGACTGGAAGGTTAGTGCCACGTGGGTGGAAAGTCACCTTGGCAAAATTCCGATTTGTGTTTACGCGGAGAAAATCGGAAGAGTAAAAGAGAGAGAAGAAGGTAGAGCGAAGGATGGATCGAGGATTTTTTTCCGTTTGAGTTATACCTGGAAATATAGGGCACTCGCTTTTCTCACGGTCGCGAGATCTCGCGTTTCAAGACTATTCCGGTTTATAAATACATGTATGCTGTTGGCGTATTTTCGACGCAATTTGATTCGCCTTCAAGCATATGCCTTTTAGTCTCAAGCGAGATTTAGTTGTAGTTAAAGTTTCTTGACTATTATTACATGAGCGGAAATTAAATACTGTAAGGAAGGTTGATTTATTCAAATACCATAATTTATAATATTTACATTATATTTGCTGTTACATGATTTAAATTATATATAAAATCATAAATCCTTCATAAATCATAATTATAACTGTAAAGTATCTACCTTGTTTAATTTGCAAATTTTTATATCAATTCATTCTAAATTTGAAACACAAATTAATTCAATTAATTTGATATGTCGAAAGAAAAGCAAGGATTTTTGATATTTGGTTTCCTTAAAAAATTTTAATATCTTATTCTTGTATATAATTTTATAATTTCTGCATAATTAATAAAATCTGATCTCTTTCCCACAAGTACGAGAATTCTTCTAATTCTTCTAATATACTTAAGTAATAAGCTATGTAATGCTTAATAAATTTAAGGGGTTAAGTATTCATTTTTATATTAAATTGATAATATTTACATTTTAATATTTTGCTGCAAGTTAGAATGCACATTTTCAGCCATTTATCTTTAGATTTGCTTGAACAGACACTAAACACTGATCGCAATCGTATCGTGATTTAATCCAGGAATGCGAAGAAACGAACGGTAGTAGCATCTATGTTCAATTCTTCCTACGGGCGTGGTCGGTCGCATGGTCGCGAGCTGACGAATTACCGCGGCGCATGGTTGGCGGAGCGTGAAGGCAAAAATCAACCGGGTTTCGTGTTCGAGGCGAGACGTTCATCATCGTTCTCTCGCCTTGGGTGACTTCGCCGAGTACCCGGGCGCGCGCGAAAAGCGGTGACCCGCGACGTGCATCCTCGTCGTTTTGCTCGACATAAGCAGATTCGTATCGCTCCCTCGTTTACAACGCAACTTGAAAACACAGCAGCTATCTCGCATTTCGCAAAAACGTTTCTGCATGCTAACATAAATTTGTTAAACATTGGATCAATTGATAATATCGATAGAATCGCGCCGACATGACAGTTGTCTCTTTTTTTATTTTATCGAAAAATATTATCCTTTCTTTTCTTTCTTTTCTTTATTGTGAAATGTGTTAAATACAAATTTTCCAACGGTGTATAATATAAAAAAAGTGATGATTTAGAATCTGATAAAAAATTATTTTAATAAAAGAAGATACATTTTTTAAAAATAATAAGAAAAATTAAAAAATTTTTATTCAAAGTAATTATATTGTTAAATATAAATATTGACCTGTGAATTGTTTTATATCATATAACATTCATTTTTTTATATGGAAAACATAAATTTTTAATTCCAATCACTTTTTGCAGAGACTATATAACTGATACGTCTTTTCACTGTAGAGGTATTTAGGCGCGGCAGCGTTAACTATTATGTCGTTAACAATGATCTTTTTGCTGTTAAAGTTAAAAGTTAGGCAGAAGAATGCGATAGTAGTAATATCGATGAGAGGAATAAAGCGAGAGGAATAGCATTTCTTGCGAAAAAAAATGCACCGTTATCTCGATACACTAGATTCCTTATCTGAAGTCATTCGTCGATGGTCACTTTCATCAAGATTGAATTTTTCTTTTCCTCTTGCAATTGCTGATAACGAATGACAACAAGCCGCGTAGAGCAAATGATGTCAACCGAAACGATCGATCGTTTTTGCTCCGACTTATCGTCGCGCTGCCGGATCAGAACTGATTTCTCTGGTTGAATCCATTGTTGGATCACTGAACCTTTCTCCCGCGTCTAAAGCAAGAGTAACGTTCGATACAATATCACGCGAGTCGGCGAAAAAAATTAAAAAATTAATCTATATTTAACAGAAAAATAGGAAACGCTTTGAAAAGTTTAAATTTGCACAATTTTTAGATCACCGAAAAATCGATAAAAAAAATTATCGCAGACAAAAAAATAAAAAACATTTTAAAGACTGAAATTTGTACTTTAGTATGGTTGCATTCTTTTAGCTGTTAAAAAAAAAATGTTATCTTTACTGTTCTGTAGCTTAACAAACATCACATTAATTGTTATCAAAATTGTTCCTCAAAATTAAGTATATTCAACAATCTAAATGATAAAAAATTTTTTTCTCAAAAAATATAATACTTTATAAAAAAAGTACAGAATTTTACTTACAAAATATTTTTTTTTAATTATGAAGAATATTATATAGAATTAAATATTAAAATCTCTATGCAATCATGAATATTTTTATCAAATTAAGCAAATTTTATATGTGACATCATCACGGTTTTTCATATTTGGAACATGCCAATTAGTCGGACAAACTGCTCAACAAACGATCATTCTTCATCATGTTTGACGATCGCGCGGTATTATCTCGACTTTCACTCCGTCCACTACCGTCATCACCATTATATACTTTCCCCCGGTACACCTGTCTAACATTCGATAATTAAATAAGCCATGTGTGTCATGTCGCCGGACATTGTTGACTCATTTAATTGATGCGATCGCTATATTGTTTAAATTACAGAAAGCTGTAACGAGGAAAACGTGGTAGCGGCATACATCATATCACATATATAGATAAATACAGTAATAAAGCTTACTAATTGCAGGCCTAGTTAGCTGATATCACCATAAGCGACTAATAATAAAGATCAAATTAATTATTTTCACTCGAGAACTCAAGAACGGGGAGTTGTACTCTGTTGAAATGTATAAAAATAAAGAAAGGGGATTAAATTTTTTGAGAAAGAAAATTAGAGAGAGAGAGGGAGAGAGAGAGAGAAAGAGAGAGAGAGAGAGAGAGAGAGAGAAGAAGTAAAAAAGTATTAATAAACAATATTTATGTTGATTAATTATTAATGAATGATTGATAAACTGGAAATCTATCTAGCATCTACTGTTGAAATAATGATTGAAATGTTTTTCATTTATCAGTCTTTTTTTCAAAATTATGCGATACGTGGAACATGAACTTCTTATTTTCAATCGGTGACATAAATTCATTCGTGCGAAAATATTAGTCACGCTATTGCGAGCGTTCTTTATTATTACTAGCTTGTTTCGTTTCAAGCTGAAGATTAAATAGCATTCTCGGAGAATGTTCTACAATGGACTATATCACAACTTCCGAGCATCGCGAAATACATCGAAATCATTGAATAGTAATCGTGCATTCGATTATAAGTCTCATTTCAATCAATAACTACAAATTCCTTTAAAAAAATCGTGTAGCAGCATAAATTTGATACCTATAAAGAAACTGAAGTCTAAATAAAGAAAAGTAATTATTATTAATCAATGGAAAAAAATAATTAGTCTTGATTAAATTTAAAATAAGAATTTTTCAGGATCAATAAATTTTTTTTCTAGAATTGATAAATATTCCGCGGAAAAAAGAATTATTTAACACGTTAATAATTATTATTATTAATGTTTTTAATTTTTTATATTTATAATGTAGTGACAGTTTCTCTAATTTATTAATAGGAATTGAAAGATACGATGTGATTTATGCGTCTGGTCTTTTTAAAAGCGTTGTCATTACACATTATTATTCATACGAATAGGACAAAGTACAGCCGTATCAGGGCGTACCACGAATCCAGATTTGAAAGGATCTGCTACATTTCTTTCTTGACCGCATTATTCAGAACAGGCGGGGTCGGGAAATAGGATCGGCCGAATCGCGGATTCCGTCGATAGGGGATCGCCAAGGGAATAGCATCAGGTCACGTTACCGTTGTGGTCGGAGATCAGTGGTCCCTTCGGCAACCTCAACAACGACGGCATTCGCATGATAGGTAGCACGCTAGCACGCTAGTGGCCATACCGACAGGGTCGTGAATCGAAACACGAATAGCGAGCTGACGACGAAGATATCAAGTCCGATCTGTGGGTGACCAGGAAGTCGTAAGAGGAAAATCGAGACATTCGATATCGTGTTATATGGAGATCATCACGAATATTCTGCTTTTTCAGATTAATATGTTCAGAATAATATGTACATTTAAAAAATCGTGTCATCTTTTCTCTTATTGAAAGAAAATACTTTGAGATAATTGATAAAACATCCATCATATGCCGTACGTTTTTTTTCAATTTTTATTCTCTTCTCTGTTAGATATCAAAGGAATAGAATAACTCACTTCTTTAAATTAAATAACATTTGTTATTTTTAATTTTATTGTTTAATTTTATTGTTTAACTAAAATTTTATTGTTATTTTTAATTTTATTGTTTAACTCAAAAGGAAGTGGATTACTCTGATTCTTTGTGTGTCAAAATGTAAATCAATCTATTTTTGTGATTGTAAGTTTCAAAATAAACAACATCCATATAAATACATGTATTGTACATAGTAAAGAATAAACTAAATTTAAGTCAAATTTAATACCTTTTTTTTTTTAATTAAATTGTCAACTCTATTGTTTTAGTTAAATTGACAATATATGGAATAGGAGCAGTACTTATAAAAACGATTAAAAATAATTATTAATATTATATAATTCAAATTGAGTTATGAATTTAATGTTGATAAATAAGATGCAATAAAAACGTAATGATTTTACGCATCCAGCTACGCGTTATGTGAATCGAACGCATCTAAGGATTAAAGTGAGCGAAAGTGAAGATGCAGCGTGTAATAGCTCGTGATAAAATCAAGATTTAGATGTGATTTATATAAACGTAGAGATTCATACATTGTTCGAAATCACCATTCCGCAAGTATGAGTATCGAGATAGTAGTGACGGCGTCGTAAAATGCAGCGCGGGAAATCGGAGATTCTTACGTCTGCTTGGCAAGGAGTATATATGATCTTCGTGACTAGCAGACTGATATGTTGAAATGATATGATTTCATCTTGCGATGAAAAATGTGCATTTCTTGTGATAATCGTTTACTCTCGTCGGGATTCTTAACAGAAGAATTTATTGCCTTTTGTATTGTACATATTTATGTACATGTTTATTTATTTATATTAATTATTTATTAAAACTAGTGTCTTTATAAATAAATAGAATTGCTACAAAACTGAATTCAAATAATTGAAAACAATCAGAGCAAGAATTTTGCAAAATTTTCTGGATTCTTTGGCTTTAAAGAATAACATCACACTCTTAGTTTTGGAATACCAACTTCTTAATAATTAAAAATAATTAAAATGTAAGCAATATTAGTGACATTAAGAGTTTACCTTGCTGTGCTAAATTGATTTCTCAACAAAAATCTTTGATGGTCTTCAAATCAGGATGAAAAATATTAAAATTTTGAAATATTATTAAAAATCAAGGAAAATCATACAATTTCTTTTAAAACTCAGGAAAAATATATGGAATTTTTTAGGATGAGAAATTTTATTTTACGATTTTTATTCATCTTTATATATCTGTCTATTCTACTTGTTTATCCTTAACATTTTCAGAAATGGCTTCTCCAGT
This sequence comes from Atta cephalotes, assembly GCF_000143395.1. Taxonomy (NCBI): domain Eukaryota; kingdom Metazoa; phylum Arthropoda; class Insecta; order Hymenoptera; family Formicidae; genus Atta; species Atta cephalotes. Next base: position 4,309,815 of record NW_012130080.1, on the reverse strand, counting down.
TTCTCTATGTCTTATAAATATTTCTTATTTTTGAAATTATTTATTTAGGCCAGTCCCGAATAAACTGCAATATCGGGTCGACCCTGGCAAGGTTGGAGCAAGCCCCATATTCCCGCCTTTGTTCAAAAAAAAGTTTAATATTCTGAATCCCCTATGGGGATTGTATCAGATATTAAGCTGATAAGAACAGATACTACACTTTGATCTTAGCTCAAGAGAGCCGAGAAGCGATGTCGTTAACCGATTTTACAAACCTTATATACAGTTTCGGATAAATCTTGAATACGGGAAGATGCGCCGCGTAGTGGCGAACAAAGCAAACACGTATTGATCATCCCTTCCAACGTAGATCTTAACGTCTCTTTACTCAGAGCTCTAACCACTAGAGTGACTAGACCACCGAACTTATATATCGCATTAAAACATTGATTTTATATATTTCTCTGGTCATGTATGATACGAATACATTTTGATGCGTCACGTACGATTATGTTTGAATCAATCTTAAAACTGTAACTTGTCACCGCTTAAATAATTTTCACACATATCGTATTATGTTTTAATTAATCTAAAAATATTTTTCTTTCAATAATTTTTATTTTTATTAGTTAAAACATTTGACAATTTATGTTACGTTATTTTTTATTTTTAATTAACTTTGTTATTTTCATTAACAATATAATTTCTATTCTTTTCTGGAAGATTTAATTATATTTGCATTTGTAATTTTATAGTTAAGTTATTTTACTGGACTTTAAGATCTTCGATAATTACTTTGATTGATTGAAACTGGTTGAAAAGTAGCGGTGACTAGTGACTTGAACTAAAAAGGTGGAATCCATAGATGGTATTAACAGCCTATATAAGCCAAGAAGATGCGGTAGGTCAGGATTATGCGGGTTCTTAACGTTCAAAATTACGTAAAAATGCATAAAAAATATTTAATACTTTGCAAAGATCTAGAAACTCTTTAATTGTAAAATAGAATAACATTTATATAAAAGACAAAATTTATGCGCATTTGTTTCGAAATGTGTTTAGTTATATTATTCTAATTAGTTTATCGATAATTATATCTTTGTTCATGTGATATAACAATAATATTTAACAGATATATAATAATTAAATAATTTTTGCACTCAAGTAGAAAAAACTATAAATGTCATTATATAATAAATAGTTTTAATAAACTTTCGTGAAGACGAGCAAAATAAGATTCATTGTCGTGGAACATATTGTAATTAATCCAAAAGTTAGATTTTTTAGTCTTAATTAGTCTTAAAAAAATCTATTGTTAGAAAAATCTATTCTTAGAGAGGAGAAAGAGATTACGAGTATCAGCTAGGAGAATTCCGTGCTTTCTCTCCGTCATACCGTCTCAATCCTCTCGCGCATTGTTTGTGTCTCTCATTCTTTCTTCCTCTTCTTCCGTGAGAGATCTTCCCACGCACGTACCGGGGTCCACATAAGGCTGGTCCATGGGACCCCTAGTGAATAATTACCAGATGAAGATACCGCCGCCTCGTGTAGGCTGATATCTGCTCTTCTCCCTTCGTCCAGCGATTTTGCAACGGTACTATGCATCTATTCTGCATGATGACTACGACAATATTTTGTCGTAATCCATTCGCGAACAAAAGCAACACGCTTTTGTGAAGAATTCGGACGGTTGTATTGTACTTTAACGTCAAAACCTGGTACCTGGTACTATACAAACCTATAGATTCATATTTGTGTATGTTTACTGAAATGACACGTTTTCAATACATTCTCTTTCACATCATATCAATGACAGCAATGTTTCCGTTACAGTTGCGTCTTTCTTCTCTGAAATCTTGTTCACATATGAATGACGCTATTTAGAAATTCAATAACACTGGTGTACAATGAGTTTGTTAATTGGGTGATCTTAGTCTATTTTTATGTATTTTTTGCTGATTTTGAAAATTAGATCAGAATTTATTATGGGCTCTAATTTTTTCAAACTCACATGTCTTTTATAAAACTTATACATTTTACTAACAAAAGTTTGTTATATAAAATCTTTTTCTTAATTTAAATGATTTTCATTTTATTTAAAATCTATTACAATGAATAAAAAATTATATTAAATTCAAATTTAGCTATCTATATAAATTTAGCTTCCTATAAATTATTTGATTATATTTAAGCAAAAAATAAGTACATAAATTTAGCAGAAATAGGATCAATGAAAAAAGTAGTATAAGAAACACTTTATCAGATCAATTTAAAAAAAAGTGAAATTTTGTTTATTATAATATGGTTACACAATAAATAAATTGCGAAAGAAATACGAATGATTTCTGAATGGAAATTTTTTCAGAATTGATTTTAATGTTTTTATAAAAAAAAATATTTTTTATTTTTCAGAAAAAGTAGCATCACCATTAAAAAGCACCATTATACGGGAAGAAGAGGTTTTTTCATGAAATAAATAATTTTAAAAACATCTTTTTTCTGATAATATTAAAAGAAGTTTATTTCCGAACATTGTAACTCTATTAATTATGCCCAAAATTATTTTTGTCGAGGCCAAAATCCAGAGAAAAAATATATCTCATATATTTTATATTGGTGTCTGTTAAATTAACTTCACAAGATTCTCATAAGTTAAGTGACTTTATATACTCTACCCGTCTTATATTTTTCTGTTTACAAAGTTTGGTTACAACAGTAACAGCATTTCATATTTTCTGTGTCAATGCGTTTGCCTGCAGGACATTGTACCTATCACTATGGTAGACAAAGAGGTTAATCGATATGGCCGGTATCGCATAACTGTGCATGTAGTCGGACGTAAACTTTACACGTTGTGGGCATTTGCATACAATCGTATAGCGTGTAAAGTTCTCGCTCTATAAACGTCGCAATTCTTTCGAAGTGCGCCCATCAAATTCGCGGCTGTTGCTACGTACAACGAATCCCAAAGAGTATTTCCGTCGGGTAATGCGCGGTGAAAGCGACGGCATTTATTAACTGTAAGAGATTTGCATGAAAACAATGAGCGAAAGATACATCGTATACGTTTATTAGCACTCTACAAGAATGAAGAAATTTTTCTAGAAGAAATTTTTAAAGATGAAGTTTCAAAGATAAGTTCGAATCCATAAATTTGAACATAAAAGAGTATTTCGAGCCACGAGATAAGTTTTTCATTTTAAGCGCAACTTATAGCAACGAGAGAGAAATCGTGACGATCCACCGCTGCTGGTTGCGCTCTTCTTTCTTTTTTCTCTCCGCCGTGTCGACTTTGTTTCTAATTAACGGCTGCCGCGTGCTAATTGTCCAGCTGACGTAGCGGGAGGTCTTAAAGATTCTTGAAGGTCGAACAGGTTCAGCCTTGAGTCGTGCGAAATTGTTTTCTCTCCGCGTAAGGACGCGTCTTTCTGCGTAAATTGCCAAGTGCTCTATGGAAAATTCTATCCATATTTTTCCTATATCGTTGCGATAATCTTGTTTTTGTAAAGTAATTGCGGCAATTATAATAATTGTTCAAATAATAATTAGACAGTTTATATTTACATATATTTAATTATAATGCAAATTTAACTGTATATCGCAAATAATTATTAATTAATAATAGTAAGTGGTACTATTACGTAAATAAAAAAAATCTATACGATCAAAGCTGAATTTTGGGATCTAATATTTTTATATGTAAATTCTAAACACGTTTTTTAATTATATAAAACTGTGCGTTGCTATCAAACTTGAAACTAAAACTGAAATAATATTGCAATTAAATTGATTTGATAATAATGCTAGTAAAACATCTTAAAACAATGAAAAAAACTTATTGCAAAAAATATTACCTCAGAATCAGTATGATTACGTTTCGAGTTCAATGATAATTAATAGATACAAGTAATATTGTGGTTATCAATCAAGTAATTATTTGCAACAAACTTAAATTTCTCGTTATTTTACGTTAGCGAATAAAAATTCTTAAAAGTTTGCGAATGTTTTATTAATCATTGCTACCTCATAAAATCTAAACATTGAAAATTTTTAATTAGCAGTTGTAAAAAAATATATATAGTATTTAAACATTTTCTTAATATTTATATTTAAATAATGAATAAGAACATCTCTTCTAATAGTCAATACGATTTCTGTGTTACAGAGATGGCAGAGAAGGTGGTTCGTTCTTTACGATGACGGGGAGCTGACGTATTCTGTGGACGAACACGTGAGTAAAGCTTGTAATTTGATATTAGAAACGAATTCATTGGATCAAATCCTCTTAACCAATTATTTATTCTTTTTACTGCGTGTAAAAAAGCTGCTTTACTGCCACGAAATCTATTTATCGTATTGATATGGATTCCTATCTCTTTTATATCACTTTTAATTATACGATAAAAAAAACCTCTATACTCTTTTATACTTTTATATTTTTTAAACCGTGTTCATCAAGATTCTTAACTTTATGTCAAGAAGTATCTTTTTAATAAATAATATCTTTACAATATTAGTTAAATTTAGTTAGACATGCAATTATTACACACTATGAAAAAAATATACTGAATCTTAATAAATATTTGTTTGAATAGGATTATCTCACTTAACATTTTTCTACAGTAAATAAATATTTACTGCATGAAAAAAATTATAGTTAAATGAAATTAATAGTTCTTATACCAAATAAATATATGTTTATATTTAATTAATATTCAGTACTATTTAAACAAATCTTTATTAAAATTTAATACATTTTTTTCAGTATATATAGTAATTACAGCAACAAATTTTACATGACACCTGTGACATCCTGACCTCTAGCGATTAAGTCACATTTTATAAAATCGCAAATTAATTTTCGCATGTAAAAAAACATCTTGATATCAAATACAAATATATTGTTGGAGATGAACGAGAAAGAAAGTGAGAGAGAAAAGATCGAGCGGGGCAATATATCACGAATAACGGAATAGTACGAAAATATGGCACGAGTTCGAATATCGCGAACTGTCAGGATGTGCGTGTTATGTCAAGCAGTGAATCAAGATCTGAGAAGTGGTTTTCTCGGATGCTGCGTGCATACGGCAGAGTGTACCGGGAGGTCGTAGCCGATTGTGTACTCTACGGTGGTCTGCCGTGCATGCATCAACCGGCCACTACCTACCGACATCAGCAACGGCAACGGCAACGGCAACGGCAACGTCTCAGCGCAGCGGCGTCTCGTACACAGAGAACATTCGTTGCTATAAATGACCCCGACACCGGTACATCTCGAGTTTCCGCTTCCTGGTGTCGATGCGGACATTGCGGACGCGGAAACTCTTTCAACCCGTCAGAATTGATTTACGCATGAACAGACGCCAGAATAGAATTCATTACTATCCCTCAAGAACGTCGTTTGCTCGACGGCAGCGTCTCAAAAGCAGATTGACGTGACGGTGATCCCTTGATCATAAGAAATATATTTTTCACGTCCTCTTGACGATACTCGTGTACAATATATAATATCGTTGAAGCTTTTCTTCAGTTTTTCTAATTTTCTTTGGAAGATTCTTCTTTAGGTGGTCTTGATAGACGCAACGAAACTGGTTTCATTAAAACAACAAAACTATTTCGCAATATAATAAATTTAATAACTTCTTCTCTCTCCCTTTAAATCATTAACGGCAGAAAGAGAGTGCGATAGTTAGGCTATTCGTTTTTTAACGTTTCAATTGATTTCGAGTTTATGGATCAGCCGGTACAGCATCTTGAGAAGCAGTTTCCACTTTTGATTAATGTGTAAACTTATCTCGTTCTTACTCAACGGGCTCGCCGCCATAAAATAGAAAAAAGCAAGGGAGGTTATATATTGGATCCGCGCGCATAAATTGAACAGAATTGCCGTCAGCCTTGAAGTGTCCTTTACCCTTTATTTAAATCACTCCCGTGAAAGAGCGATTGTGGAGATGGCACACACGAGTGCAATAAGGTCTTTGTAGATGCTCATCCACTCCTCTCCGCGACCGGCGTGCCCGCCCCAGCCATCTCCTCGAACCCAGATTAATGATCCGGTCTGGAGGCTTAAGAGGGCCATTCGTTTTGAGAATAATCTCGACCGAAAAATGCGAAAAGATAATAACCGGTATACGCGGTGGACGCGACTGTGCGTCTACCCTCGGCGTGTGACTGCACCGAACACAGAACAGAAGTCGTTCTGGTCGTCCTTGGCGCGAGAATGAGAAATTAGGCTAACGGGTCGAAATAAGTCAGTCGAAAACAGCCCTGCGAGACACGCCGTATTTCCGTTGATCCGAGTCATAATATCACGACTGCTCCGCGATGCTCTGTCTCGTTATAATATGCGGTTACCGTCCAAGTTCTCCTCTCCCGAGATCCACACGCGCTCGTATTCTCGCTCGTATAAGACTTACTTCGGCCGCGAACCCGACGACCGTAAATTAGATTCCCGGAACTTCGTAAAGAATAGTCAGAATACTCGGGTAAATAAGTATTGCAATACTTGTTATGGAAAGTTGAAGCTTTTTTTTGGCTGCTACGGTCTGTACTAACAATAACTGAAATGGAATTATTTTAAGGTTATTATAAGCGAGAGCTTCTTTTAATCTTATATTAAAATTATCAATCGCAGAAAATTTACAATTTTTTTGACATTTGTTATTTAAGTCATAAACAAATCTATGATGTTTTAATTAGTGCACGAAGAAAAATGTTTGATGAATTAAATGGAATTCTGGCGAAACGATCTAGAATTTTGATTTTTACTAGAATTGTAGTAGATTTAATCAAAATTTTCTGGATTGTTTATTTTCTATTAAAATTCCAGTTAATTTAACTAAATATTTTTCTTTTTGTGTAAACAGTACAGAGGAATTTTTTCGTGAAAAAAACTTTATTTGTAGCAAATAAATGTTAGTCAATAATTTATTAATAATGAATACAGTTAATGATGTATTTTTTAAATTAATTATTACAACAAAGAAGTATAACAATCCATATTGTATAAAGCATTATATTCTTATTACATAAAAAAGTACACTTTTTGAAAATTTGGATAACAATCCTAATTTAATACTTTTAAGATAATCATTGATACTCTAATTACACTTCATAGTTTTCGATCCATTGATTGCACTGGATTTCGCTGATAATGAAATAGATTTCAATTATCCTTGAAGAATGATTAAAAAATTTTTTTCTATTGAAATAATTTTAATTATTATATCTTTTTAGAAAGAATAATTTTGAGAAATATACATCTATTCGTTATTAATAAATTGCTAATTATGTAATGTTTATTCTGTTTAAAAATAAAGTTTTTTAAATCTTTCCTCTTATAAATATATTTTACACTCATTGTAATTGTGCATATAAGACATTTGTATGTCGGAAAGTTATATTTCTAAATTCAACAATGAGATTGACGATTACCTTTGATGAATGGAAATACAACTATGTTGTATTTCCTTCGCCGGTGATATTATTCAAGCGAATATCATCGGCGACCTTGTAGCGATTAAGAGATTGCGGCTAACATTCCGTGAATAATCGGCGGCGTGGCGACTCCACTGTTGTGCATTTAGCAACGATACATCATCATCGACCGACTATCGGCCGAAATTATGGCCGCCATTAATTTGCGACTCACGACTTTGTATCGCGTGCGTAGGGGTAAGGCCCTAGCCGCGAACGAGTCGACGATGGTTTTTTTCTGCCGATCTGTAATTTGTTCTGTCATGAATCGTCGGCGGCGGCGGTGCCTGGCGCGGTCGTGGGAGATCCCGCGGAAGACCGATTGCTTTTGAAACAAAGCCTGCTCTTACCTGTCTTCGGTGTACGTCCGACGAATGGGGCGCGCGAGTAAAACAGGCATTACGCCTCCATCCAGTGCGCTCCGCGGAATTGAATCCGTGGAGAGCCAACCGCACCGCGCCTCGCCGCGTCGCGGGGGTAAAAATAATGGATGCTGCAGTCTCTCTCTTCGGTAGAATAACCAGCGGTAATTGCCCTTAGACATAAGACTCCGTCGGCGGCAAATCAACGGATCACATAAATGAAGGAGTCGCGTTTTCTCTTACTAAAACCGAATTATCCCGACGGAGATCGCGCATCTTCTTTCCTCTCGTCTGTCTCGCAGAAATTCCTATAGAAATCGAAGCGCGTGAAGTAAATAATTCTTTGATTCTCAGCGTCACGACGTTGAGCGCGTTTTCGAGATTTAACTTTCGCAGCCGGCGAAATTAAAAACAGATCGTATCTCTCTCGCTATGCACGCACGCACGCGAGAGCGGCGTGCGTGACTTTTAAAACGAGCCGTTTATCCGAGCCGCGAAATCGCTTCGGTAACGAGTAACATTCTCGAGATGCTCTCTCGCGACGAGCCGCTCTTATTTCGCCGGCCGGTCGTGTGGCTAATTCGTTTAATTACACCGGCGTAAATCAGCCACTCTCTCGCTCGTAATCGGCCGCGGCCATCAGATTCTCGAATTATTCGCGAGCCAGCCGGGCTGCCGATTCACCTTCTCTCCTCCGATACGAAAGTGAAATGGACTTTCGCGGTGTAGTACGGTCGATAGGATGAGAGGGAAGGGAAAGGATTATTAATGGCGTATCTCAGGATCAGGATCGAAAGATCCAATTTTCTGATCGCCTCGGCGATCCCGTCCTTGGAAGTCCGACCGAGCGGCCGCGTGAAATAATTGAAACGATTTATTCCACGATTCGCGTAAAGCGCGTTCTAATCTCGGAACGCGATCTGTTCCGCGATGATTTTCCATTTGCTCGTCGTTCATTGAATTTGCATAATTGCTTTCTGATGGTACAAATAATCGCTGTATCGCAGATGGCAGACTCGCGGAAACGCTTCCTTCAAAGAGGAATGGCTTTCTCGTTCAATTATCGATTATTACGGTCATGCGATGGATTCCTCCTGAATGAAACGTCATGGGGAATTACTATCGCGGCGTGTATTTGTCATTACGTTCATCCGTCGCTGAACCCGTCATCGCACCGCTATTCATTACGGTAATTTAAATTTGTAAACGCGCGCCAGCGGTTTCTGTCGCTAATACTAAGCATGATACTAAGATTTCACGGTCTCCAACATGGCGCATTGCTATTCATCATCATCGCTGCACCTATTTGCTGGTTGATGATATTGCGCGTGTCTCTGTCGCGATTTCGAACCAATTAAAATGCATGTCACGAACAGATGCGAGACACGTGAAAAAACAGGTTCTTTCGCAAATGTCTCTCTTTCTGAGTGAAAACTACTTTAAGCGTTAAAAGAAAACTTCTTAAGTTTAATAATATTTTGTTATTTTTAACTTCCAAGTATGTACAAATGTATTATTTTAATTTAAATATATGATTAAAAATATCACATATCCATATTTAATTATTTCTGTGATTGAATTGAAACTTAATTTAGTAAACACTATTTATATTAATATCTGCACTTAGCAAATAAATAAATACATTTCCTCAAATTAAATTGTTTATTACTTTATTTAGTTAAATTTATGACATTAAATTTATGATATTAAGTAGACGATGTATGCACTGACAATGTGAGAAAAAAATACTATATTTGAATAGTGTTAATTAAACATTTATTTACAGTAAATAAATATTGATTCAATAAAAAGAAATATTAATTAAATCTCATTAATGATTCTTGTACCAAATAAATATATCTGTAGATTTATTTAGTTGGCACTATTGCAAATGATTTATTAAAATTTAGTATATTTTATTTTAGAATAGAACTGATTAAAAATAACTGATATTAGGTATAATTTGAATTTATGAATTTAACATTATATAAAAATTTATTTTATATAAAATTTTATATAATAAAAATTATTGGTTAAAATTATTCAATCTTATCTTACGATATGTGAGAAATCTTAAATAATCGCATGACGTAATTTATCAAGAATTCTCATTGTTAGCTAATCGTTATTAATTAACTGCAAATCAAATTAATGAAATCTTGCTGAATATTCCTTCTTTGAAACATATAACGGTAAAAATTGGTTCCATTTGTTAATTTTTTCAGTAACTACGTTCAATTGTATTCTAAATATTGCGATGCGAAGCGCGGTATATCGCCGACCTACTAATGATTGCGATGACGATGATCGACGATGATCGAGGCGATGATGAAGCGGGTGACCCTCTTTCTGCCGGCAATGTATATTCCGAGCTAAATGCAAGTTAATCGGCTGACCCCAATTAAACGATAGCCATCGAGTAGGCCGGGCGAGACAACAACAGCTGCGTTACCGATAAATGTTAATGAACCGTGGTATCGTAATAATAGCGTCGTTATTAGTGAGCGAGCCCTCATTAATTAAGGAAACCTTTGTTCCTCTACCCACGACTCCGCGATTTTTGCACGTCAGTCGTTTCCGTTTAGAGGAGCCTCCCATTGTCTATGTTTATAATTTGAATGACTAATTTCCTTAAAGGATGTAAGAATTAATAGAAGACGATAATGAGTATTTGCATATTTTCAGACCTACGTTTTTATTAAATGTGGATTAATTCTTCTAACCTCATGTTTATATTAGGAAAATAAGATTTTTAAATCCTTCTCTTTGAAGTTCTTCTTTTTAATAATAAACATATCATTATTTGAACTATTTTTCATCATATATTTATTGAGATATTAAAGTGTATTGTAAAAAAAATCTTTCTAGTTTCTTCGCGCATCTTCTAATTTTTTAATTGAAACAAATATATAGAACAATAGACTTATTTTTCACAAAAATGCATCCGCTTTAACAAGTTTTAAAGTTTTGTCCTAGTTCTTTATCCTAGTTAATCAAAATTGCAAAATCTTATCGAGAAATTGCAGTTTGTATAGGTTTGAATTACATTACAAGGACGGAAGAGAGACAGAAAGAAAATATCATTACCTTTTAGTTAACTCGCCAAATCATGTCATCTTACTTCGTCGGAACACAATCTCATCAATTCCTATTAATCGGGAGGATCCGGGGTTGGAAATTGAAGCCCCGAGTACGTATCCCGAGTGTATCATGAGCAATCACATATGCACAATGTTTTAACGAAACAAATTGCGATGCGAGGGGATCCATCTCGCTGCGACTACATCATCGCTGCGAGAGAACTCGCCGGCAATCACGAACCGGCATCATCGGTCAGATCCGTTTATTCATCTCGCCCTACGTCAAGCATACACAACACACGCGTACACACACGCCTGATCCTTTCCGTCCTTTTGTTCCTTTTGTTCCCGATGCTGCCGCCGCCGTTGCTGCTGCTGTTACCGCTGTCGGCCCTGCCTACATTCGATATTAATACCGATACGCGTGTACGGATTTGCATGCTCGCGGGTTTTGCTCCGCGAGCGTGCATACATCGCGACGCGGCTGGGTGCATTCGGTTGTACCACTAGTGGATTCATGGGGGAGGTTATAGGAATTATGACTCCCTCCCTTTTCTTGGAGTATCTTTTTTTAAAAAATATTTTATGCAAAATGTTATACGTATTTTTAATATTTCTGAAATGCTTAATCAATTGTGATCCCATCTACACACTGAGAAAAAAATACAGTCAATTTTAATAAATATTTAATCTAATACTGTTAACTAAACATTTACTTACAGTAAGTAAATATTTGTTCAGTAAAAAAAATGATTGTTAAGTCAAATCAACATTTCTTGTATCAAATAAATATATTTTTATATTTAATAAATATTTAATTGATATTCAACTAAGTATTCAACTAAATATTTATTAAAATTAACTATATTTTTTTCAGTGCAGATATAAAAATATATATATAGATTTTATTATATTATTCTTTTTTTTGTATTTTGATATAATTTTAAATAAATTGTTTTACAATCTTTAAATTTGAATCATTATAGATAATTACTGATTATCCAGTGGCGTACTTGGTAACTTTGATCAATTTCTAAATTCGTCAAATGAGATAGAGATTTATGTATATGTATATGTATTTGTACATATATGTTTAATCTGTGGTTCGTACGTTTTACGTAATGCTCGTCCAGTGTCAACTGTGCCTCGCGATAACGATGAAAGGAACGAAGAAGTCGATGGGCAATGTATATTAAGAGGAAAGCATGAGCGAGGCAGAAGAAGAAACGTCGAGCATGAATCCCGTACCGCGATGTTTTATCTCACGAGGAAGTCGTCGTTTAAGTCTCGCGAGAAGATGTATGCGTGCACGTCGCGTTTAAGCTTTAAGGATATGTACATGGTGATGTCTCGCGTATCGTAGATTATGACCGTCACGCGATCCTGACGTTTCGTTGCGACTTTGCTCCGCGCACGGAAAATCTGAACGGACGCGCTGCACGCCACCCTTCGACAAAGAGACGTTATCCCTTTAGATACACTTTGCTTTGTTGAATATGTCTCGTAAATTTTCAAGCTGAAACAGATCAAAATGATATTGTCAAGTTTTTATAAAGTATCTCATTTTCATCGGATATGCGCGATATCATTTTTATTGAAATGTTGTTAAATGCACTGAGAAAAATGTTTGGTTAAAAATGGACGAATCAGAAAAAAATTCTAATTATATCAATCAAAATTTGGTTTATCTCAATTAAAATTTTAGTAAGTAAATTTAACCAGAAAATTTTGATTTTATTTTCAGTTAAAATTTCTATCAATCTGATTAAACTTTTTTTAGTATAGGTATCTATATCCACTCTTTATTATTTTTAAACAATGAGATCCTTATTGTTATTTATTATTTTTGCTATACTCAGAGAAAAACATAGTGATAGCAACTATAAAGGTAAACTGTACAAGTTTTATATGTATAATAGAATTAATTTAATTATAGTTGAGAATGAACAGATGTAGATACATATAATATTATATATAATTGTCATCTTTCATAGTTGCTATCGCTGTGTCTTTTTCTCTGGATATAGGCTACATTAATAGCACATTATTTAAAAATCTTGCATTTTTATGTCTTATAGCAGCAAAAATGTCAAAATAACCTTGAAGTTTAAGTATAATATTTTTTTAAAAATTTGATTACTATTATTATTACATTCTTTTATGTATCTTGAATAGAAATGTCTGATTATTCTTTTGCTACTAAAATTATGCAGCATTTTATGGTTAATGTAAATTCATGATGGGTTGCATCTCTCCACACAATGTGGGGAAGCTGCATCTGGAATTAATGATACCGTCAAAGACGAATGCGGGATTTCTATGGTTGAAATATACTTTGTATATACACTCTGTCGTTTACCGTGCGACACGTATAAATTTTTAACGCGCGGGATTGCCTTCCCAAGTGAGTCCCAGATGCTGTTAAGTGTATGATAATTTTGCATTATGATGTTTCTTGATAACAGTCATTTCCATGGACACGGAGAGAATTGAAAATTTTTTTTACAAAATTTAAATCTAACATTTTATTCTCGAGATTAAATGTATACCTGATTTTATTTAAAATGGAAAATATACATAGTAATTGTTTACGCTTATAGGAACTTCTGTAATTAATACGACAGATTTGAAAATGACATTAGAACCGATAAGTATAAAGTAAATTTTTATGCGCTATTAAATAACAAAGGTTAAATAACATTTTGTTATTTTTAACTTCCATGTATGTCAATATGTAAATTAATCTATTTCTGTGGTTAATTTCAAAATAAATAACGTCAATATTAACGTGTGCACTTTGTAAATAATAAACTAAATAATAATAATAAAAATAAATTAAATAGATAAATAAAAATAAATTAAATAATAAATTCAAATTTAATAGATTTTGAGTTAAATTATTTAACACAAGTTTTTAATTAAATTAATGATATACATTGAGTAGCAATTAGTGATTTGTAACAATTATTTTAAAAAAATCCAAATTGAATAATAATTTGATATAATAAATTTAAATGTTCTATATTGCAATTATTTCTATGTTATATAGCGGAAATACATGATTGAATGAGATATTTTGAGTTTAATTTGTAACGACGGATACTTAAGATATTGCATTCTTTATTATTGATGTATTAATCAAAATCAGCTGGAAACTCAGATACTCAGATACACAATGCGTAATACTAATCTCCTTGAATTAATGGCATCAGTAGTCGACTGATGAGTGTTCCAAAAAGTGAACACCCATGTATTTACATCAAGCAATGATCTCGCGCGACATTTAACAGCGTGACAGTTGTAAAAAGAAAGAATGAAAGAAAGAAACGAACGGAGACATATGAAAAGGACGAGGCGCCTCTCGTAGATCTTAATGGCGTTTCTTGGTGTGTTAGTGACGTAAATCAATCACGAAGAAAGAAGGAAGAGTTGGAATTCTCGGTAATAATGCTATACGAAGAGATACTGCGCAGCTTGAAGAGAAGCTTTTCTCTTCAAACGTTGTATAATAAGCAGCAAATTTACATTTTATTACGATCTCTGCCATTTCTTCGTCATTTTTTCCAAAAGATATTTTTTCATCGGCAATTTTATTATAATTTCTTGTGTACAGTCATTCCAGACGTTTTTATTTTAAGACTCACAGAGATTAATTCACCAACTGTTTAAGGATCGCCGCTTCATTGCGAATCGTTAGTATGGTATTTGGTATGCGTTTTCCATCTTGCGCTACATGCTAGAAGTCGGAATGCAAACATAATATATTCGCCAGATAATATTTGCTTAATTAGCTCAAGGGAATGCTTAAGGTTTACTTGGTTCTTGCGAAGACATTTATTTGGAAAAGGCATAGGGTTCGTTCACATCTCGCGGAAGAGCAGAATAACCGAAAGAGAGAATGATCGAATAATCCATCTATCGATGAATTCTATCGCAAATTTTGATTTCCTCGCGCAACACTGCAATCTCGATCTGATTATTTAATTAGCGAAGGCTATATTAATTGTCAATTCTATTATTCGTCTTTTGCATGCGAGGAATATACACGTGCTTGAATTTATTTCGATACTCTTTAAAACTTTTAGAATGAATTATCACTGAAGAGTGAAATTTCACCTTTAAAAATTAAAAATTAAGCCAAAACTGGCTCAATTTTCACTTACAGCCAGATTCCACTCTAAAAAATTTAAAGAATTTGTTGTCATGTTGAGAAGGCGCAAGTTCTGTGTAAAGTAAAATAAGAAGGTAATTTTTAATTATTTCTTTTTATATAAATAATATAATTCGAGCTGAATGAGTACAGCTGTATGATTCAGGAGTTTCGCAGATTCAAATTATATACATATCAATATTTATATTCCGTCGAAAAACATACCTATGTTTTTGATCTTTTATAAGCAATTTCTGCAAACGCTTCTTCATCGTTTTCGTATATTCAGTTACAGATATTCTATATATTTAGTTACAGATATTCCATAATGTAAAACAGTTAAAATAGCAGAACGAGAAGAAACATTTCATAATATGGTACATTTCCATTTCGTCAATGGATACGTAGACCTTACACAAAAATACCACACATTTTTTTTTTGCGAAATGCAATCGTTGTTCGAAATTTGTGACAACTCGACCTCAATCTTCCTTACGTGACCATTTGGTACAGGAACATTTAAACGAATTGACAAAAGAAGAAAAGAAAGATAAATGTACAGAGTGGACATGGGATCATTTTACTATAAAAAACACACTGAATGTGATATGTAACATATGTGAAAAAGTAATTACGTTCGATACAGAATTGAAGAATTTAAATAGATACTTAAAAGAATGACACGTAAGTACTCTAAAAATAAAGGTAATAAAAAAATTGATATTGGAGAACATAAAGTTGACAGTAATTAATAATAATAAATAAATAACACCTAAAAAAATATAATGATTAAAACAAGTATTTAATAAGGCACTTACCGAAATGTGTGTACTATTATTATGTTTAATATTCAAAAAAGTACAAATTAGTAATATTCGTTCATTTTAATTTTCGTACAAGAATAATCAGATGTAGATTTATATTTATCACATTGCCACATTACTAGATTGCCACATTACTAGCATCTTAATGTCCAAGTAATAAGTTGAAAGTTATAAAACATTTGTCCGCATAACGGAGTAGTAAAACTAATTCCTATGCTGCATTTTTGTTTCTTTAACTCTATTCTTTCACTCTATATTTAAATGTAGGATACAGTTCCACGTATAAATTATGATATGAATAATGTGAGTAGTGATGTAAATACAACTATAAAACAACAACTATACAACAACTATAAAAATAGATGGAATATAATCAGCAACTTTATGTAATCTATATCTAACATTTGTAAAAACACGGAACAGATAGGTGTTTTTATAATAAGTTAATTATTTACTTACATTTAAGTATTTACAGTAATTATTAACTATACATTTATTATATTTATTACAATGTAAATGGATTATTTGGATTATATAAACATTGCGTTTCCTGTACAAATATAAGAAATATTAATGAAGAACAAGTAGAAAATAGGGAAACAGGTATATTAATTAAAGAATAATTAAGTGTTTGTAAATAAATAACAAAATTTTAGTATTCATATTCAGTAGTAAAACTGTTGAACTTGAAATATATGCAATATAAGGGAATCTTCACTGTCTATAATTTGTTATAATGATTTGGCAAAGACATTCCAACTTTTTATGATAACAATAATTAATTAAAAGCTAAGATTGGGAAGGTTTCTTTTAAAAAGTAACATGTCATCATCACGCATTGTTTTTGGAATAAGTAACTTATTATTTGTATTGTAACACATCGAATCTTTATCTATTACTTATCTTTATCTATTACTTTAACTCGTTACAAATAATAAGATACCTTTTTCAATAAATAATGCATAATGACAACAAGGTATTATTAAAAATAATTTTTTACCAATATTTAGTTTAATTAATCATAAAAAACTGCACCATCGTTATCATAAAACAATAAAAATAACGGCGTTACTTACTTCTCATCAGTGTAAAAAAATATAGGTCCATATATATTCTATTAAAAATAATAGTTTTTATATAATTACGAGTAACATAGATGTAATATTAAGTAATAAATATTTTACTATTTTTCAATTTTTTTTCATACTATATATTGTATGAAAAAGATCCATTTAGTATTTAATATTAACAGACCATATTTTGGATATGGTCCTTTTCTTCTTCGCAGAGATGTGAACAATCATAATTTGGATCCTTCACTCCATAAAGATGTAGCAGAATTTTTATCATCTCCAAGATAGTCATCATCTGAAGCATCTGATAATATTAAATCTTGCGACGAAGACACTCTTTACACAGGAATAATTTAAAATATATTATGTGAATTATTATTCTTATGTCATGTAAAATGTTAGGAAGATATGAATAAAATTAGGAAAAAAGGATAGATATACTGCTAATAGCTCTGAGTTCACTGTTTATAATTAAACTACACCAATTTGAATTATTTTTAATTTAAATTATTTTTCTATAGATCGACACTACTTCAATTTAATATATCGTTAATTTAACTAAAACAATAGAATTAAATATTTTCTCTCGAGAAAATACATTAAATTTCATTCAAATTTAATTTATTATTTATTAAATGCGTTCATTATATTATAATATAGACGTTGTTTATTTTGGAATTAACTATAGAAATGAATTGATTTACATTTTGACATAAGTAGAAGTTTAAAACAAAATGTTATTTAACTTAGGGATTGGGTTACCATTGCTTTTTAGATATCGGACAGTGCAGAGATCTTCAGATTTTGCGACAATTTTCGCAATTTTTCGGATCAGATCTGTTTTCTTCAATTTGGAAGCAACCGAGGAAGACCGTCACGCTCGCGCGCACTGATCGGCCACGCTTGACGATATCAGGAGACTAACGATCCTGTCTCGATGTGTTTACACCTGGCACCTGGCGCGGTACGTTTGCGCAATCTAATTCCCACATCGCTATTCTGCTTGCCCTTCTAAAGCACATTCGCGCAACGGTGCTCATCCCTTATAGCTATCTTCATCGCACGGGCAAACCGAATCCATGAAAATACGTTGGAATCTGAAGATCGAACACGTGGTCGCCGAAGCTGACCTTGTTGAGCCTCTCTCTTTCTCTCTTTCGTTCCCGATCTTTCCGCCCTGCTCGGTGGGTCCCGATAGAGGCGTGGCGCGCTCAGAATCGTCATCGTGTTACACGATCGAGGTTATAAAAATTCTAACGGTTGATAATGGCACGCCCGTACGGAATTCCTTTTCTGAATTTCATAGATCTTTCTAGGAACGATGCTATCCAAATATCGGAATCGTGTTCTACCGCGACATAGTTCCACGTTGTGACGCAACTTTATGACGCTAAAGCTAGTTTTCACTTAAGACAGTCTTAAAATAAGAATAGATTATGAATATGAGTCCAAGTGTTTAATTGTAATCATGTCTTCTCTGAAGTACTTGAATTACTTGAATAATCTTAGCAAAAATAAAAATTAAACCATAAATCGAAAATAAAAATAAAATAAAAAGGATAAAAGGATAAAAAGAGATAAAAGAATAAAGGAGAGTGACGGAAGAATAAGCGAAGCTTTTAAAAAGCGAAAAACTTTCTAGAAGATGTTTACTTTTCTTTTATGTTTTGTTATCTCAATTTTTACCTCCTAGAAGCTTCCTTTACATTTCTGTCATTTTCCTCTTAGATATCGCTCCAATCTTTTATTTTGGTCTTTTTATTTTGATCAGGGAAACTTTAAGAGCAAGTTCTCTGCGTCTTTTTATATACGAAGGAAAAGATTCATAACAAATATCTATTTACAAATATCTATGTCATTTCTAAAATACAGCTTGATAGATATATTAATTAATACGAATGACTTGAATATTCATTTTTAAGTTCTATGTTAAGTAGAAATAGAAAATTTAGGAATTTTATTTAAATCATTTTTGAATATAAGTCAAGATTATACATATATTATAATTTATGGAATATACTGCAGGAATTAAGAAAATGAATAACATAAAATAGTGTACTAAAAATACACCGAAAAAAAACTAAATTTTACTAAATATTTGTTTGAATGTCTCTAAATATTTATTAAATGTAAACATATGTATTTATTTTTTTTTATATAAAAACAATTAATTTGATTTCACTGTTTTTTTTATTGTAAGTAGATGTTAAGTTAATACTTAATATTTATTTAAAGAAATATTATTAAGATTTAGTAATTTTTTTTCAATGTAGTGTGTAGGTCGCCGCAAAACATGATCTTTCGGATCTACCCGTATTCCTCTACCGTTACAACATATAAATCTTCGCGGACGCATTACGGGATTAAAGTTTAGTAAATTCGCACGAATATCCGACAACGACAACGACGAATCGTCACGAACTACACCTCGACCCTCGCAGGTAAGCGATGGTGGCCATGTCGCCGTAGTCGTTGTCGTCATTCGTTCGCTATGTGATACGTCGGTATCTTTATAAACCCGGTAGAAATAACAGGCTGGTACCGCTAGTACGTAGATGTGGGTGCCACTATTACTGCCACTATTAACCATTTAACCTGTTTGATCGGATTCACGCAATTTATAGAACTCTATTCAAGAAACATACAAAGGTCAACCAAAAGTTAAATATTATTGATTAATAAAATTATTTTCAATTAAAATAATGCTGTTGATATATGTAATTTAAAAAGAATCAGATTTTAAATAACAATAAAGTTTAATCTTTGCGATAAATATAAATACAATAAAGTTTAATCTTTGCGATAAATATAAATCAGACGTCTACGCTCAATTATGATCGTGCTGAATCTGCTATTATTATATATATTTTTTGTATCGCAAGATTAGCTGATCGCGTCGTCAACTTGTCAAGTTTCATGAAATGGGACACTCCGTTTCTTGTTGCTTCTAAGACGTACTCGTCTGCCGCCCCGCTATGCTTAACAGTTAGCCCGAACGCGGAAGCTAAGATTTTACGGTTCAATGGAATGTAATCTAGAAAGAAGTATGCCATGCTATTGCGATGTTATTCTGTTGAAATCAAATCATTGTCTGCGATGTATTCGGGGTTGAACAGTCATAGCGTCAGTTGCAGTTAACGCGCGAACAGTTAGTATACGTAGCTTCAATGTATAACATAAGTAAGGGACGTAAGTAGGTTGATAGAGATGTTTACTGCGCATTCTACAAGAACAGTTCTGCAATGCCATCGAACGTTAGACATGGTAGAACAGACACGTGAGAAACAAGACCGATCCACGTTTTTCTCTGAAACGATAAGAGCATGGAATTATTAAAACCCGCATAAAATGCAAAATAGGAGCGGAATTACAAATTCCTCGTAAATGATATACTGAAAGTATACATTTGCAATATTTGCTGTCGTTACTTCACGATCTCTCTATCGGCGTTAATTAATTTTTCGGAACAACATGAGAAAGATCCATAAAATTCTACGAAACTTTGTGTAAAATACTACGTTTATGAATAATATTCTTTTATAGTCTTTTTTAAAGATATGGCGATTTCGTAATAAAATATCTATTCAACGCTGTTTTTAAACATTCCATAGATAATAGGAGAAATTCGTTAGGTTGTGAATTAGGATTCAGTCTATTATCGATTTTATTTCCTCGGACAATAGCTGACCCCAAATTTTTTTTATATAATGCACGCTTTTCACGAAGTAAAGGGAGACCGACCACCCTTCGTTTTCTTTCACTTTGACGAGCGTTGAAAAACTTATTGACGCCAATGCCATCGGCCAGGTCATCGTCTGGACCAATCCGGCGACGGTGGTGCCGGGGCTGAAACTCATTTCGAAAATTCCTGAGGGAGAAGTATGTAATTATCTAGGAATAATGGCTACCCTAAGCGGTCCGGGTAACTTTTGTCTGCACTTGAACGCGCGTTTCGGTTCTAACCGAGAATTTTAACCGAAACGCTGGCGGATTTATTGTTCGTGCCGACAGGGACGACGTATAAATTATTATTTCTTTTCCGGCGCAATACGGAGCTCTTCTCATGTTGTTGCTGGTTGGTCGTTACTCAAATTCGAGATCGAACACGAAAATAGCGAGATAGCACGCGGTAGTCCATGATAATGATTTTTTTTACATTTTTGAAAGCACACCTTCGTGTACGTTCTGCGTTGAGTCGCTTTGATTTTATTTTAATTTCGAATTTATTAATTAAGTTATATGGGATAGAAGGCGTTGAAGACAATGGAAAGAGTCGAGGATAAATTATAGGTTGGAGAACATAGTGCGAGATTTCGCCGGCGATACTGCGTTATTAATTGTTCGGTTAATTTCTCATTGGTAGTGAACCTGGTATTATAGCACTATTTTTCATAGTCGCTGAAGACATGCTTTGCTTTGCGTGAAATATATATATAAATAGATATACGGGATTATTTTGCGACTTTATGTCATAATCAGGAACTAATTTTCTCTCTTGGAGCAAAATTAAATCAGTGATCTTGTGATAAAATTGCAACTTTATTCTGATGTTGGGAGAATACAAATTTTTACGAAGTATTGAAGAAAAAAATTGGTTGAATTAATTTGAATTACATATAATAATCAGATTTGTTTGAAATATGAACGATTTTAATTAAAATAATCAGACAATTTTAGAATAGGACATTTTTATTTGTCCAAAAATGGGCAAATAAAAAATTTCTGGTTCAATCTATTATAATTTTAATTGAGATATAATAGAAGTTTGATTGACGATCAGAATATTCTAGTTCATGTTTATTTTCAATCAGAAATTTTTGTTGGAAATTGTAGTCATAATAACCAGATTCAATGTTATCACAATATATACATTAAATAAATTTATAATGTTTCGGTTGCGTATCAAAATTTAATTATGATAATCAGATATTCCGTTTATTTCTATTAAAATTTGCTTAATCGAATCTTATTAATTCTATTATAATTATTTTTTATACAGCGATAAATGAAATAGAAATAAGGAGAAAATCTAAAAAGATACTTAAGCGAAAAATATTGCTCCACTAACAATAATGGAACGAAATATAAGTGCATTTCTGAATAAAAAAAATTAATATAACCTCGTAATTCATTTGTTGCGTTCTTAACGCGTCATTGCGGAGATCAGATTTCGAAGTTATAAACGGCAACGCTCACCGTGCGAATTTCTCGCCTCGCGAAGACAGACGCAGGGCCCTCACGGCCCTTAAACGGGCCGGACGTAAACAGCACCTCTCTCTGGAACTCCGATCTTGGAACCACGATTAGACGATTTATCGCTAGCAGAGAGTGCGCGCACGAGGGAGATTGCCGAGGAATGAATTATGATTACTTCTTTTTCGGATAACCCCGGCGGGGCTTCGTTAAGTGGAATCTAACGAAACGAATGCATAGAATGTAAGATTATTACATTGGTACCTTTCATTTTTTTCTCTTTTACTTTTTTTCTCCTTCCGCGGAGTATCATCGACGCATATATACTGATTAGGTCGTCGAGATCTCGTTCAATCATCTCATCGATGGATATGAGCAAAAAAAAAATATTAAGACGTAAGGACAGTTGCCATAAATCCTCCTATCTTTCTATTATTTCCGCTCGTCTCGTTCATTTGTGATTCGACTCGGCGTAATTTCACGATCGTCTTCGAAATAGCCGGCGATGTAAATGGCTACGAAAAATTCGAGCGGGACATCTCTTTCGAAATTTCTTGCCGAAGGAGATTGATCGATCGCTGGTCGTTTCTTTCAGGCCTCTCCTTTCGCTGTAGACATCCTGTTGTCGTATTGCTCTCGCTCGTTTGCGATGTCAGGACGAGTGCAAAATAAACGCGAGGATAAGACGATCTATTTCTCTCAGGTGGGACGAGGTGTTAGCCGGCTGCAATTATCAGTAATGATAGTCTCGACGGGGTTCGCAATGTTCTAGCAACAGTTATTTGCTGGTCATATCGATGGCCGGTCGCGCATGAACGAATGTACGTGATTCTACAGGATCATTGAATAGATGGAGGATCTTGGAATTCCGTTATGTAGTTATTGGATATAATGGCTGCTGTTCAGAATCTTTCAAATTGCTCATTTGCTACAACAATGACAGTTCATAATTTATTATTTTTTAATTGTTTATGTGTACAACAAAAGCAGGAATTTAAAGGAAAAACATCTTTTGAATATATATTTTTATACCTCTACTAAATTATTATATCGGTATTGAATTTTAAAATTAATATTACATAATTTTAATAATTTAAAATATTTCAATTCATTTTTTTTTTTAGAAACTTTCATTTCTTGAGTTATGTTGTAATAAATATTGATACAAATTTTAACAAAATTTTAGATTAGATAAATCTGTTAATTCATATTATATTCATATTTACATGACAGGTTTCTTCGATTCTTTTAAAAAGAATGTTCTATGATAATAAGGCATATTTTTATATCCGTTTCTTTTATCCTCGCGCGATTCGTCTTCTATTTGATGGTCCAGCTTTTCTCTTGCTTTTTATTTGACTGCTGTTTTTTTTTTGCTTCTCCTTTAGGCTTCGTCTTTGGACCAGATGCTACACGAAATCGTTTCGTATTCGTGAGAGGTCCCATCTTAGTGCTCAAACGAGTTTTAAATTGCTCCGTCGAAGGTATTTGAATGCGAAAACACACAACGATGCAAAATGGACTGTCTAAACGCACCTGTTCGCCCAGTTCCCCGATTCTAAGTTTTCACTGCGTCCTTGAAGTCTGATTGTATCAGGTTATTATCGTTACGCCATTAGTTTCTGGGGAACTATTTACCACAAAAAAATTAGAAATACCTGCATCTTCTTGAGTAAAATATCGTGAATAATAAAAACAGTAAATTAAAAGTTAAATATGCTTTTTATAAGGGTGAATTAATTCACAAAGTGTGAGATCAGTATTTAATTTATATTTGCATATTTATTTTAGTCAATAAAAGCGAAATATCTTGAATATAAAAGTTGCATAATATCAAATACACAATTGCGAATAAAAGTTTACATAAATTGTAAACGAAGAATAATTGTATGTGTATATTTAATTTTTTTATTTACGTGAAATTGTTAAATCATTTGCGTAATAATAATATTGCTAGATGAATTAAAGAAATACCGAGAAATAATTATGTAGGTATTTGGGAAATAGTTGATACTAAAATTACATGATTTCTCGTCTCAGATAAGGAAGAAGCTTATAAGAAGTTCCATGAAATCCACGGGAGATTCCACGGGATCTTCATAGAATACTTTCACAGGAGACTTAGGTCAGAAATTATGCGACAGGTAGTCGAGTGCAACGCGTGCAATGTTGCGCGTTGTCTTAATCTGAGTTATGATCTTGCGTAAATCCGAACCCCAAGGCACCCGTTGCCTCATCGAATTTTTACGGCGGATGTTCTACCTTGCCCTTCATGTTAACTGTATCCGTAATTGGAGCAATATTGATATTTTTGCACTTGTGATACTTATTAATACATTATTAATTCTTTCACATTCAAATACGTATACATATTTCGGAAAAATATGGAACATTTTTATAATTAATGACATTTTAACATTAATGTTTATGCTAAACATTATACAAACAAAGTGCAGTTCCAAATGATTAAAGTATTATATAGATATAAACTTTAAATCTATATATAATAATAAAAACCTATAAAATATTTCTAAGTTTTATCGTGTTATTTTTTTATTATTTCACTGTTAATTTTATTAAAATTTTTTTTCTAATTTGCCATACGAAAAAAAATAATGTCTTTTAATTAATTATATTTATTTTTAAATTATATTCAATTATTAGCAATATGGAACAGAATATAAAAATAAGCAATCATTATATTAGTATAATTTGTGTTAGTTTAATATAGATCGATGTTTGTAACGCGTACCGTTAATAGACCTATGGTTAATAGACTTATGTAAGAAGTGTTAAGAAGAAGTGCATTAAGCGTCTAATGATGAAGAAGTCCAGCATCCATTTCACATTCCGTGATTCTCGCATATCATGTGGAAATAGTCTTATGATCAGACCAATCGGACTGAGCATGCCACTGTCTGAAAAAAGAATTCAATTTACCGGCTGTCCGGGTTGACGAGGAGTAAGCCGGAACGGAGGAGATCACGCGGTCTAAAGACGCGCTCGTATAGATTCGCTACTCCACGACGACTTCAGATCATCCTAGATAAGGGAGAGAGGAACTCCTTGGGATAATGTTAGGCTTTTCGTCTGCGGAAGTGGAGGAATATATTCAAGCCGCTTTGTGTATGTCAGACACGGGTTGTCGGGTATAGCATCACGAAACGGCCAATGTTCTCGATGAGTGCTTCGTGTTTTGTTGTTGGTAATTCATATTCCACCATGAAGAATCGGACAGAGACAGTCACCGCGGTTTTTCTACTTATTTATTTATTCTGTTCGGGATTGATATGAATCTTCTTGAAACTCGTGGATGTATATTGCAACACGTCTGATATATATTTTACGGAGAAGTAGAATCACGAGGAATTAGGCTTATTTTGCAGATGTGATTAATTAAGTATGCTATTTATTGTGTTGTTATGAAGTAATAATATTGAAATAATTGATAATATATTATCAATATACTTACTAACTATAAACTTAAGTATTTTGGTAGAGGTTATAAATAATCTTATCCAAAAATAATCTTATTCCAAAAATTATTTTAAATTCTCAATTCATGTACGAAGATATAAAAGTAAAGGTAAAAAAAATGCATTGCAGTGTCAGACGAGAATGTGAATACATCTTAAACGGATTTATTTTTTCGACGTATATTTCTTAAAATTGTCTAACGCTCTAAAATTACCAAGCAATCATTATTGTCTGTTTTTAGTTTTTAGATTAATATATTTCTTATGTATATATAAAAACATAGGATTCAGAAATTCTTAACTTTTGAATAATTATGTCTTTTATTTATGCCTTTATACTATTATTTATGCCTTTATATTGATAAAATATTAGTTCTTCACTTTCTTTATTTTTATAACAATTTATTCGCTTGGTTCTTTACTGAGTAAGACTCTCTTTTTTTACATTGGTATTTCTAATGTTAAAAAATGAAAAAAATCGAATATAGTTTAAGGATAGGATTGTAGTAATTCAGCCTGCACATTCAGACAGACTGAATGATCGTGTTAAGTTGCAATCGAATAGCTCAATGGAGCAATCAAAGATACAAATTGCGTATCGATGGCCATAGAAAGGGAATTCCCTTCGAAGAAGAAATAGTTTTTGTGTAATCAGTCCCACGATTTTTCATTGGAGTGAAGCACTCGAGAACCACTTCTTATTCTCAAGTCCTTTGATCCTCGCTATCCACTACTAATGTGCCCAAAGGATGGCAGGCGGGAGAAGACTTCAGCATTCTTGGTTTCGCGAGGTACTGCGCCAAATTAGCAGTCCCTTTGTGCTGCCATTCGCTCGCTGTCAGCCGATGAATTCAGTTTGCCTTGGCCGACGTGCACACAGGTACACCTGCACGCGTATGTATAGGGCTCTTTCCAAGGCATGTATTTCAATCGGGATCCGTTCGTCGTTCTTCCCGGAAGGCGTCCTCGGGTTGATGTTGGGCGAGCAGCCAGGAAAGGACGGAAAAATGAAGAGCATGCTGAAGAGCAAAGTAATTCGGGCCAATGTTTGCGACGTCAAAACCCCGACGGCACTCACTTGGCGAAGCTGTCTCGACCTTTCTCGCGGATTGTTATTAACCTTTAACGGTCCGATTTTGTGCCGTCCGATTTTGTAGCACGGAGGTCGGCGCTTGAAATTAATCGCTGTTTGTCACGTAGCGGTAAAAACTGTAGCGACATTACCTGTCGCTGGATTTAGTCGAGGCGAGGACTTGATTGAGGCAACGTGGCGAGATTTTTTTTTTATGCATCCATAAATTTAGTAATTCGACAAAGTAATTTTTTTTGGACTTTTCTCCATATAGGCGAACAGCTTGACGCATGGTAATAATTGGAAATAAATTTATCAGAATTAGGAATTATTGGCTTTCTATTAATAAATATAGAAGACTAGAAAGTGTAGAGATTAATAAGCGTGTACTTTTTAAATCTTAGGAGGAGAAATTTAAATCATTTTAATTCTCATGTCACTTTGTGACGTTTAAATAACTTGAAACTGTGAAAGTACATTGAAATATCGGGGATACGTTGTAGGGCTGAAAAATCCGAAGCATCCATCCATAAATCTTCGCTAGTGACGGATAGCGCATAGACATTTCTCGCAACAAGATGTTTACTAAGACTCGTACATTCCGGAATATCGGAATGTACGATCTATCCGCGTATAATGGCGTAGTCAAATGGGGTCCGATCTATATGGCTAGCCGAGAGTATCCATATTTGTGGCTTTTGTACGGTACTCGATTGATCGCTCGATCACGCGTCCGATGCCGGGATTTATAGCCGTCTATTCATCACCCATAGAGTTCTGGCAAGGATCTTGAATGTTGTATAGAAACTCCTAGCTTTAATACATCAGGCAGGAGCATTTTATCGCCTGGAATTTAAAGTCCGGAATTTAGAAGGTCGCTATTCCAAAATCTCCTAGGTTTATTTTCTCGCTCAATTTAAATTCAAATCGTGAAGTCTGCATGCATCTGTCTTACTCTCATGATTGAATTAATCTATCTATCTATCAATTTTTAATGATTTTTGAGAAAATAAATTATCGAATTTTTTTTTATATTCCTAAAGCTCGATAATTTGCTCATAAAAGTTAATTAAATTAAATTGCGTAAACGAGAAAAGCAGGCGCTAATTTAACAGATTTACTTTTTATGTCAGTTAGTACATAATCAACTATTCTAATAAACCGGCCTAAGGGCCGTAAATGAAGGGTATAGGAATGAGCGTATAAATTGGAACAGCCGAGACTTCACGTGAAGGAACAAGCCTGTCTGTATTAATATCGGCTTTAATCACGCTATCGTGAGTGTAAATTACGTTCGTCCCAGATTTATTCCAACTAGCAGCACGGTCGTTCAGTTTATGTCGCCCTTCGAGATTCCTCGTAATTTGTGCATGGTAGGAGCCAACTAGACATCGTTCGATTAACTGCTAGCTGCGTCGAGAATTCCGGAGAACATTAGAAAAGCGTTCTTTGCATTCTGACTTCTGTCGGCTGTTAAAATTAACTGTCGCGACCGACTAATTCTAATCTAATTATCGATTCTCTAATCAAAATTGATTCTATGCTCAAGCTATCCTTTGCAACAACATTATTTAGCGAGCAAATCCTTCTCCTTTCTCTTTTTTCTCCTGATAAATACGACTCCAGCTATCGTATCTATCGGGAAACGAGAATCGTTTAGCATTTATGTTATGCGATTATCGAAAAAGAGAGATCTTAATGAATTCTCACTATTTCTTCGATTATAACGGCAATGCCCGATCGTTGAATTATTGTTATTACCGTGCCTCGAGAAATGTTGCATGCTTAAAATAATAGCTCGATTTTTTCCGGCTGACTTTTTATTAAATTGCGCCATGTCGGAAAGATTTTTCGTGATAAACGCTCACAGAATGTGCGTGTTTCATGGATTTAATTGGTAATACCGAGCTTCTTTAAAACTCCTGCGATTATTACGCAGAGAGGAGAGAACTGATAACGCACCGAAGCCTGATAATTGCGGATATTGAGGATACCTCTGTAGCATTTATCCCTCATACACGCGAACGGAACCGTTATCGGATTAGCAGCCTGGTTACGCCATTTTCCCATATCCTCCATTTATACGAGGTATAAATTCTCTATTCATGCACATCCTCTCTCTGTTTATACGACGTCAAGTGTTAAGTGCGCAACCAACTCCGAAGTATGCAGAGTCGGCTGGTGATTATGTAATTGTGTAATTGTATAACGGTCGGGAAGCCACAAGAATTCTTCATCGCATATGTGCGAATTTTAATTATGTTTTACAATAGATTACAACAGTTGCTCTTCAGCATGTAATAGAAAAAAAATAAATAAAATGAAAATGATAAGTAGATTTTTAATAACAAAGTGATATGCATATTTTTATGTCAATGATATATTTTGATATTAATTATGTCTGCTGTACTATTACACAAAGCATGATTATCACTGCTTTACTTTAACAATTAAATGATGTCTGCAATTTTGTTTGTATGCATATTATGTAAGGAGTTTGCACTATGCACGATGATAATTGTTATCTTACATCGTGTCAGAGTCAGGTGGACAATTGACACCAATGGTTTTTCTTCTCGTTGCATCTAATTAAATTAGAAACTCACTGTGTGACTCGCCTGAAACTGATCAGCACGACTGATGTTAATTGCGTTAAAGAGTAGGTCTCTTGATCTTTATATTAGAATACCATTAGAACAGCATCATCATATATGTATCTTTTAATCTGTTCTATTATGAGTTTTGTGAAAATTTTGAAAACGAATTTGTTATAAACTTAGAATTACTATGAGATACATGTATTGTGATATTAGATAATGAATGTTTTATTGAAAAAAGTATATAGGAATTCTAAGTAAAAATATTTTTGTTAATATCTTGTCTATGTATTTTTTAATCCGTTTTACTGTAGTTACATATGTGTGAAATATTGGAAGTAGATTTGTTAAGATTTAGACTTATGCAACGCAAAAATTACTTTAATAATATATATATACACTGTGAGATTAGAAAATTAAAGTTTTATTTTGAAAAACTATTTAGAATTTCTGAGTGAAATTATTTTAGTTAGACACATTCGATTTTCTATGAAGTATTACATTGAATGAAAATTCTTCGTATGAAACGGTCTTTTCGCACGAAACAACCTAATATTATCGTGCAAGCTAGTAATATCTATTCTTAGCATGGCTCATGAGTTTGTACGATATTTCGCACTTCACTCATATTACGTTCGTGTGTCGTCTGCGACCTTTTTGATCATAGAGTATATCCTATAATCTCCACAGGGGCGAGCAGTATTGCACCATGGTCCAGCAGCTTCGCACGCATTCGCTATGCTATGTTGTCGGACTTCATTAAGAGGATCGTATAGCATTCTGTCCGAAGAAGGTCGAAAAAGAGAATGACGATATGAACATTCGCACATAGAAAACGTGCGAAGGCAAGAAGAGGCAGAAATCTGCAGGAAGTTTGCCGAGTGTTGTATATCTTGTCATCTAATATTTTAGCACGGGTATTACGCGCAATTCCGCGTTAACCAGAGAATTGTGTACACTGCTTGAGTTATTATTACATAAAAATTGCATTATTATGCGGGGTGTATCAAAATATGCGGTTTTTAAATTAAACGAATTAAATTAAATTTATACGTCTCTGACAACTGACGTTTCGTGCTGTAAAAATGTAACAATAGACGAATGAATTATTTTATTGGAATCTGCGATGTTGCCTGTGTCTCTCTCATTGTTTATCGAGTGAGGATGTTTACAAGAAACTTTTGGTGAATAATGTGCGCATTGTATATACGTATATATCTGTTGTTCCCGGATGGTCTGGGTGGTCAGAATACTTCGGCGAGCTAAAGAAAAATTCTCGCGAATGCGTTACAGGTCCTTCCGCGCGACGATCGAACGAAACAACGAAGCGGGGTTGAAGTATTTACGGTCTTGTTGAGACAATGCTCACGCACCCAACGCTGCTTCATTTCTCTTCTCGCTACTTCTCGCCATGAAATGTACGACATATAGAGAAAAAAATGGTCTCCAGCGTTAACTTTTCGATTACTATTTAAGGAAATATATTGATTCTCAAACTTAAGTTGCCACCACATCACCAAAAAATTTTTACATTTTATTTACATATGAGCCGAGTTTTATAAGAATTATTTTAGTATATATATTTAATATATTTTCTACATAAATATTTACTAAATATGTGTAACTGTGTGTGTGTGTGTGTGTGTGTGTGTGTGTGTGTGTGTGTGTGTGTGTGTGTGTGTGTGTGTGTGTGTGTGTGTGTAGTATTATTATTATTAATATATATTATATATATATTATTAATAATATATATATATATAGTATATATAATATATATTTAATTTAATTTAGTT
>NW_012130080.1:4223031-4278720 GCF_000143395.1 Atta cephalotes | reverse complement strand
TAAACTTTAAAACTTTTAACTTTAATTAACTTAGTATACGTATATATATATATATATATATATATATATTATATATATATATATAATATAGTATATGTAGTGTGTGTGTGTGTGTGTGTGTGTGTGTGTGTGTGTGTGTGTGTGTGTGTGTGTGTGTGTGTGTGTGTGTGTGTGTGTATATTTATTTAATAAATCATTAATTTGATTTAATTACAATTTTTTATAAAAGTATAATTACAAATATCTTAAGTGCTATTTAAAGAAATATGTTTTAAAATTTAATAAATTTTTTTTTAGTGTAAGAATGAGCGATATTGTAAAAAAAGTTAATATTCTAGCAATTAGCTTAGAGTGTCCTACATAATTATTTTAATATCCAAGAATTATTTTTAAGTCTATATCTGTCATTTTTAAATATTTTAGCAAAATCATTCTTTCCATATAAGTTTTAATATTTAATATTATTGGATGATTAAATAATTTTTTAATATTATAATTCAATACGATAAAAAAGAATGACAAAGTGGATATGGTTTAATGATGTTATACAAAATACAGCGAATCTGTTTGATATCCGTTTCCACGAGGATCGTGGAAATACTGACAAACGCGGTAAGGCCATTGGCGTACAAAGCGCCTGGGGATGAACCCAGGAGGCCATTACCCAGTGTACCAACCATTCAACCGACCAAGCCCATTACCATTTATCCTGGTAGCCGCGCGCCGGAATCGGAATTCGTACTTTTGCGGGCCGAGCGAATCGAGCAAATTTATAATAACAAGGAACTCCTTGTTGCGCAGCCAGTAATTGGCATCCTGGATTGCAGGAGACGCCAATCGTTCATTGATAGGTTGGAGATGAATCTCCGTGAAAGCTGGACAGACGAATAAGCCGGAAATATCTGTCTATCTTTTAATTATCACAGTAGTTTGTGACTTACCAACGCACGCGGCGGCGATGACAAAATCGAAACCATCGAAATTAAACATCATAATCTTCCTAAATGTAAAACTATAAATAATAAAATATAAGACTGAAATAATATTATGAGATAAATGAAATTTAGATCAATAAAAATAAATCAAATAAGAGAAAAATTCTTATTTTCGGTCAAAGATTTTCATACTTGATAATGTTTATATGCAAATTTATTTTTCTATTCTATAAATTGCAATAAGAACAATAATTCACAGTAATTAGTGCGCTGTTAATAAAATATATTAGTATAATTACATTAAATATAAATATAAACTTTTAGGATTTGTTATACGTTTCGGCTTTCTTTAGCGATGTCAAGTTCATATAATTACGTTTTATGTACAGTTTCGATAGATGAAATCGGAATAGCACGATCAACCGTGACGATCGTCGAGCCTAATACTTCCATTTCCAGGGCAGGCTTCGAATGCGCGAGACGAACACGCCTAATCATTCCGTAAAATTGATAAACGGTGCACCGTGATCTATGGTCGTGCGCGATAGCAGGATATGTCTGTCTAGAGAACACGATGGCGACCGAGGCGGATCGGTGCTAGACAATTAGCAATGGGATCCGCTGCTGGTCGACGGTTTCTTACCGCGTTCCTTCTTTCTAGCGGGATTATTCTCCCTGCGATGAGGATAATCGCCATTCGCGGATGGTTCTCCCTCTGGGTCGTTCGTTCATTCGTTCGTTCGTTCGTTCATTCGTTCGAAAGCGAGCAATATTACTGCCAGACACGTCACACGAGGATAAGAAGAAAGAAGGAGAAGGAGAGAAGTACAGATAGACGGAGAAAAAAAGGATCAGCGAAGAAAGCCGAAGAGCAGGATTTATTATGGGGATCGTATGTCCCGTAAGAGTAGCCGTGAAAGTGCACCGAGAGAGCCGCACCGCAACCTCGTCTTTATGATTCCACCGCACTCAACATTCTGGCTGCTTCGTGCATATGATTAGTTAGCGGTAGATCATAACCGCGTATGAATTATCGACTAATCGCGCGCCACTGCCGGCGAATATATATCTCTCTTCTTCTCTTTCTCTCCCTTTAGCTATGGAACGACTCTTGCGAGAGAGGTTCTTCGGTGAACGAAACGATCGTGCTAAAGAACGTATCTTTCTTCCCCCCCCCCCCTCCTCCCCCCCCCCTCTCTCTTCTTACAAAGTTCGCGTTGCCGCAGTTATGAGATTACGACCTAGCCGTGAAATACGTTTAGTCTCTTCGATTCGCTTCTGCTCTCCGCGAGTTACCAATTCTATTCGCACGAGGATTCCGCGCGATCAATCAATCGAACAGTTGGAATTATCATGGATAATAAAGTCTGGATAAGATAGAGCATTAATAAAAATGCTTTGGCAGTAATAGGAAAAAAGAATAGATTGTAAAAGATCCGAGATATTTTCTTTTTAAATGGATGGCTTTCAGCAAAAAATTGACACGGCATCGTTAAGACTTTGTTCTTACATAACTGTTGAATTCAAACGTAATTTACTTCTGTATCATGAACGACACGCTTCTTGTAACTTTCGTACCTGTCGATACGCCTCTTCTTACTTTCACGTGACTATCGTCGCTTCATCAATGAGATTTCTGCGAGTGTATCCACGAGAAACTTAATCGTGACATTTATGGAGTAAAAAGATGCCGCGAGATCAAGTGGAAGTTTTTCGAGTGCCATAATTGTTCAGTTATAGCGTGCATCGCCGATTCACGTTCAATGAATGTTCGACTATACATATATTTCTCAAGATTTCCTCTCTGAATTCTTGATCTCTCTTCTTTCTTACAAGCGTAAAGTGATATTTTTTTTACATATTTTTTAAATAATTTTTTTTCGTAAGAAGTCAACTCCATAATTAATTTGGAATGTGCTACCTAAACTCAGAAAACAATTTACTATAAATCTTAATACATATTTTTTTTATAGCTAACTAAATATATACTCTCTTACAGTCAGAATCAATATACTCATTAAAAATTTACTCATTAAAAAAATGATAGTTTAATTGAATTAGTAGTTCTTGTATCAAATATGTTTATATTTAGTAAATATTTAATTAGAATTAAAACTATGCAAACAAATATTTATTACAAATATTTTTATAATTATTTGATGAAATACGATTATTACTGCGTGCATAAATATGCTTCTCTTCGCTTAATTCGTTCCAATTCTATTATATTAGCGATGACTTGAAATATGCATTTTCTGCATTATTGATTGTATGATATTTTTCTGTTTCAGGTAAGTTTCAACAATCGTGATTTCAACAATTTCGGTGTATTCACTTTAGTTGATACTATTTACAATGCGAGGTAAGGAAGATTACAAATGTGGATTTAAGTTACAGTACAAAGATATGATAATAATTTTTTACGTTTACATCATGAGATTTATCGAGTAATATACGAAAAATCTTTTTATTTTATTTCGAGGATATTACAAAAAGAAAGATTATACAACGCAATGGCTTCATTAACATAATTAGAATATATACAGACTTGAACTTAACGAACTCTAGCGAATTTATAAATAGACTATATTAGTGACACTCGGATATTAAAGATAAGAATGCAATCTCAATCTTTGTAGAATGCATCATGTGCGGTTACATCAGAGAGATTATGAATTATGCATATTTCTGAAAATTATAATCATTTCTGCGTTCATTATACGACACTTGTTCAACCACAGAAGAGATTGTCTATAATACATATGTTTGATCCTTGAGACATCATTGTGTGTAGCATTCCTTTCAGTTTACACATGTTCTAATTTAAAGAAGTGATCTCGAGTATTGCGATCGATAGAAAATATAAACTATTTTCATATATTTATTCGTTCATTCATTTATCGCTTATGCGACATATTTTCCGACATCTATTTTGTATTCATACTACAGGTTACAGTATGAAGTATGTGAAATGCGATATAGTTGAGGAATACTAATATTATTGCGTTTTTATTTTTAACTGCTGTCCCTTGGAGGATAATTTGGAAAAAAAATAATAGTATGGACACTATTCACATAGACTATTCGTAATAGATCATGTGTAATTTTAAAATATTCTATGCTGGGAGCAATAATTCTGTCCATCACGAACACTTGCGAATCTAATCTAAATCTTACATTATATTTGAGTTGTAAATTTTTTTGATATTTAAAATTTTTTTATATTTAATGATTCTCTCTATTTTCTTTTAATAAAAATAATTTCCGGTACAATAACAAGAGCTACGAAAACAAATTGATTCATATATGAAATTTCATCGCCTTATTATTACCATTGCAATGTAAGAGTATACGCATGTTTTTATTGTCTCGCAATCGAAATGAAATTCAATATTGAGATCCAACCTAATGATAATTGGTAACTATAAGGAATGATCCCTCGGGTATGACTCCATTACAGAAATTAATCGCTCCGCTGGAGTGGACGGTGCAAATCGTTTCAGTAATCAGTAATCACGAAGCCAGTGCTTGTCCTCTCTTTAGGCCTTCTTCTCTCCCTCTTTTTCTTTTCCTCTCTCACTCTTTCCGTCGTTTTCCGTATGCGAAAGAGAGCCGTTCTTCGCTCTCCCTTTCGTTCTTCCTTCAAGAATGTGCGTGTAGATCAGTGCCTTCCAACTTTTTTGCACACAAGATTTTCTTGCGGGTGGTCCATCGGAAGTGCGTCTTGACACGTGACCACGTCAGATTGCGTGCAATACAACGGCGCCATTTTTATTAATGATTTTTGTTCATTGATTTTTTATTCGTGCATACCTTCGTATTTGCCTAAATTAATTCTGTACAAATTGAAAATTAATTGCAAATTAACTTTCTGATGTTCAATGAAGCGTCTAATGTCTAGCATTTCAATATACTATTGATAGGCTGCATTATTTACCTAATTTAAAGTTGCACGATTCTTGATTAGTCGTTGTATATTTGAAGAAATTTACTAAAGATGTATATTTGGAATTTACTGAAAAATGCCGTCGTGTGTAAAATAATTTATTGGAAAGCACTGTAGGTTTAAATCTAGTTTTGTGTTTGTTTCACATGCTTGTATTTAACGGTCATATTTTAATGACATTTTAACGATGCTTTAACGCACTGTGTTTCCGATCATTCCGAAGGAAAGGATATTTATTACTCACACTTTAATAGTCGGCTTTCTAAAATGTCATGAGTGCGATTATTGTAAAACATAAAATTTGCATATCGTTTTATTGGCCAACGTGTACGATCGATATTCATAGGTGAGAATTTTGCAGGTGGAATGGAGATTAATTATCTGGCTAATGAGTTGATAGTTTGTTACGAGGGGATGTAATCACGCGTTGCGACGTAAAATTAATTGAACGGTGGCAAAAACGTGATCGAGCCAAAGCATGCCGAGACGGCAAAAGAGATGAATGAAGAGGATAGGAGGAGAAAAGGGGAAACTGGAGGAGAAAAATGCGGAATGAGATTAATAAAAATTAGAGGAAGGACAGGACTTAAAAAAAAGGACAATTATATGTTAAATGCGAAGCTGCGAATTTAATTCAAAATTATATACTTCACAATTCTTTAATTTCCAGTTTGTCTTTTATTCATCGACACAACATAGTTTTCACTCGTACATATATAATTATTCAACAATATGAAATTATAACATTTATAGATTCTTCTGTTATTTATAAAAATTTAATTATTTTTTATAAATAATAAATTAAGTTATTTGTCAATAATAAAAGTCTGTAAATGTTATAGTTTCATATCGTTGAATGATTATACATATATAGTTTGAATGAAAACTGTTTTCGTATTTTATATTTTAGTAAGCCATAACATGTCAAGAATTGTTTTCCATTACTATCTTTACGTGTGTACACATCTAATATCTAATGGAAGTAAACTTAATCGATCATATAAGTAATTAATTTATTATTTTTGTTGCTGCAATATAGTTAATTCTCAGTCAAAGCCATATACGAGATCCGCAAATGATAACGATTATTAGCACGCGAGATGAAGTTCCTCCGTCATCATACTTTTTGTTTCTGACTTGTTCCTTTTTTTTCTTCACTCCGAAACGCGATCAACCTCACTCTTCACAATCCAGCTCAATATACGCTAATTGGTGTGTTCGCCACGTCACGATATTTTACTGTCCGGCATTTAATATCTCGTTTGCCGACTGTTCAGCCAACGGCAGAGCATCCGCATCATTCGCCTTAAAAGCGTGCTTTTATGTATCGCACTTTCAGCAAGTACGACGAAAAATTACGTTAGAGTGACTTTGCCATGAATTTATTAATCTCTTTCTCTCTCAACCTGCTTGTAACACTTTTAACTCTTTTGAAAACGAGGATAATCATCTTTACAAGTTTAACAAAATTTATGTCTTATATTTTTATGCTTTTCTTGTAATTATTTTTAAAAGTATATAATAATTATAATTATATTTATCGATAAAATATATGTTATTATTAAATACAAATATGCAGTGAAATCTTAATATGTATAAACAAATTTTCTCAGCGAAGATTTGTCGAAATAATTTTCATTTTATCAGTTTAAATACATACATAAATGTCTTATTTAATGATCCTTGATATCATTTTTATGATTGAATATTACGAATCGTCGATTATTTCTATTTTGCTCGCACACATCGATCTTCACTGTACGCATACGCGTAACTTTCTCTTATTATTTAATTTATCGCTAATTAAACGTTGTTCAAGCGAGAAATAGAAGGCACTGTCTGAAAACGGGTACCCACCGCATAGAGAGAAGAGCATTCCCCACAACTAATGTGCCTCTCTCGCATGTTCGTGTTAACCCTTTAATTGATCGCCCGAGGCGTTCTCTCTCTCTACCGATCGCGAAAAATCTCGATCCATTCCTGTTTTCTTTTACGTTCGTAATTCCCGTATGGCTATTCTAGTAAATTTTCCCTACAAATGTGCAATTCAATGCAATTCAAGGTAACAATAATAATTTTTGATCAAATCTAATTTTTTTTATAATAATAATCTATCTATGTAAAAAAGGATCTCCTTATTATTATATAAAGAATATCTCTAATGATTCAAATTCAAAATAAATGTTAGAATACAAGCTGTTATGTTCTTTAGTCAAGTGTTTAGAAAAAAAATTTTATATATTACAATATATATATGTTCATTTTTATAAAAGTTATATACAATTAAATTAAGTTAAATATGCTGTTAATATGTTGTTCTTGTTTAAGAGTCAAATTTCTACGCTCAGTATTCGCAATTTTCTGATATCGAACGTCGTTTTATCTTCTCGTAGTACAATAAGATTTACAGGATTTACGCGAAGAGTAACAATGTTTGTTGTCCTCGCGTTTTTATTGTGCATTCGTAATCTTCAAGCGTCACTTTATCTTCTCATGATACGCACCGTCAGTTTTTCTCGCAACTCACGGCCGATTTACACGAGACATTTGCGATTTTCAAGTGAATCTTTTGCGTGCGAAAACAAAGATATACTTCTTTTATAGAGCAATGTGTGGATAAACTGTCCGATGTGTCGTCGACTGGAAGGAAGAAAGTTTCCGGTTGGCTAAGTACCAGTCGCTTAAAGTCTATCACTGGTTGTTGTGAAGTTGCGTTTTACGATCGGCGACGTAAAGTCGCTTAGCCAGAAGTATGTATAAAAGAGGCGAGAGCGAGGACGACAACAAGTCATCGCGAAGTGACAGGATCTGCTGGACCAGAAAATTCTTCACCAACGAGCACCGAGGAACGTGAAGTAGATAACTTCAATATGTTGCAAACATTCTGCTGAATCTTTCGTATGAATGTTCTGCTCATAATCGCTGATCTCAACATGTCTACAAAGTCGAGTTATTGTTCATGTTATTTGATAAAGTTTAAAATCTTCTAAAATTTTAAGAGTGACTCTCTGAAGAATGAAATCTTATTTTTAAAAATTGAAAAGTGAGCTACTCTTTTTCAAGACTGGCTTAATTTTCACTCTTTAAAATTCCACTCCAAAGAGAGTATACATTGCTACTTTTTTTCACAATAAATTAGATTTCATTTTTTTTTTTAGGGAGAATAAAAGAATTGACGAAGTTAAGCCTTGAAAAGTGATTCACTCTAAAAGTTTTACAGAATAATTGATTTTTTTTTTAGGAAATTGAAAACAGATCTGAAAATAATTTTGTTGGACCATCAAAATAATTATGTAGGAAATTCAAGCACAAGAAGCAACGCTGAAAAAAGTTTTGATAACAAATTTGGACGTTGTTATTATTCGATATTATTTTTTCACAAAATTATTTTTAGATATGTATCCAGCTAAATATTTAAATATTTTAGCAAAATGTTCTTTCTGTAAAAGGATGTTGCCTCTTTCTGACATTTCTAGCAGGAACATTTTCCCTAACTGCAGAGTGTATGCTTTCTTGAATTATCCTTCACTTCTCCGTGGCCGTGTACCTTATCGTTTGCG
Organism: Atta cephalotes; assembly: GCF_000143395.1. Lineage (NCBI taxonomy): Eukaryota > Metazoa > Arthropoda > Insecta > Hymenoptera > Formicidae > Atta > Atta cephalotes. The sequence goes on along the minus strand of NW_012130080.1, from coordinate 4,270,279 downwards.
ATCACGTCTCCTTATAGGAGGCCAAGCCGCAGAATTCGCGCGACTGATTCTCGCATACGAAATTGCCGGCGTCTCGCGAGTTCTGCCTGCAGAATAAGAGTTCCGCATGTTCGAACGATTGCGGGAGAATTGTTCATGTTCGTTCAGTCAGACGGGAATAAAATTGTAAGAGAAGAGGCTGATTCTTCGGCGGCTGAACGAAGCGGGAAGGAAGATGCCTCTTCGCTTCCAAATCCCGTGTTCGCGAGATCCTTCCTTCGGCTTCTTCTTGCCGCTCTGACCGCGGTGTTACTCGCTCTTGCAGCGACAGGATAAGTAAGGGTAACTACGTCTCAATAGCCTCCATCGTGGTAAACCGAGGAGCGCGACCTAATATGGGATTGCTTGCAACAACCATCAGCAGCGTGCACCACTATCGAAGCGAGCGAAGAGGAACGGCCATGGAGGCGAGGATCGCGAGGAAGAGGCTAAGCGAATGGAAGGATACACGAGGAAAGGGGAAAAGAATACTGTAAATTATTATTGCCGCTAGTTTCTTGCTTGGAGCGCTGGGTAGTCTGCCTACTGCCACGCCGTACGCGTTACTGCGCTACTTATCTTCGTACCCACCCGCGGCAAAAGTCTTCCTCCATCTCCTCCTTATCTTCCCCGTCGTACCCTTCTTCTTCATCTTTCTCGTCGCAGCATCGTCGTTGCCGTTTGCATCCGGTGATCGCCGTTCTTCCTGGCTGCAATCGTTCCGGTATGTCGAAAGAAGTACTCTTGGGGAAAAAGCGAGCCTCTCTAACAGCCGTTTGCGGTGCAATGCTCGCAAATCCGAGTCTTTTCTATTTGATTTTGCAATTTTCTTTTTTTGTACAATTTACATTTGTCTGTTGATAGTACAGGGAAGGTCTAAAAAATGTTTCGATGACAATTGATACTGTCAAAAATTGACTTTTGTCGCCTTTTCAGTCAAAAACTAATTATTTGCTTTGCTATTTTTATCACTGTAACGTTAGATAAATATTTTCGAGTATATATTCGCAAAGTTAAGTGAAAATGTTGGTTCAAAGAGAAACTTTTAATCATTATCTCGATCCTGATTTAATGACGAATCATACACACATTAAATACACGCGTATTAAACTGGTACAAGGCTGAAATTATCATCGTCATGCTTATGTTTTTATTTATTTAAAGAAAATGAGGGTACTATAGAGTTCTTTGTTTTTAGGAAACTGGTATTTGTTTCTTCGTCATTTGCATAATGAATACGTTACTCACACAATAACATAACGATGTCAAGAACATTTTTTACGGTAGGACAAGTTCGCGACTTGTCTTCATATTTGCTCCCGCAGCAAATATTTTGTCGTTCTTGCTCACGGTTCGTCGAACCCATTGTTCTCGTCTATACGGGCGAGAAAGTCTGGTCCGACGGAAGGAATCTTGTAACGCTCGGTTATACCCATTAATCTCCAGCCAAAGGAGAGTGTCTTTTCGTTTCGCCTAATCGAAACGCCACGATGTTTGATGTTATCGCTGTCAATAGATACGCGAACGATATCGGAATTTATCCAATCGAAGGTCACCACAGCCTATCGAAAAGTGATTACTGCGGAGTAAAAGCACGTTTAACGACAGGACGTGATTATGACACTTCTTTACGACGATCGTTATCTTTACGAGCGGTGAGAGCGACTGATGCACGATCGCAGATTCGTGGCACGGCACGACGCGACATAAGATTCGTTCTCTAGCAGCAGGTGTCCGATGGTTGTACAATTATCTAATGTAGAAAATAGAATCTGTCTAATGACTGTTTCTGCTAAGGTACATTGACTTTAATCTCAGTTTAACTTTATTCTTTTCTAATTCTTAGAAAAGGATAAAAAGTACTCTCTAAATCTGAATCAGTGGTAATCACTGATATCAGTGCCAAGTATGCCACTGGTAATTAGTGAATTAAATAGATAAATAAATATAAATATAAATATAATTAAATGTCCTTAATCTAGCTAATAGCTCTTTATTATGTGATGTAACTAACCTTATTTTAATGCTTAAATTCAATGAATATGGTATTGAAGAATTGAAATTAACGTGCAAATATCAATATTTTAGTTATATAATGCTTAAACATTCTTCCTTTTTTAATTGAATTTCACTAATTATCAGTACCAAGTATGCCACTGGAATTAGTGACTGATTCACTGATTCAGATTTAGAGTAAGTTAACTAATATTAAAATTTACATTGGTAGAAATGGACATAAAAGATGTCTGAAAATAGAATTTGTCTAGAGATAATAAGAAATATTTCACCTGATTATACACGTATACGTCTTAATTTTTTTCAAGATTATTTAAGTAGATTTTGTGAAAACCACAGATTTAAAAATCTTGCGAATATGAATACCTAGGAAGATAAATACCTTTTTTTACGATTTGAGAAATACGTAGTTTCATTGCTGTAAATTGGCCGGCTACAAGTTTGATTGTTGTCTCGGTAGAAATTCCATTGCGTACGGCCCCGACCTGTAGCCCAGGGCGTTTTCGCGAATCACGGATATGGCAAGGTGGGGGTGAATTACGCGGTCTGGAAAAGATATCTGGAACGGCAATTATGTTAATTGATGAGAGACTCGTGTTCACTTAGTCGATCTGGTGGCGAGCTAACGTGAACGATAGGTATTTCTCTTCAACGCTCGTGCTTGCGGCAGCAAAAGTGCCGGAATTCCGCGTGTTACGGTAGCGATCATGCAGAATGTCGTTTACCAGATAGGTATTTACTCGAGATATCGAGACGGCGATTGTTTGCACCTGCACGCGGCGGAGAAAGGCGATCGCGACCGGTATTCTATGAAAAACTCGATAAGTTGCGTTTCCCCGAAATTATGTTGTACATTCTTAATGTTTTGCAACGCTATTGCGAAGAGAGAGTATCTGTTTCAAATATTTAATTATAATTGTTTTATATATATATATATATATATATATATATATATATATTATTATAGTATATACTACTGCTTAAAAGTTCTGCATGTTTTCCACTTAAAGAAATTTCGTAATATAAAGAAGAAAATATGAATAGTTGATATGCATTATATTTTTTAATTTATTATTATATACAATATTTTTATTGGAAACTAGAAAAAAGAATTTACTTTTTCTCTTTTTCGAGCTTAATCTTCTTGTATTTTAATAACAGAAGTTAAACTTCTGACGTTTTGATAGTGTTCGAATGTGTCTCTATTCATCCAAAGATCCAGATATGATCCAAAGATCGTATTTAATCTGGCGCTTAATTTCTGTGAGAATATGTGTTGTTTCCATTCTCTTATTGTTAGTCATCATGATATCCAAACGTTTATCGATGTCTAGCAAAAAAGTTGAAATTGATATTTCTTTCAATTGATATACGTGATATTATGAAATTTACTTAATAATTTCTTTATAACTTATATAATTTTTTGGCAATTCGCGCTTCCGAATACTTCCGTAATTAAGAAAATATATCAAGTTATAATTTTATATTTTATAAGTAAAGAAATAAAATTGTAAAAATATAAGACATAAAAACTGAAACTTTTGAACGATAATGTATATACGTGTATTACTCATCTTGCATTGTGTGATTTTTCATGCGGAAAACTAAGTTCCATAGTACATAAGTCTAAACATTATTAGTTTCAACAATCACATTTGGTTAATCTTTATTATGACGCTTATGTAATTTCAACTAGCATCATTATGTTACACCATCGATATCTACTCCTACTCAGTTCTACTGATATGCCTTACGTCTACTTATCTGTTCGTTTTGCCGTTATCGTCTTTCACCTTCTCCTTTGCAGTACTGCACGCTTCATCAATCCCCTGCTCGTGCCGCAACGCGAATCCGTTAAATAGCAATCCATTTATATTTGATTCGCGTTTTTGTACGATACTGTGATGATGAAGCTTTTAAGGAAATTACTTAACGTTTCGTTATACATATTTCACGCGGTACGTTCGTGATTTCAACATGTTTGGTCAGAAATATAATATGTAAGAGAAATAATTATATGTAGAAAGATGGAGATGGATAATTACGTTTGGTGCTGTATGTCACGTTTCATGACGTTAATTTTGAGTAAATAAACTATCTAACACTTGATTAGATTAAGTCATAAATAACTATTTAATATCCTATGAATTCAATATTTATTTATGCATTAATGATGATATTAATGACAAATATTAATTAATTTGCATAAATTTAGATGTATTTTATTATTGTAAGAAATTTAATTCATTTTAAATTATTTAAAAAATAATAATTAAAATAAAACATAATAATAAATTAAAATAGTGAATAAAAAATAATAATTGCATATATAAAAGTGAAATAAAAGTGAAGACTCACTTTTATCTCACTTGTGTTATTCATTTTTCATTTTAATAAAGCTAATCATGATTCGTGATAGTATTTTATACTTGTATTTATTTCCGAGTCGAATGTCGACTTAAGTAACTCTCCGTTTCTAATGACGTATCATTCGCAAAATAGAATCTCGAAATGCTCCATGCCTCGTAAATTTGGAATGACGCGAATCGTTAATCGACAATCAGTTAGTAGTATGTTTTCATCGCGAATTGCCTCGTGTCGTCATTCGAGGACGACTCGTCGGAATCGAAAGGCGAGAGCACCTGCAAGGATTCTTCTCTTCGCCGCGCCGTCGGGTCATGACACGCAAGAAGACCTCCGTTTTCACCATTACGTAATGGAGGATGATCGTTACTATCCTCCACGTGGTAGCTCCGCGAGCATGGCAGCGTCAGGCATCTTCTCTTCCTGGCTGACCCAGCCAGCATTGGCACAGAGCAAATGTCGTGCGAATCGCGCCGCACGTTTTCATCCTCCTGTTACGTGCTGCCGTCATTGCGTCACTTTACGTTCGATGCAATGCTTGGGGAAAATCAGATCGAAAATATTCGACCAAGTGTTATTAACGCTTCGACTGCTACTAACAAGATCGTAAATCGCACCTGCGTGCCTTTGGAAAACAGTCACGCCCGAGTATATAATTAAAGGTTCTGTCTTGTCTCGTCGCATTTATTTCGCATTTATTATTTTATAGTTACGTTACAGCGATTCGGTTTATGTAACAGATCGAAAAAATTATAAATTTTCCTTTGAACAGCTCGAGGAGATTTCTTTCCACAGGATGTAGGTGCTCCATCGTGATGAGATTAAATCGAAGTTGCAGCGCCTGAAGGTAATTCGTTGATTAACCTGGCTACAATGAAGCGCTTCGTTGCGAGATTCGATATTAGCTCGTGATAAAAATCATGGCCTAATACGTGCGCGCACTTTCTAATAGCGGGGGCCTTTGTAAACCGGCACGTTGGACCGATCGTAAGCGAGTGACAAGTGAGGATAGGGTTAAATGTGAACGGCATTATCCCCTTCGGCCTTGGTGTAACCGCGATTAGGAAGAGCGCGAGCCGCGTAAGGTGAAGATCGCTTGTCATTAAGATTGATGATCTTCCGCGAGTAATTTGAGAGATTCGTAAAAAGTAACGCGCACGCGCGTCATAACATCTGAATATTTCCTTGCGCGATGCAATTATAAAAAAAATTATGGAAAGGTCACGGAAATTAGGATGAGGAATTTGTGCTAATTCTGTTAAAACGAAGATTACAACGAAATAATAAATTATAACAATCTTTAATCAAAGAAAAATTGTAAGATTTTACAAATAGATCTCTTCTAAGCTTAAACTTATTTACATAGAGCTACATTAATTTTATTGTTTGATATAAAAAAATGGATCCATGTGTTTATCGAGTATGCATTGCATTTTGTACCTTTGCATTAACAATTTTCCGACTAACGTGGCGTAAAAAGACCACACACATGGAATTATATCAAAAGGTGAAATCTCGACTACTCTGCATATTTTATTTTCTATTGCGACCTTTATAACAAAGTCACTATCACGAGACAAACGGAGTGATTTCTTTTATCGCCCTCGAATATCGCAGGGTGTGTCTGTGTCCGATCGTCTTTGATTTGCGTCGCATTATTGCACATAAATCGCAAGGGGAATAACTTGGCGAAGCAAAGCGAAGTCGTCGACCCGCGCAGATCTGGCTTCGCGACGGTTTTCTCGAGCGAGTCAAGCTCGAGAATGGCAATGCGAAGAGCGTAAGTTCTGGACGAAAGGAAAGAAAGCGAGAAAAAAAGGTAGGCAGGAAGAAAAAGGCGAAAGTGCGAGCGAGCGAGCGAGAGAAAGAGAGAGAGAGAGAGAGAGAGAGAGAGAGAAATTGAGGAAGAGCGAGGAGGAGGGAAAAGAGAAGAAGAGCCCCGAAGCGGAGAGGGAAGGCGTGACAACGGCTGCACTTAGCATAACAATATTTACTACTAGAAGAAACTTAAGAGACTTGAATATTCTATGCGGTGGCCTCGCCCAGGCATTGCACAACCACTCGTGCGAGTCCCGCTCGCAGTCCCTCGGCTGTATAATTATGCACGGGGATGGGACAGCGTGAGTGTCCCGGTTTCGTATGTGTGACGTGTGCGTGCATAACTCGGTGTATGCGTGTACAGGACTTCAGCTTGTCAGAAAAAAAATGCGCGTGGTGCCGTGATTGAAGCTAATACGCGCTCTCGTAATTTTCACCTTCGACTTGCACCGCAATACCGGTGCCGTTGATCGCGTGGCGCGCATCGGGGTTTTGAGTAATTACACGAGTACACGTCACATCTCCCGACTGCCAGTAGAGGTAACTCAGCTGAATCAGAGGCTCCTTTATGCGGATTTTTGTATGGCGATCTCAATGTTGCTTTTAACACTAGAAGTACCTAACGTTATTATTGACCGTTCTATTTTTTAAGTTAATATTATATTTTTTGTACAAAAGATACACTTCTAAAAGAGCTTAGTTACGTTAATTGAAATTTTGGTTGAACATAGGTAAATAAGAATTGTCTGGTTGAATCTATTAAATTCTAGTTGAGATAAGCAAAATTTGGATTGATAAGATTTAAAATCTTTGGTTATTCATTTTCAATCAGGAATTTTTCTTCATTGCAGAATTTAAAAATTTTTTATTTTTTTTATAATAACTATATTCTTTATATGATGAAGTGTTTGGTATTTCTTCATTTTTTTATTTTTGTAGTAATTTATTCGCTTTGTCCTTTTAGTGAAAGAAACATTAATACTTCTAAGGTTAAAACACGTTGTTGAATAATACTTTTGACACTCCAGGAAGTTCTATGATTACGCACAAACTGTCTATGTAGAGAATAGACTTTCTTGTTAAAGTGAAAACTGTTTGATTCGTAACTAGGAAATGTTATTAAATTACAAATCGAGACAGTTGCAATAAATATAATAAACATATAAAGAGAAGATCTAAATATTGGCTACCACTTTTATTCTTTTATGTCGTACGTTGTTTAAACTTATTGCAGAAGAGAATATGTGTAATGAAATTAGTTGGAGTGTCTATTTCAATAACTCGAAAAGAGGATAATATCTCAAAAGCAATCGTTAAATGCAGCTGTATGACATGCTACGTCTTCAACGAAATTATCTATAATATGTGCTTGTTATCAAATTGCAATGCTATAGAATAGAGAACTGAAACATCGCTAACCCATTTAGATCTTCCATATTTGGATCTTCTCCTTTATAATATGTTTTCTAATAATATCAGAGAGAATCATGTAATGATTTCGCATGTGCACAACGACTTGCTGAAGAAGGAAAATCATGTCCTAGAAATGTCAATATAAAGTTTCGCGTCGACAGAACTGAGATACGTAGTTTCGATGTGGCGACAAAGCCGTGAGTTTCACGCTTCAAACCGCATCTCGCGGACGCGATGCGGGACAATTGAGTGAAAGGCGAATTGTGGTTGGCGGTATCATCATCGTATCCTCTCGCGCATGTGTTTGCGCATGAAAACGCGACGATGTCACATTAAGAAGAAACGTCGTCGACAGTCTCTAGGCGAGAATAGGAAATTGAAATGCGTTATCTAGGAAAGCGGAGACGATCGAGTCGCGGGATGGGAGGAGGAAGTGGAGAAAGAAAAGGACATTTACACATTTCTCTGCACAGCAGCCCGCGTTTGTCTATCTACTCTGCTCGGCGAGTGAAAGTTTCGTAGTTACGATCTCGAGGTTGCTGCTGCTGCTTTGTCATCATCGTCGGAAAAATCGCAGGCGCGTAAAAACTCGCTCCGAGTGTAACTTTCCGCGCGAGCAGAAAGCCATGCGAGTAGTGTTTCGTCATTTGTACCATGCGATGCGAGACACGCGTCCCGTATACTTACGTGTGTAAAATGTTCTGAGAAAAATGTCTGTTTGTTGAAAATGAATGAACTATCAGAAGAGTCTGATTATATTAATCCGGTCTCGACTAGAATTCTAGTTGATTTAATCTACAATTTCTGATTTGTCCATTTTCAATTAAAATTTCAATTAAACCAACATTTTTCTCAGTATGATTGATCTTTTTTTTTTTAAAATTAGTACAAAATATATATATCATTCTCTTTAACTTTAAAAATCGCAATTTTTGAGTTATTGAAAAAGTTAAATAAACATTTACCTAGTAAATTATAACTTCATAAAAAATTTCAAATAGAGGAATGGTTTTTAAGAGTTGTGAAACGAAATGACAAAAAATTATATTTCATCATACTAAGAATATATTTTTTTATTGATATTATTTAATTAATAATAATTTTCTGTCAAGTTGAAAAATTTTCCCTTTTCTGGAAATCTTTTAATGAATTATATCACTTTTGAGGGAACGATTATTATTATAATATATTATACATTATTATATTATTTTTTTCAAGTAGTTAATATATCATATCATCGCATTGCTTTCGTAAAAATCGCGACTTATACTCTCGACATAAACTGATACTGAAATAACAACATCAAATTGACAGCGACATGATTGATGGTTTCTCGAAGCTTTCCTCGCCATTATTACGGAGCTCTCAATCCCAGCTAGACAAGCGTGTACACTTTCGTTTAGCGAAAGTAGCGAAAGGGTCAAGTATCGACTACTGTACGCGAACTGGTGGTTGAACCTTCTGTTCTTTCTAAATATGCGGTTGAAGAATGATCGTCGTTTACGTGAAATATGATTTACTGCGTCAATATATTTGTTTTTATCACCAAAATCATGTGTAATTATGATTCGCTAATCTATCCTAATAAACGCACTACCGGGATTTCTAGCGGAAGTATGTAACTGACTGCGATAGATCACGACGTTCACCACTGCTCGCTCTCGCCGAGCATATTCATCGACGGGAATTGAATTGAATACCGGAGCGATAAAATGACAGACCGCTAATTATCAATGCTCACGTACAGTTGTAATTTACGTGTATGATCAACATCGTAAATCCCCATTATCTCGTGCACCTTACTGCCCCTCTGGACTCCGCTTTAGACGCATCGTAATTTCGCCGTTAGCGTTTTCATCACACCCACTCCCAGGCAACAAACTTTCTGAGATAGTTCAGTTTTGACAAGTGATTGTTATCGTCACGCATAATCTACCGATGCGATTCATGTCCGACAATATTGCAGATTCATGAAGCGTGGGAAGGAATAACCGTATAATCATTAGCAATAAATAAAGTAAATAATCGGAGCTGAGCCAGAATGTTCTGATAACGTGAATTTATGCTCATCTACATGCCGCTCTAGTAAACTCGTTCGCATGTCCGAAGCATGCTGCCAAACGATCTCTAATACAAATTATTTATTATCATCGTTATCCACTATCGTTTGTTGTCGCATTGTCGTTTATTATCATTACACCATTGCAGAGAAACCAATTTTCTTATATCACTTGTTGTTTATCTAACATGTATATTACGTAAACAGAACTGAACAATTATTAATCCTTATCACAGGAGTGTACGTGCATAACGTTTAGTTTATGACCCGATGCTTTCATTCGCCTGGCTGTCGTTTAATATTGCGATTGCAAGAGTCCGATCGTGCGATCGGGATTATAAGCGTTAATTATATCGTCAGAATGGACAGCAGGTTTTTGCCGAAACCCGGAAAATCGTCGCTAATGCCTGATTTCCGGCCCGATCGGCATGACTATTTTTTTGCTCTGATCAAGATTCGCGACGCAAATTCCAATGAGATTCAAGTTGGCCGCGGGCCGCAGCGGGTCGCTTTCTCTTGCCGCCACCTCGTTTACCGCTTCTCCGCTTATTTAAACGCGGGACGCTTTATGAGTCTTCATTATCGGAGTACAAATTATAATCCGCAAATAGCGTTTGGCGTTTATAGTGCTGCTGCGTCGAGCGTGCATATCCACCGAGCCGAGGCGAGCTTCTCTCGTCGTGAACACAATGCATTTGCCATCCCACGCTATGCGGCATGTGTGCTCTCTAAACACGTGTCCGCAAAAACGATCGTGTATAATGTGTCTGAGGAATCTAATTTATTAGCTCTCGGACTCTTGGTTCAGTGTGTCCGATTGGAAAAAAATGTGTGAGAGAGAGAGAGAGAGAGAGAGAGAAAGAGGAAAGGGCAAGTCAATCGGTGATAGAGAAAACGCCTAGACAATCGGCGAGGAATTAAAGCGATCGACTACTCGGTTTTATGGGCGTAATTGCAGCGACATGCAGCGGGTACGATTGCGAATCGACAGGCCGTTCTTTGAGAATACACGAACGAGTTTGTCCGCGGAAAAAAAGCGAGGAGACAGTTACCGTACTTTATTAACATGTTAAACGCTACACGAACTTTTCTCGATTATTCCGCTTTGCGGAAGTTCAAATAAAGATGTTATTCAATCTGCTCTGTAGCGAGAAAAGCAACACTTTAAGGCTCATATCTGAAATAATTTATTAAAAAGTTTTTATATTTTTTATATTTTTTATATTTTATTAGAGTAGAAACAGAAATCGATAATGAACTTTTTATGATAATAAACTGTTCTATAATATGTAAATTATTAGTCATCACTTATCACACTAATGGAAAGTTAGAATTATAAGTCATAAATCTTAGAAAACATGCATCTAAAATAAGTACGATAATTTCCAAAACAGTTTAGATTGATTGTATATTTTGAAATGAGGTGAAAATGACAAAAGTGAACAAATTCATTAGAATATCTATAATTTCATTGGTCAATATTTATTGAATTTATAATTTTATTAATCAACACTTAGTGAATTTGCTCACTTTTATAATTTTCATTTCATTTTAAGATGTACTATCGATCCCTTCTTGTCAGTTCTCTCGATAAATATGAAACAGATATTACTTTTTGATTAATTAAACACATATTACTTTTTGATTAATTAATCATAACGAATCTAAAGCCGATATTCATCAATCAGTCAATTCTTAATTTAGGATCATCTTAAGTTGTGTCTTAATAAGGTGCTAATATGGCTCTTTGATTGGTTCGTAACATCTTAAGACTGTACTTAAATCTTAAATATAAGAATCGTCTATAATGAATATTATCTTAAATTTAATAAAAATAGAATTTAATAAAAATAGAATTTGACCATCTCTACGCAACTGATTACTGACTTATTGTTACGTTATGACTCACTACTGAGTCACTTACAACTTATTTCCTGACTTCTAATCTACAATATTAACGACTTGTTGTAGAAAATCCACAATCTTTACGTAAGACGATCTCATCGCTTGCGCTTGTAAGAAAAGTGCAATCTCCCACGCAACAATAATGTAACGTAATCTATACGTATAGAATAATTTATGAATCGTATTGCGAAAAATACATCGCATTCGCATGAAAAGAGAAAGATCAACACATCGCGTCACGGCGGCATTTTATCGTCGCCTCCTCGACGATAATTCGCGACAACTCAGTTGTGTGCCGTAAGCAAGATGCAAAAACGCCCTCCTTCCGACACTCAATATTTGTAATTCAAATGCGCGTGAATTCGAATATGCTAAGGACATCGTAGTGGTCGATACGTGTCTACCACGATGAGAATTATAGATAGCAAAATTCATTAGGCGCGATCCGAGTGATCAACCGACGACGCTGACGTGATCTTCCGGTTGGTTGGATCGTGAAATTTCAATTGACGTGCTCTAAGTGCAGATTACACGATAATGCGTTATCCGTTCTATGAGATTAACCGCAAGGACTTTCTGCGGTATTTCGAAAAGGCAATCGTGTCAATCTCTTGATACGATATGATAGACATGTGTCCTAATATCTTTTAATCATATCATGTCACACAATTTTACTACATGTTAAGAAAGATCACTTGTTTTAAATGATTTATGAAGCAATGACGATTAAAATTTGATAGTTTATTTATATATACCTGTCTCTCTGTTTCTTGCTCGGAAATACTCATTTATTTTTTTATTCTAAAATTAAACCGCCCATATAAGATTCGGAGATATATTAAGGCGTTTAAGTATTTTATTTTCAAAGATATTTTAAGATGTTTGTAAATTATGCATGGGAATTAGAATTTTCAACCCGTACTTTAATTTGATATGATGCGATGCGCTGCGCGGATCGCGTTTCGTATATAAGATTTCGCGACCCGTCGAAGGAACAATGCTCGGCCTACGCTGCTTTTGACATACGGTCTCTAAACACGTCGTCGCGTCGTTATCGTAGGAGTCCACAATGAATCCGTATGAAGTACACATCGGTGAATAATTCTCTGTATAGAATTTTATTTTATCCCTTGAGCTATAAATAGATAAAAACGTGCAGGAAAATTGCGTGTCTCTTTTATGAATTATGATTAAGTAAAAAATATTCCATTTTTAAAGTATTTTTCATATATAAAATATGAATAATAATATGTATAATATAAATATATATACATACATTTCATATTTTTTTAAATTAATTTATTTGAATTATAATTTATTTTGTTTGTTCTATGTATATTTTATATAAGATTAATATCTAACAAATAGTGAAGTTTAAAAGGAGTTTGATAACTAATATCTCGAGAGGAGAGGGTCGCCGCGGTGAGAATTGGCATTTTATGCAATTTAATTACGGATTTATCTACGGAAACGTCGCACACCATCGCGGATGTAATTAGCGTTGACTGCGATGTAATTAATTCTCTTGTCGTTAATGTACTAGCGTGGTACCGTCTTACGTTCATTTGAAGCACAAACTTTGCAGCGATTAATAATTTAAGTAACATCGAATATCTCAGAGAGTAACGTCTCTTCTGTATCGTAAAACGAGCAGCAGGGATCCGTCTTTCACGGTATTTTCTCCGCAATTGCTTTTTCACCTTTTAATATGACATCATAACCTATGATAAAAATCAAGAAGTGTTACTTAATTAGCGTTAACTGAACAAGACATCAACAATAAAGCATGAATCTTTAAATAACATCTTTTTCAAACTTTTATGCATAAAAATATGACAAGATATAAATCAAAGTAATTATGTAGAACGCTTAAGCATAATGTGCTGCAAAATGTTTCATATTCCAGCAACTAGCATCCTATATAATTATTTTGATTTTGGCCCAAACAAAATTATTTTCAAAATTATTTTTAAATCTGTATTTAAAGCTGAACATTTAGCTGAACATTTAGGAACAAAACCATTTTTTCTGTATTAAATTTTAATATATCTTTAAATAGTACTAATTCTAAGTAACATTTACTTACAGTAAATGAATATTTACTTAAATAAAAACTAATAGTTAAATCAAATTAATGATTTTTGTATCAAATAAATATATGTTTATATTTAATGTATGTTTACTTACAACTATTTAAACAAATATTTATTAAAATTTAAATTTTTTCATTGATATACATTTAATTTTTTTATATAATTTTTTTTCATATTTATACATTAATTATCATAACATTTATATTTATGTGAGAAGATATTTTTTTATCCTTCAAATAGCTTAACGAGTATTACGTAGCTTATTACGTTAATTACGTTTAAATGTTGATTATAAGTGGAATGTTGGATGCAATCTCGGCCGGAAATCGGAGCGGATTTCCGAAATACATGAGCGGCTGATAGCCGCATTGTTTACAGACTCTGAAGGAATTTAAAATACGTTCGATAAGCATCGACCATTTACGCGGCTCGCTCAGGCATGAAATCAACTTCTGCACCGCACTCGGCTAGGCATGAAGTGTTTGCACATACCGCGCTTTCTTGAATATAAAGAGATACGTCGGTGACGTAGTGTCGCAATTAATTCTTTCCACGGAAGCCTCGCGCAAAAGGGGACCTTTTAGTTTCCTATTAAAATATCATTTGTACATGCAAGGTGAAACATTAATTCGCTGACGCATTGATAATCAGGATATTTAATGGCGTGCGTACAGCTGTGTTACTCTTACTTTGACTAATGTGTCAAGTGATACGTCTCGGATATCTTAAGGTATTTCATATACAACGTATAATTTACTAATTAGATGATTATTAATAAATATCTTATAAGCTGTATTAGGTATAACATGTAAACGATATCGTATCGCAATGCAGCGGATAATTATGTATCTTGTGAAAATATTCGAAAGTGCATGTTTTAATATTTGCGAATATATACTTGAATAAATCATACATTCTTTTATTCTTTCGCCTTTCCAATGTTCTTGAAAATTGCTTGTAGTTCGAGAGTTGCTGTAAGATAAATCGCTATAATTTGTACGATGTCTGTTTATGTGCTAATTGCTCGTTTTTTTTTTAATATCATAATCGTAGATGGAACGATTAAGTACAATCCCCAATCAGATTGAGAGAACTCGCAATCGGCGATCGGCTCCAACTCGGTTACCGCAATTCCCCGTTGCTTAGCGATCGATCATCGATAAATTATATATATATATATATATATATATATATCGCCTTACTTCATCACGTCGGTTCATTGGTCATGTAACGGCAAACAAATATTGAAATTTACGATTCGTGCATACTGGCACGTGGTCCTGCGTGCTCATATATTCCGGACACGTGTACATGTCGACGCGTGATCGCGCGTAGTGCCTCGCCATTAATTTATTTACGAGAGAACATTTGCCACGTGAAATTATTTGTAAAGTCATTCGATTCGAGATATACAATGTAACGTGGATGAGCGATTGCGCGAACATCGGAAAATCGATACTTCGTCTTTTATTGCGCATATTTTGTCCGCAAGTAAGAGAAATCGTCATGGCTTTTGCATAAATTTTACGACATTGTTGTTAAGCACCGTGGATTTTTATAAATCTTATAAATAATTTATCCAGCATACATACATGTACACAAAAAAAAACACTTAATAAGAATAAATTGAAAATATAATTGAACAAACGAAGGATTAAGGTATAAATATATGTACATTAACTTTCAAACGTTTTGCAAAAACGTTTTTTAAACCATTTAAATACCGCACGATTTCGAAAATTGTTAATTGTCGTATGCATTAACTTCGACCTGAGGTGTGCAAATGCAATACCCATTGCCTCGATCGAAAGTATTGCTTTCATATAAAAGTTCCTATGAAAAAGTTTACCGATATGACCTAAGAATCTAAGTGTTGCATTTCGCACTTTGCGGTACGTAGCAATCATATGTGCGCAATTGCGTGAGAAAATTAAGCGAGGCTTGAGAAATGTTTACAATTTTGAAATACGATTGCACATTACACGATATATCCGACTGACGACTCATTATTCCCCATCGGGGAGAGCAATGCGTTAATACGTCATCAGACATAACGTCTAAGTGATCTTTGTGCGTTCAACGGGACGTATCGTATCAATTCTAATGAGTCTCTTATAATTTATACCGCCTTTTTGTTGTACGAACGTAATCATTCCATGGCATGCGAAAGCAATTAGAAAAAATTGGCGTGAAAGGGAAAAGCGTAATGGGGGGTTGATCTTGCGAGCATTGTGCATTATATTTACATTGTAACGAACGCCAGTTGTGTGTCGATGACCTCGTGTCGCCGTTCAGCTACGATACTTGCGGAGCAAATCTCTAATGTGATACGCTTAATTAGTTTAGAACCGAATGGTTTGTTATCTCGGGATGTTCTAATAAGCGCTCCCCTTCATTTAACTCGTCGCGATATCTAATGACTAACGATAATAACAATATAAATGGGTGAAGACCAAGAAGTTTCGCTCGTTAGTTCCCGAAGAATTATTTCAAAATTATCTTGAAAATTACTCGACAATTGTTTCCTTTTAATTAAAGTTGAAAGTTTAATTAAAGTTTATTTACAGTAAATATTCGATCGAGGCAATGGGTATTGCATTTGCACACCTCAGGTCGAAGTTAATGCATACGACAATTAACAATTTTCGAAATCGTGCGGTATTTAAATGGTTTAAATATTGCAAAACGTTTGAAAGTTAATGTACATATATTTATACCTTAATCCTTCGTTTGTTCAATTATATTTTCAATTTATTCTTATTAAGTGTTTTTTTTTGTGTACATGTATGTATGCTGGATAAATTATGAAAGGATAGTTTGCTAAAGTATATAAACATTTAGTTTATATTATAGATACAAATCTAAAAGTAATAATTATATTAAATCATCAAAATAATTATGGAGAGTGCTTAACATTGTTGACAATGCTATAAAAAGTTTTAATATTCTGACAACCAATTTAAACGTCTTAATCAATTTCATACTCCAAACAAAATTATTTTCAGATATGTACCTAATTAAATTTTTAGATACTTCATCAAAATCATTCTTTTTATAGGCACGAATATATTCTGAATATATTCGAAAGCTTCTTTGGCTTCTATGATACGAGAATTATCCTGCGAGCAACAAGCAATTTCGTCCGGTATATTTTTTAACATTCGCCAGGTACAATATTATCGTTGTCCTTCTCATATCGCGTCATCCTTCACGCTGTCTCGAAACTTAAAAGCATTACTGGGGCCATTACGTACGCTGTACCGGTGCAATCATACATTCGCATAAAACATGAGATGTCGTTTGTTCGGAACACGATCGTGCTCGGTAGAATCCGACATACGTAATCGTACGACGATTTACCGATATACAGTTATACAAGGCGAATTATACATTGTGCGAGAAAGAGACAAGACTTGCGCTTACGCTCGTCATTTGCCCAAAAGAAGCCCGCGCTTTAACGAATGGTCCGAAGAAAAAAATCACTTGACGTGTAAGATATTAATTAAACAATATAACGGCATGAATTACAATGGATAGCGATACGTTTCTCTGTCTTTCTTTCCCTCTCTCTTTGATAAATGCGACATCGAAAAATCGCATGAGTCGATTATTACGTCAGTTCTATTGCTGGGAAAAAGGGTCAGTCGACGTTGATCGTCATAGCATGAATAATGAAACGTGATGTAACGCGTCAGAATATCTTTATCTGAACGTGTACTGAAAAAAAATCTGATAATAGCCAAATGTTGAATCAAATGTTCCGTTAATGTAATCAAAAATAATTCCACTTTTCTAAGTATTTAAAAAGTATTAGCAATATTATAATACAGCCCATCGTTTGGTAATAATTACTAAATATTTAGAAAAATAAAATTATTTTTGATTAATTAATCGAATATTTGATAGAAATTATTTCACTCAACATTTGGTAGTAGCTATTATCAGATTTTTCAATATAAATTATTCATGTGATCTTTTGGATACAATATCTTCCAAGATTTCCTGCAGCATCCATTTTCCAATTTTTTTTATTTTTTAAATTTCAGGTTCTGTTTTTTTTTTAACGAAATTTTGAAATGGCCGAATTTTCTTTTCTTCGTATATATTCGTGCGTTTTTTTTTCGTTGCGTACGCGATCTCGTCTCGAATGCAACGATCTCGAATGCAGCATCGCTCAGAAATACAATTTAAACTGCGGCAGGTCATACGTCGGTATACATATACACACACACACGCGCGCGTGTGTGTGTGTGTGTGTGTGTGTGTGTGTGTATAGGCCAGGCTTCTCTACTCGGCCGCACAGCTACTCGTTAAAATACACCTGATTACCGAACATTACCGTGCCGAGAGGGTAATGATCGCTGCACTTGCACGTAATAGAAATCGCTCCGACTGGCGAGAGCGAGAAGAGTTCTGTGAACGGCTCACGTGTTGGTAATTGTATCTCCAATCTGTATCTTCACCAACTGATTCGCTTTGTCGCCAAAAAATTTTTCAAATTTCACGCTTTTAGAAAATCACACACGAAGTAAAGATCTTTCAGCCTAACTAATATTAAAGAAAAATAAAGTTAGTCCTCAAGTTCAAAATTAATCAATGTTGAAAAACGCCAAATCTCTTTTATCAATTATTTCTAATAATTTTGATAAAACTGACAATTATAACATAAGATTAATAATAGCGATCTAATAATAGTGATATAATTTCCTTGTGAATAGATGCAAATTAAGAAGAAAAAAAGTATTGTTTGCAAATTGCGTAAAAACTGAAGTAACACCTAACTTAACTTGTTTCGTGTACGGCGGGAATACGAAATCGTTCTAATGATAGTGTTACGAATTACACCAGGTATTTTGCATCATAAGCGGTTAAGATAATTCAACACACTTTTTTCTGTTATCGCGCTATCGATCGTTATTGGTTCATCGCAATGAGCGATCCACTTGACTTTCATGCACCTATACGATCACGCATTGCCCGTTATCCGCGCGGTTAAAGTAGTCATTAAAACACGTCTTATTACCGAGCATTACCCCCCCAAGAGGGTAACGATCGCTGCGCTCGCGTATAATACAAATGGCTTGAACTATGTGAGAAACGCGCGCTTTTCTCGCGTGTCAGAGATTGTGGTTTCGTGTAGTTTGCTCTTTCATTTCGACCGTAGCCTCCACATATCGCATCGATGATCCCGAGGTACATTAATGGCTGAAGTACGATCAATCCGATATTATTGCACATTTCAGGTATTCTCCCACACGCGAGTATCTCTCCACACTGAGGAGATTTGAACGAAACGTATTTGTTCGCATGACTTCGTCTTTACGTCCGGTTATTTATCTCACGATGCTAAAATGTACTATTTGCGAGAGAGAATTATTTGATTATAGCTGAGAATAACTGGTTACTTTTCCTCCAGACTAAATCACCGCATACAGAAAAATATCATTCTATTATTGAGAAAAGTGATTTCTCAATTTATTATTTTTCTTTTAAACAACGATTATTATTATATTTAATACAAATTTTAGAAAAACTCATTATTATGTACCTACTCAAAATAAGAATTTATTTTTTTTAAATATAAAATTTTATCGAAGAAGCACAACTTTATATAATAAGATCGAATTTTTTTAAATTTAATAATTTTGATGAAACATTAAACTTATTAGGATTCAGATTTTGAATAAATTTGATGCTCATAATGAACTTACCATATAATAAATTTGCGGAATTTTTGAAATACTTGAATTTTTAAAATACTTGAAATAAATAATTATTTACTATTTGCGTACAGTATGTATTTTTCTGTATGAACGAGATCGTGTAATGTCAATTAACCTAACGTCGGCAGATAGTTAATGCAATGCAATTATCTGCCGTTTCTAAGGTGTACACTGAAATTAGAAGCAAGTACGTAAATTTGCGTTCAATAAAAAATCCATCGAGCCGCAGATTCGTCTCTTTTCCGAAGAGCCCAGCTCCATTCTGGAGCGTGCATTTAGTTGCGCTCGCGTTCTCCGCTCCGCAATTAATTTCGCGATTGAGATTACGTGTTACTCTCTCATCCCTCCTTTCCCTTCCATCCCGACTAAGTAGAGAAGTTATAACCAATGTCAAAATTAAATGCCCCGCCCTGTATCGACGCGAGTATACGCGTCGTACGCGGCGAAGTCGCTCGCGATTGCGACACGCCCAGCACGCGAGAGCAACCAGGAAACGTATATACGCATCGTACATGCATACAGATGTAGGTACATGCATATATCCATATACGAACGTCGCATATGTGTATCGCACGGTACTCATCATACATAACATATTTATGTAGCCACGTAATATGTGTGTACCGCTTAAGCAACGAGCCGGTACCTCGCTCGTGCACCATTCGGTATATCGCATATTGGACATCGCCGGCATTCCATCACACACATAACGCACACAAATAATGAATATACGTGCTCGTATACACATGCGCGTGCCTTTATGAGGAAAGAGCTACGCCTGTAATATTTTAATCGGCCGCGTTTCGTTGACCTTTGATAATCGGACGAGAAGGACGACGTTAGAATTTTGATATGTGAATTAGTATTATTGGACGAAGAATAAAGCTAGTGGCGCACATAAGAAAAACATAAGCAATAAGATGTAAGTGAGCGAATCTAATCACAGCTAAAAATGTAAAGCAATAACATAAGCAGGAGAAAGGAGCAAATCGAAAATGTTGATTTGCTTACGTTTTTCTTGTATGCTATTAGCTTAAAGGCTACTATTTAGCACACAAGAAACTTACACTGAGAAAAAGGATTTTGTTAATTATAGCAAGCCATTAGTATCTTTAACCGATGATCGATAAATATGTGACAATAAATTTTGTTATTGTGTTTGCTGCTAGTCTGTCTATACCAACCAATTATTAGTAACAGAAGCAAACTATATAGAATCTAATCTATCTTTTGGATAGATTTTAGGCTTGTTTCACATAGAATTCGTAGATGATCGTGGAATCTTAAGTCGCAGGAAATCGACCAAACACAGTTATGTAGAGAGAATACTTGATTAGAATTGAATCAATTTCTTATGATTTTGGATCCTGCAATCATCTACGATTTTTATATATACTGTACTATTGATTATTTGTTACATTGACGAATTAATTTGCAATCGTAACAAATCGATCAGTTTTTTAACAAATATCATATTTCCTTTGATTTGTTCCTATAACAAAATCATTTCTCTCAGTATACACGGAATGAACTATTTGCTAAAGTATCTAAAAAATTTAGCTATTATAGATCTGAAAATAATTTTATTGGACTATCTAAATAATTACATAGCAATCTTAATGACGAGCGATACTCGAAAAAGTATTTTGACATTCTAGCAATCAGTTAGAGTTCTACATAATTATTTTGATGATTATTAAAATTATTTTCAGATCTGTATTTAACCGAATTAAAAGTAATAAATCGTAAGTAAACAAATAAATATTTTGAATATTATTACTATTGCTTACGTTATTGCTTTATATATTCTATATTACTATATATATCATTATTACTATGTATATATTGCTTTGTACATTCTCTATAATTGGCGAATTCGCTTATTGCTCACGTTTTATTGCTAAGTTTTTTGTGCTGTAGCTTTAAATCCAACGCGCTACGGGATAGCCCCTCTTTAGCGGTAGTGTAATTTTTTATTCGTGTTATGCTTATAACGGTGGTTGCAATTTATTCCGCTGTTACGGTATTATCTTCAATTTTTATGAATGCATCGAACACATTTCTTTCAAGAAGCGGAATATTAATGATAGTAGAAAGGAGACAAAGGTAGAGTAAAGTGTTGGCTCAATAAACGGGATATTGTTACTGCAAATGTTCTGGTGCACGTGTGCATGGGATAGCCTTTCTTCGATCTGCTTTTGCCGATCTACAATACATCCGGCTAGGGCAATGAAAACCTTTAACGGCCGACGTTTATCAGCCACGCTGACAATGGAAAGAGAGCTAGAATAGGAGAGCGAGGGTTAGAACCACTCTCGATCGGTCGCTCGTTAAAGTCGTCCGCGAAACGATCGGAATCCCTCGAAGTCGCGAGTCTTATGACGGCGCTCTCGAGTTTGCACGATTCGGAATTACGCTCGCTCTTGCACGCAAGTGCGCTTTTCTTCCGCGGTTTGTACGCGCTTATAATTGTGAACAGGTATTAATCTTACGGACGCAGGTAACCCGTTTTCTTCGTTTTGCCGTGCGATCGCATCGCAATACAATAAAATAACGGAGGAGGACGCGAAGAAATTGTTGCGTATTGAAACGACATCGATTGTTGACTGATTTTCAGAGCAAAACGATTTTTCCTGAATTTGAAAAGAGATGAAATTGCAAAAGTCGATACTTTGATTGCTTTATAATTTTCTCGCGTTTGAGATTAAACAAAATGGTACATGAAAAGAATAATTTTGCTAAAGTATCTAAATTTAAGTAGATGGTCTGAAAATAATTTTGTTGATTATAAAAATTATTATGTAGGAAATTAAACATGAGGACAATGCTGCAAGCAGTTTTGACATTCCAGCAATCAACTTGACCGTTCTATGTAATTATTTTTATCCAACAAAATTATTTTCATGTCTGTATTTTTCATGTATGTCTTTAGCTAAATTTTTAAATCAATAAAACTTCAACAAAACATTCTTTCTATGTAAAAGCGGTCTCTTTGAAATCTTTTTTTACGAATTCTTTATTTAATTTCTAAATAGAAACAAATTTTCCTTCATGTGTGAATGAAACTACTAAAAATTGACTATAATCACGTGGGTTCTTTATTTTTATCTTTTATATAGTTGATTATGTTGCGATGTTTTATAATATTCGATTACATGGTACTACCGCATATGACAAGAAGAAAACGATAAGAGAAGGAAATGCATTCAGAATGCAAAAAGAATTCATTCCTTTAAGTGGTTTTACGTTTAATAAACGTTCGATTGCATCGAGCGGAAATGCCGTCCATTAGGACAGGCGATTAGCGATATTACTACGATGTTATTGCAATAAAGTATCCCTGCATATTGCGGCGGTGTGCATTATGTAACAAGATCAGAAGTCCGCGCTTTGCGAACAATTCCGGATGTCGACTGATGACCAATCCGCGACGTGATTGAGATTCACGTGCATCATATCTATTGCTGAACGGTGATCTCTTATTTCTATTATCATTACTAGTTTCGATTCGTATCGCAACCGCATGGTTTATCAACGACTAGGTAAGGAGAATGCAGGATTCATGGTAATATCAGAAGGTATCGATTATATGCATTAACGTGATGAAGAGAAAGCTGGTTAATACGGTATTATATCCCGGCTCAGATAGATTGCGCGATGTCGATGTGTTTCAGAAAGGCGATCGGCTTTTGTATATCAAATACAAGTTGTATATGATTTACAACCTTATCGCATAGCTACGAGATCTTATCTTAATCTTTATGGTTATATTGAATATATTAAGAATACGAGAAATGCAAGAGAGATTGTTATGAAATAATAATATATTTTTATCTGTCAACTTTAATAGCTCGTTGTGTATAGACCTTTTTTTTTTAATTCTACAGAATATATTTTACAAAAGATATTTTATTTGGATCGTTTCATTTTATTGAGATTTTCAAATGTTGGACTGTAAAGAGCAAAATCCCATGAAACGTAATAAAATAAGTAAAAACTGTAGGGAATAGCTCGAGCCGTGATATTTGCCAACTTGTGTCGTCGACACGACACGCAATGCGCATGGGATTGTAATACAATATATGAAATCAATTCCCTTGATTCCGAGACATTGGTACGGCTCGCCGCGGCCGCGGGCATCGGATGTTGCGTTATGACCGGCCATAAGAGAAGCAATTACGGATGTCCGTTACGCTTACGATTGTTTATGATCCAGATCCAGATCTAGATCTATCTATATTTATAAGCAGAAAACTTCTTATGCGCCGCGCTTTGTTGCTGCGGTCAAAGATTCTAATGCCCGACTCCTATGGTCGTCAAGAAAGGTCGCAAAAGTTGTAAGACCATAAAAGCCTCCGCGGACTAGCAATTGAAAATATCTGTCTCTCTATCTCTCTTAGTGAGATATTATAGAATATATTCTAGAATAATCTTAAAGCTTTGCAGCGACAGGTATAATTTTATAGCACATTAACACTAGAATCGCCGATAGTATCTCGCTAGAACTGCCAAAGGTGCCACTTTGATAATTTTTCTATCTATTTCTACCCTTTGGTAAGCGAAAAGTTATTTTGGTATTATTTGTATTGTTAAAATTATTTGTATTATATTCATATATTTTTAATACTCTGTATTGTATATCTAATAACAAGAAAGAAAAAAATTGAAATGATCAACGGAGCAAAAATGACATCATCAATAGTTTTGGTGTTGAGGAAAAATTTCTGCTTTCAGAGACTCACTCCAAAGAATTTAGAGAGTGTTGATAAAATTAACTAATAAATCGATGGAAATGAACTAATAAATAAATGAATTAATAAATTAATGTAAATTATAATTGAACAATTTCTTAGATGTGATACTGGACAGCTTGTTTATTGCGACAAGAAGTCAGAACCAGTGCTACGATGTTTTCTTAAATGATGAACGGTTTATGTCCGACGATTTGTTGACTCGAACGGTCTTTCGTAATCACTTGATTCAGCATCATCATGCTGGTTCCAATGTCACGATAATTTATAAAGTCCTTCCCCCTCGCGGCGACCTTCGCCATTCCGCGAGATCGAATCGAATCTCTCAAGGGACCTTCGATCTCCGCGACGAGATCGATTCCTCGATCCCGTTACTTCTCTCATACCCCTAAGGGGAAGTCATCCTCGCGGAATGTATTGGGTATGCACAAGTGAAGAGGCGACATTATGTATGTTGCGCGTGTTTATGTGTGTATCCTCGATGCTGGGCGAGTGCACTACGCTCCACCTTGAAGATGATCTCAAAGGTTAACGATGTTCCACGCTTTGAACAGACTTCTCCCTGGAAAAGGTGACCAGCCAGTCTTCCCGTGATGATCGACCTCTTTCGATCATCGTTCGCAGATCGTAAAGAAGACGGATCCATAAGCGAAATTGACAGAGAATGATCGTCGAATCTAGGCGGATATCTTTATAAGGCATCGACATTTTTATGTATTACGTGTGTTTAACATAGACGTAATAAAAATAAACTGCGCATTTTCTGATCTTAGCATTCGTTAAAAAGAATTGAGCATAGAGTAAGGTAGCACAATGTAGTACAATTTTGTACCAAATAAAATTTGAATTCTTTTGAAATTTAAGTTTGATTTTTTTCCTGTTTGATTCCTTTCAATACTCTCCACACAAAGAGTTCAAGGTTATCGAAGTTGAATCTCGAAAATTAGATTATTTTATTCCATTCAGAATTGTGAATGATTTCAATTGTATCTTATCCTGCATCTCTCTTCAGCTTGATACTTTCGAGAGAGAATGAGCAAGTCTATTCATAGTATCGAGCAAGAAGAATAATTATTAATGTTTAAACTTATCAATCCGTTATCATAACGGTGTTAATCACAGTCACGAATCATTTGCCGACGCGATCAATAAAGCAATTTCAAATCATGAAATCTCTCGGAAGACCGCGAAAAAAGTCGAGTTTCTAACATCGTGTCTCAATTATGACCATTTAATCGACTAATATTTCGACATTAATGCGTTCTGTTCGAGCGTGCGGGTGTCTGGTCACGAATTTATTTCATAATCTTCTGACGGTGGCATTATTACCAGGGAACGTTATTAACTTAGGCACCTACGGCACCTCCCTGCTCGAGCTGTGCATTAATCTCGCCGCTGCGGAGATAAGCGAATGTTCGTGTCACTTTGAACGATTATCGCTATGCTATTTGCTTCTCGAGTAAAGCTTGAAACGTGGCATTAGTGCAACGCTCATGATAGAATCGTCAGACGCGATACATCACTCCGCATTTTCGTTGCATAGATCCATTTGTTGTTATAAAAATATATTCGTTCAGTGTCATAAATATATGTAGAATTGTTTAAGGATGTCCTACGAGAAAGTGTTAAAACTAATTAGCTATTCATTTTTTAATGTTTTTAGTTATTTAAAAAACAAAATTGTGCTGAAAAAAGTAATTTCTATAATAAATAAATAAGTTAAATAAAAATTTAACAAAATATTTGTACATAAGTTTATTTTATTGAAGAAAAATATACTAATGATATCTCAAGGATTAATATTTTTAAAGTGCGCACCAATTGAATTTAAAATTCAATTTTTTTAAATAAAAACTTTTCTACATATCTGTCATTTTTAATATAGTGACAACTCTTAATAGCTGTCCTCTTAATAGCTGCTAAATCTGACAATGTTTTTGAATCGTATCGGTTTTGAATCGTATTATTTAATTAATTATTAGTTTACTTGCATATTTTTCATCAATGAAGTAAACTGATTTTGTAAAATACAATTTTTATTTTCTGTGATAATAATTCTGTGATAATAATACACTTGAAAATGAAAGCTGATTAATTTCAATACAGGGGCACCTTGTATACAGATAATAATGCATAAAAATAAAAAGTGAAACACTCGATGCGATACGCAGTGTACGTATGAGATTTAAATGGTACCAGATGTAGAGAAGATTCTGACAATTACTCGAACTTCTAATTATTTTGATGCTCTATTAATTGTACTGGCATGTGAATTGAAATCTAATATAACTGAAGTTTATATTAATACTCACTTTTACTTAATAACTTATTTACGTTGCGCTCAATATCTTGTTTCTCTTGATTTGAAAGCGCTGCTCGGATAATCGACAAGTGTATTGCTATCGATTTATCTGTACATTTATCTGCGCGGAGACGTAGTCGCAGATTATACTAATGGAACATAAACATGTGCATGTTGCAACGAGCAGAACAGAAAGGCCTATGGACTCAAGGACAATGTTACGCGTTTCATTCAATTCATGAAGCGGAAAGAATACCGGTCCGACATTCCGACTAAGATTACTCAGAGAGATTGAATTTACGCGAGCATTGTCGCTGCTCGCTTTGACTAAATGTTCGATGTGATCGAAACACATCGGAAGAACCGATAGCAAAAATTGCTTACTTTTGTTATTTGCCGTATCGGCTCAGCCATGGCGAGAGCTTAATAAACAAGAACCATGGTGCGCAATTCTCGGACTTAATTCTCATATTCTTTCTTCCTTTCAGTCGTTTCTCTTTCCGCTACCCTTCGAATTAGTCAAAGGGGTATTTTAATCAAGGCAACGGCGGTTAATGTCGACCTTCCGCGGCCTCCGTGCCGTCCGGTAATGAAAGCAGCCACCGCGTGGCCAGTCGGCCACGTTAATGGCTGCAATTTGTAACCAGGGCGAGGTCAATTAATAAAGACATCAGGTCATTAATTTAATTGTGCTGCATTGCGCTGCGCGGTGCTGTTCGTCGCTGTAAGACTCGGAAGAATGTATACGTATGTACATATACTCCTCCCTTCTTCCCCGTCAACCTTCCTCATCTTCCCCTTCGTGTCCTGCACGACGATTTATTAACTTGCCCTGTAATTCATTAATTGCGAAATTCCGTCGTCGCGCGCGGATACAAAAGGTCGAGGCTATTAAAGGTCCACGCGAGGTCGACGAGGTGCCGATCGCCGCGGGTCGAATTATCGCTTTATCTCGATGAAAATGTGTATACGACGCTACAAGTGATCGATCGATCCATCGGAGATGATGAGAGACGGCTTATTCTTCTATGAAAATTATGGTGCGAGCTACGATGAGGTTTAGACGTCGCGTTGACCGTGAGAGCATCCGTCGACTTTTCAATCAGATCGGAGTTGCTTCGATCAGATAGCAATATTTTTAAGTGGAGTCTGTGTGAATACTTTGGGAAATAGGTGTTTCAGACAAGAAAGTCCGCGGATTACCACTTACTGAGCAAAGTTAAATTGACGGATAGATGTTAATGCAATCCGGGACACGTCGCCTTAAGCAATCAGAAAGGAATAATGACAGTATGTACAACTGACACAAAAAAATGGATATTCCCGTAATAATATATTTGGGTAAATTAAATAACATCAAATCACTAAACTGAATTATCCCTAAATAATTTATATATATTTAAAAATATTAAATATTGGCTTGTGTAAATACATAACAATTGTCTCGTACAATCGTTAAGTATTTGTTACACAGCGAATGCTGAAATACAATAGTTTTCATTTAAATTGCGTAAATTTTATTGTATGAAAAAATAATACATTATATTCAGTCACATATTCTCGATATAATTCTACATTTAATATTTAATTCAGGAATCACCTTCTATATTCTATAATAATGAATATTATTAAATTGTGCGTAATGCTGTTATGTAAAAATTAAGTACTTTCAGCAGTTAAGTACTTTCGAAAATATTCTCATTTTGAAGAAAGAAATACAGAATAATATCTTCATAGCTTTCTTTATTTTTACTATACATAATTGTAAAGCGCTACCACGTGTCTTTCGGTATATTTAATTTCACACAAGAGCAGGGATTTCGCTTCAGTCGCAGCTCAATAGCAATTTCAAATAAACTATTGGTACCTAATCAAAGTCGCTCGACACGAGATCAAAGCGACCTCAATCTACAGGCATAATAAATCGGTCGTTAAGGATAGAAAGCTTCCATTCTTCCTTTCTCATCCGGAATACTCGACTTGCGTTCCGCGTACTCCCTCGGGCTCGCAGAGTGAGCATTCAAGACACTGTCCGGCTTTGTTATCGGCGTCCGCGAGTTTCAATTGCGAATCATGGTACGTAATCAACGCGAGCAGCGACTCGCCGGAGCTATTAGCTAGGTGCCTTTCACGGTGCAGCGCGTCGAACCACCGTTCGCGTTTCGCTCGCTTCGTCTCTTGTATAAATCAACCGGATATCAACAAGCGGAAGAAAAACAATGAGACAGAGAGATATTGTAAAGGGTGCCGCGAAGATTATCCCGCATTATCGAGATACTTCGTCGGGCTAACTAACGGTCGCGATTGTTTTCTTTCAATGATCTACAGAACTGTCGGTTTCTCCTTATCACCGGTATTTCTTCCCTTCAACACCCGTTTTCTTCGTCTATCGAGAGTCCTCTCTTTATTTACTTTCCTTTCCCTTCCCTCTCTCTCTCTCTCTCTCTCTCTCTCTCTTTCTTCTTTTTCTTCGACGCGACTATCCGGGTTTCTCTTCAACCCTACTGCGCGTCCTTCTTACCGGTAATCATCGAGAAATTGTATTCCTGTTGATATCTGGCGGGTGATTACACGGCGGTCGGCTGTGCGCGCGAGTTTGCGGATCCCATACGACAGCTAATTGAAAGCGGACGTGAATCGGCACGGACGGACAATTCTGCCGCTAGCTGATCGACTAGATAGTCTTGCTCTGTTGATTCTCCGCCTTTAGGATGTTTCTTTAAACGATCGCTGTTCCTATTTTCCCGACGGCAAGTCAATCTTTTCTTTTTCACGAGCTTCCAATTTTTTTCTCGAATGGAAAAAGTGATGGTTGATTCTTGTTCTTAACGCGACCATTATAAATATGTAAAGTATATATGTAAATATGTAAAATAATTAAAATTTAGACGACTCACCTTTCACCTTTTTGGTTTATCATTTATAGTTATCATTTATAGTTACTTGACATTACATTAAAAATTATTACAAATGATACGTTTTTTTTATTTTTTTAATTTATAAAAGAAAGTATTAATCCATATATTTCTATTTGTACATGCAAACGAATTATTTCTGTGTGAACTATCATAAATAATCTATATTTCTAAAAAGATTTTATAATGTAAAAATTGAGAGTCCTATTTTGTTATTCTTTTATAATATGTTATTTACATGAAAAGAATGGCTCTACTACAATATCTAAAAATTCGACTATAGATTTGAAAATTATTTTTTGTTGGACTGTCAAATTAATTACATAGATCTCTCAAGCTTGTTACTAAAATATCAAAATTTTTTGCAGCATTGTTTATTATATATATATTATTTAAATCCTACATAATAATTTCGAGAATTTAACAAAATTATTTTTAAATCTATATCTAATTAAATTTTATATCTCAATAAATTCTTTCTATACACAACATAAAAAGCCATTTTTAAATATATAGATTTAAAAGGATTTAAAAATAAACTTTTTATTTATTGAGTATATAATATTTCATTTTTTCATTTTCTGTTAAATGAATAAAATTCAGAATTAGTTGACCACATTGAATATTCAATTTTGTAAGGATTATCTCGCTTGGCTTTTTACAAACGCTTTCTGTTTTATCAGCTTCAGTTTCAAGATTTCTTTGAAAAGGAACAGCGAGTTTTCTCTCCGACATTTAAACAGGATGCACAACGCATCGTGCGTTGATATGTACAGAATGTAAGATTCACTTCACGCATGCTCACGCATTCCGTCACGTTGTCGAGGGAAGAATCGCCGTGAGGAAAGTCCGACGGTATTTCTAATCACTTTTCCAACCTCTGCTCTTTGTCTTTCAATCCTCCAAGAGAATTACATCGACTTTTGCATTTTTTTTCCTTCAATTTAATGCAATGAAACACATGCTCATCATTTCTGATGATCATAAAAAAATATCAGATTTAAAAAGATTTAAAAAGAATGCCTTATACCTTCGACAGTATCAAATTAAGAGTCGGATAGCCGTATCCGGCTTGTATTTACTCGGCACAATTTTATGTGAGAGATTAATGAGACTTTAATTATGGGTAATCAGTATCGCGACGTATGTAATATACGTCATTAGATTACTTCGCCAACAGCGACGGGACAATTATAAATTTTTAACTCCTGTACCAATGTTACCGGATGCTGGTGGTTTCCCGCGCGATCTGATAACTTCCACTTTTATCGATCTTTCTGGTCGTGATGCGAGCCATTGCCACGATGCACACCGGTGAGACCTGTTTCCCATCCGATGAAAAGTTACTGGATCGTTCCTCGTGCCCCCGACGATAAGAAACTCCTGTTGATTTTCTAGATGAGACTAGTCTTTGGTGAGACTAACCATGGAACTGGATTGGTACGCTGAGAATAATCATGCAAACATCGGCGACCGACAAATTAATGTTTCACGATATGTCCCTCGCACTTTCCGAATGGAGCAATTAACGAGACTTCGACAATTATATACGTATAAATACCTTCTTACTTTAAACACGCACGCACATATTGGTTGGTCCGATATTCCAATAAAGACTTTTGCCGCCTGACGAGTTTTCGACGGGAGGATGCTAAGAGCTTTGAAGCGGAATTACGAAGTCATATAAAGTAATAGCAGGTTTCTACCTACGGCGAGCAGTGGGAAAACAAGAATCGATATAATTCTCGACTGAAATAAGAAGCTTTATTTTTAGTCGTCATTTTCTGTTGTAGTTTTCCACTCTTAGTTTCTTAAAATAATAATAATTATGGTTCGCTTATGAGATCGTAATAATTATGCGATCGTATTTTAGTCATAGTTTAATTATAATTTTATCATAGTTTATAATTATGATATTATAGCCAAATGAGAACTTTATTGCTCAGAATTCTCATTTTGATTTTAAAATGAATGTAAGACTTATCTGTTTCTATCAATAGTAGATTAACTTTAACCTCGATTTAATTTACATTCTTCATTTTTCCAATTCTAAAAATTAGAAGAAGATGAAGAGTAAATACATTGGTGAAAACGGGCATTAACCGCGCGATAGATCTCTTTCGAGTCATCCATATTCTGAAATCACGTCGCCAGCACTTCGATGTCGTCTCCAAGTGCCTTGTCTACGCCCCCGAGCGATAGGAGGAAGCAACGGCGGAAATGGGGAACGAGGCGCCATGAATGCCACTTAGAGGATTATTAACGACCCGGTGATGCTTAGCTCTCGGCTGACGCTTTCAGGCGATTCGAAATTCCCATCTTGGGACATCTTTAACGGCTGCCACGCCGAGATTTATGCCGAGGTCCTCGGGTCTGCGGTCGGTGTTCAAAGTCGTCGGAGCGAGTGGGCGGGCATAATCGTTGTCTGCGCGGATTTCTTGCGCTGGACCCCGCGACATCCATGCGAGGGTCGATACTTACTGTGCGTAAGGGTTACGAGCTGCTGAAGGCCTCGTGCGAAGACGTTTGCTTCTCTATACTTGCATTGACGGACATGAATTTAAATGGTAATAGCCGTCCATGTTTAATCAATATGAATACGCGCGCTGGAATGGTTCCGCTTGTGCAGCTGCCGTGTGTCATAAGTTCATCACAGCGTCAAATTTATTTAAAACATATTTTGAATTCTAATAAGTTTAATATTTCAATCGGGATTATTAAATCAAAACAAGTATGATTTGCTTATATTACATAAAATCATTTCTTCGATCAATTTTATGATATTCTTCAAAAGAAATTCTTATTTTAAGTAGTACATAATAATAAGTAAATAATAAGTTTTTTAAAATTTATGTTTTTTTTAAATTATCTGTTAAAGAAAATATTCTTTGTTAAAGATAATAATTATTTAAAAGAAGAAAGTAGTTGAGTAATCACTTTTAAGTAATAACGCGCGCGCACGCACACACACACACACACACACACACACACACACACACACACACACACACACACACACACACACACATCGTTTGTATTATTTTTAATTTTCTAGTATAGTAAGAAGTTACTTATTAAAAGATTCAGTCTTTTTATACTCTCTAGATTGGATTATATTAATTATAACGTTGTGCTAGAAATCATTACAGATACATTATATGGTTTAACTATACAAAATATAGTTAATAATAAAGCGCGAGAATCTAAGAAACGCCTTTGTCCAAACGATCTAGACGTCCATCATCTAACTATCTTGAAAATTATATAGTACCGAGATCTATATATCTCAGTTTGAAGAAATCCTGTGATTTATATCTTACATCTGCGTAACGAGTTGCAAAGGAAGAAGATCAAATACACAGATTGCTCTTTTAGAGATACATAAAAAGAGATGGAAGAGATTACGTCGAGAGAAAGGAGTAGATGAGAGAAATAAGTTGAAAGGTAGAAGCGCCTGGTAGAAAATGAAAAGAAATGCGACATTGTATGTTCTATACAAAAACTGCGTGGATTTTATTTTCTTCGATACACCAGCAAGACTGCAACCGGGTCATGAAAGACTCGGATAATCAGGGAGAGCAGGTTTCAATCCATGAGATCACCTGTTTTATTTTCGATGCGTGTATTTTGTTATTGCGTTTTTTTTTCATCATCTGCTTCTTTTTTAGGCTTTCCCTTACACGGCTTACACTTTACTATCGTCTTTCGATCGATACCACCGCAAGTTGTTTCATAATCGGTGTTTCAATCTTCTTGTGTTTTAGTAAAGAAAGTCGTATGAGGGGATCAGATTAAGAGTAGTGTTTATTCCGTTCCGTTTTGTTGAAAAATCGTCCTGTTTAATGAAATTGAAAGAATTGATTTCACACGAATTAAAATTAATTACATTAATCCTTAATACACACGATTGAATTATTCATGTCCTGCGCATTTCTTTTCTTTGAAATAGTAATAGGAATATCTGGCTAAATAATAGTCTCTATTCTTTCCTTTTTTTAATATATAATTTTACAAGTATTTTTTGAAGATATCAAGCATATGTAAAAATTATTTAATAATTTTTACGTAAACTGTGATAAAAGTTAATCCAAGAAATCCATTGCGTATAAAATCATCATGTTTTATATTAAGGGTTAAATATCAAAGATTATGCACATAAAAGATTCATCGCGATTTCATTTATCTTGTATTAGTATCTAATGTATTCTGTAATAATTTTTAATGTAAAAATAGTTAAAAATTTTATTGTAGTGTATTTCGTATTAATAGTAAGACTTAAGTAGTACGCTAGTGGTATGCAGAAACTGTAATGGAAATGATGATGCTACTTATTTTCTCTTTTATTAAACAGAGTAAATAAACAGGAAACCAAGCAAAAGGGCCGACCCACTTCTTGCTAATAAAAACCGAGATAGGGTGATCTTGTGTACGCAAAAGAACCGACATACCATAATGTATCCCTCGATTGGACATATCCTTCCGTATCTGAGAGTATAATTCGAGGGTGTGTATGAAAGCGGTGCTACCTTAATTAATAGAGACTCGTGCCGCGATGCGGGCTTAATACGTCATGGATTTTCTTTCAGACTTTGTTCGCCGAATATAACTGCCTTATGTATTTCGGTCTTAATCTGAGATGCATGCACGAAGAATACTAATTTTTTATCTTTATTTCCGTGCCTGTACATCAAGAATCATTGCATATGTTCATGTGTATTTTATTGTTTGCCAGTATTTACGAAACAATTGCGATATTCTACAGCAATATAAATTGTTTATCGTTTTTTGATAATTTTGATTACTTAAACAGTATATTTTTAAATACATAAGTATATGTAAATATATATTTAAATATATAATAGAAAATACTAAATACATGTTTTGTATTATATATATATATATATATACTTAAATAGCTAGTCGCTACATTAGTATTGACAGTTATTAGCATTTAACACGTCGTATATTTCAATAGTATAATATTGTCATGCCATCCACAAACATTCGAACGCCGATTAAATGGATTATTATTGTTCCAAGAGATTTCGCAAAGCGCTACGTTTACATTGGTCTCGTAAATGTCTATCCGCAGAAGTCTTTCATATTTCACTGTCATACAGGCGGCAAGTATGGGAGCAGCACCGTGTCTAATATCCTCAGATTTTCTCTGGCATTCGTTCTTCGCGCATCACGTCCCTTTCTCGCAATCGCGCTCTATCCAGAGTTCTTTGATCTTTACTTAAAATGCAGATAATACAGAAATGCTGTGAGATGCTGTGAGATGTATGTATATGTATATTTGCAAGAAAAGGGTGTATTCTCCTTTACATGATGCAGTTGCGTTCACATATTTATTCCAAGGAAGAAGATAAATTGCGATTAAAAAACTATTTTGAAATAAAATTCTATGGAACAATTAGAAAAAAAAAAGATAATGATATAAATGTAATTTGAATTTCTAGAAAAATATTATTCGCCTTTGAGAAAGATTTAGAAAATACTAGTAACGTTCGAATTTAATTTAAGCATGCTTAAGTTTTCTGCAAGAGTAAATGGCTGTGAAAGTGATTAATTAATGTAGATTTATTACTTTCTTGTTAAAGATGGAGAATGACCCTAATTTCTTATACGCTTAGTCTTTCAAAAGTTATCAGTGCATTTTATACAACCGTTAGTGCATATGCATATGCGTGTAATATACGTATCTTAGAAATCTAATAATAGAATCTGCCTACGATTTTGTCAAAATTTTATATAACAGAGTAAGGTACATATATTCTCTAAATTCTTTAAAGTAGGATCTCACTCTAAAGAATTTAAGTTGAATTTAAGTTGAATTTAAATTAATTGAAAAAAAAATCACTTTTCAATTTTTA
Source organism: Atta cephalotes (assembly GCF_000143395.1). NCBI lineage: Eukaryota > Metazoa > Arthropoda > Insecta > Hymenoptera > Formicidae > Atta > Atta cephalotes. Next base: position 4,235,026 of record NW_012130080.1, on the reverse strand, counting down.
AAAAAGATTTAATTTTTTAGAAAGAAATCTTATTCTAAAAGTTATAGAGAGTATACATACATATATAATCTCATTTTAATTTATATTGCCTCACTCTATAACTTTAATTAAAATTATATAGTATAAGTATAAATTAGAGTGAGGAAGAAAATGTATATAATTTTTTTCTCTCGAAGAATTTTCATAAAATTTCACGTTACAAAGCACGAGATGCCGACGAAACACGAAGAAAGACTAAAAGAACGCGGGAGAACTATTAATAATATTTTAATTACTTCACCATTTCAGACTTTTCGCGTTCATAAATTTTTTCTCCACCATCGATCTCGAGTGCACTCGTGCCTTCTCATTTCTCGCGATTAATTATGCGGGCTACAAGGAGGAATTTTTCATATGTAAATTTTTGCATTATCCCGATGCGAGCGAGGAGAGACAGAGGAAGGGAGTAAGAGGAGAATATATGTGTATAGGCTTGCAAAACGCCGAGAGATGCGCACTGCGCAGAAATGAACCTCCTCGCGTTTCAAGAATAATGTCGCTGCTCGCGCGCGAGAAAAATTGCTGGGCGGGCGGCACTTTGAATTATACGCATTGCTTCACATATATACTCGACGTTACGAGTGCCTTCATCTTTCGAGGATGAGTATTTTTAAGACGAACATGTGACACAATCGAATCCTTATATTCTATGATTATATTCTAATTTCTATAACTAAATACATTTGTGTATTTTTTTCTGTAATACGATATGCCAATACAGGATGTACACGATAAATCTTTGGTATTTTAAAGTAATACGAAATTAAAACAAACACATATTTTTAAGTCTTTTTTGTAAAGAATAATTAAAAAAGTTTTTTTTACAAAAAACAAACCGTTATGTGAGCATTTTTAATGGCACAAAGAATACCGTATTGATATTTCAATTTTCATCAAATGCATATCAACATAAGGTGTTAATGACTATTATAATTCGGTTACGAAAAATATTCATGTTCATCTTGGTGACATCTTGGTGGAGTAAATTATGTTCTTGAGAAATTATGTTCTTATCTCCAGAAGAATAAATCCAAGAAAGTGACATCAAGAGAACGATATGACAAAGGACATTCTTTTTCTCGACCTGGAAAAGCCATTAAAGTGAAAGCTTAATAATTTTTTGTAAGAAACTTTTTCAGTTGTATGCACTTAATAAATAATAAACTAAATTTGAATCAAATTTAATACATTTTCTTAAGTTAAATTGTTTAATTTTATTATTGATTGACAACATGCAATGACGACCTATAGAAATGATTAAAAATAACTCAAATTAGGTATAATTTGACATTAGGAATTTACAATGTAAAATATCGGAGGTTTATTGTGTATATTTTATAATATACAGTAAACGAAATTGATCGGCAATGATTTTTTAATGCAGCATTTTAGATATTGAATGAAACTCCGATTCATCGTGACGGTTTTTTTTCTATATAATTGAATTTTTATCCTATAATAATGCTATAATAATGCTATTATGCTGGTTTAGAACGCGAAGAGTTACTCATTTTCTTTTTTATCGTTCAATTTATTATCCAAAGATTGTTCATTAGTCTTTATTGCCCGTTTCGTCGTACATTACTCCCCTCCGGCATGAAAGCGATCTGTTCGACACGAGCAGCTATGTTCGTTTCTGAAGGAGTATCAACGATTGCATTGTGGTGACATTCCCGGGTGCACTTTACGCGGTGTAAAGTGCCTACGGCACTCGCAAATGGTGTGCTTTGACCAACGTGCGATTCACACCGATCTCTCGTCTCCGTCTTGTTTCTACGCGATGTCTCTTTCCCCCTTTTTCCTCTTAAATTGACGGCAATTGCGCGATCACCGATGAGACTCACTTTCGTTTTACGAGGAGCGAAGTGCCTTGCTGGAATCGGCAATAAGACGTTATTCTTGCCTTCCGCGGAATGTAACTTTTACGGCCGGGAGGAGGTGAGAGGAGACGAGAGGAATCGGCTCTCTGCGACCGGTCGATTATGCTATTGCGCTGAAATGATACGTTTCCGGTAAAACGGGCCCGATGTAACCCAGCCGATTGAATGCGAACGTGTAACGCACGTGTAATTTCGCAAAACGGTCGTTCGCAAAAAGAAAGCATCGAGCTCGATAAAAGTGAGCCCTGCGGTTGCGACGGCTGTGCATGCTGTTGATGATGGTTACCATTATCTCGTTTATTATCATTATTCGCTCTTTTTCATTTTAATAGTGACAAGTACATACCGACTGATAGTATATAATTATCATCGCGTATAATATATTTATGGTTACAACATTTGCGTCGGGTGACATCGGTTTTTGTATAGATAAACCGCAATAAGAGATCCTATAATAAAAGTCTTGCTAAAGTGAATCAGTCTTCTAATTGGTCTTCTATTTATTTATCCATTTGGTATAATTATGTACATTTTTGGAAAATAAGAGAAAATAAAAGAAAGAAGAAAAGAAAGAGATAGAAAGCTATAAGAAAAAGAAACCAAATATCTGTTATCTCTTTCTATTCGCCATTTTATCCATTTTTGCTAAACTGTTATTATAGAATTTCTAACCGCGACATTTACGTTTGAGAAATTCACATAATTTGACGATTCATTACATTAACTTCCCGTAATTCCGTGTAAAATAGAACGTGTTTGCCAGTCTTACATCAGGTATTTTTCCTCTTATCATTGTAGCCCGAAACGGTGCCTCAGGCGAGGATCGACATGACCCGCGTCCTAGAGGTAGCCGCAGCCGAAGACGTCACTGGGCATCCTTACAGCCTTGCCGTGACCTCACCGGAAGGTGTAACCTTCGTCAAAGGGACATGTCGTGAAGAGACCAGGTGGTGGACGGACGTTCTCCAAGTGTACTCGCGAAATAAGGTTGGTTCAGTTCAGTATTTCAATACTTGTATTTTTTATTTTTTAGTCTTACATAATCATATGTCATTTAATCAAGGAAACTTAATTAAATGCTATCTTTATGCAAAATTATTACATAAAGTAAAGATTAAATGCAAATGATAAAAATTAAATAGTACAATTTAATAACACTCTTGAGGTTTCAACGGCTATTTTCTTCAAAGAAGCTGCGTGGGCTATCTATGTCTTGATATATTATTAAATGCATCAAGACACCGAAATAATTCACAAACCCTGCATAGCTTTTTTGAAATGTGATAAATTTTTTTTTGATTGAGATATTTGCATATCGCAATAAAATGCACTGAAACTGCTGTAGCGAAAGGCGAAATCGAATTTCTGTGTCGAATTATGAGAGAAATATCGATTTGAGAAAATGGTCGATTGCCCATCGGCGAAAACGTTGATGCCTAATGTACACTTGCGATGTAAAATCGCGTCTTACGTGTATCATTTGAGAATTTAATTTGCTGTCGATTACGGAGGATACGCAGCAGCGAAACTCTATATCGATACTGTATTACGTCGAAAAGAACGTTGCGCGAGAGAACGGAGTCACGCAAACGGTAAGAAAACGCAACTGTCGGTTGATTGCTGGTGTCCTCGCATAATCATTACGTGTCATGCATCCTCTCTCGCGTCACGCTTGTTACGCGTGCAAGAATGATTCCCTGCTTGCGATGTCTTTTCGATGGGATTAGCTTCGATAGGGTTTCAACCATAAATCTAACACAAGAAGGAATCTGAAGAACATTTTGATTATTTCACTGCAAATTGATATAGTGTTGAGGCCTGGAAAACGTGTTAAATCTCGGAGAATTTACTCTGTTTCACAATAATTCTCACGGTGCTTATAATTTACACGAAGCTTTAAAAAAAATATCATCTGCTTTCTAATTTATAATATATTTAACTCCAGAATGTCATTGATATTAATACAATTTTTCATACATTTCACAATTTAATAACAAAATATTTATAATCTAGGTAAACATAAATAATCTAATTATTAACTTAAAAGGAAAGTAAGAATAAGCACATTATCAAATTTAATTTTGAAATAATATGAAATATGTAGTCCAATTGTAATACTTATAATACTTGAATATTATATTGTATTATATGAATATAATAATACAAAATAATATAATACAGAACACTGCTTAACAATTGAAATTACGGTCTTTATTATAATCTTGACTATCACGGAGTTCAAACTAACCCATATAGCACAGAAGTAACATTGCTGCAACGATTGTAATATCATTGCAATATTGCTGGAACGTTACAATGTTGCTGGAATAATCTAATAAGGATATATAACAGAATTTTTGAACATTTATTTATATTTTTCTTAATTTTTGACAATGATTATTGAATATATAATTTAGCACTCAATGATCTCGTTTACTTGTACATAAAATTTACATATTGACAGCGTTCAATTAAATCGTAGATAAAAATCAATTCATAAATTAATTCGCGAAAATTGTTAATAAACATAGTTACTTTACGAACGATAATACCGGCGATAAAAATGCCTTTATTGTTTTTCACTACATAAAAGAGGCTGTCAGACGTCATGGGATTAGCATTAATGTAGGACAGAATGCAACATAAAAGTGCGTCGTCGAGTTCATAAACGGGCGCTTTCGCGTGATGAAGCGGTTATTGAGTGCAATTGTGTCGATCGCTTGAAAGGCCTTGGTAAAAAAAATGGCGTAAGCGACAGTGAAACTGCCGACGTTGCCTCGCATAATCGCTACGCTGACCGATGTGCACACCGCATCGCTCTCATTACGCCAACAATAACGCTCAGTAGTGCGCGAGTTGTCACTGTTGGGACTGCATCTCGCAGAGTTGTTCGAATCGATTGGCCGTTTCCTGCGATTCATCCGCCTTTTCGCGATCTCTCTAAGGGGCCCCCGTTTTCTCTTTTCACGTCGCTTAACGCCGTACCGAGGCATTGCAAAAAGGATGTCTATTATTCAGCCGACAACCGAAAGCGCTTGGTGACAAATGGAGAGTGCATCGTTTCACTCTCTGCTATGCGATCGTCTTGGCGAACCTGGCTAGAACGATCGTTCCTAGTCTGTAAAAGCTGCCTTACAAGTGATAATTCCATTAATTACATATATGCTCTTAACGTGTCACGTTACAAGTTAGATACTTGAAATTTTTTAAGTTTCTCTATATTGACGTCTCATCGTCAACTGGACTTGAAACTTGCTCGAAATATGATATTCACATTTCTGTTCTTTATATTTCGCTTATTAGCAGTCATAAGTTTGCTAATTGGCAAAATATGTAAAGTGAGATATGTAAGATCGGTGAACGAGTTGAAAGATAAATGATTTTTATAACTCCGTCATTTCATAGTCCACACCATGTCGGCGCCACAAGGCAACCGTAAATTTATGACATTTCACGCAACATACGTTTCACGTGTGTTGCAAATTGTTGCGGCCGTAAAACATCCGCTGGTAAAAAAAAACGAGACACGTTTATCCAATTTCTGCCTGTCGACGTTTACAACAGTGTATCGAACGTTATACAGCGTTTGTACATCGCGCGTTGTTTATTGCGCAACTTACAAGTCGAACAAGCCGAAAAGAAATTCGAGTCGCGTCATATCGATAGCCTTTCTGATTCAGCGATTGTCTAATTAAACTGTGGACCGTGATGCCCGCTTGCGAACCTTCCAATAGATCAGCCCTGTCATAAATCGCTCGAAAGCTGTCATTCGTTACATCGTTCGAAATTTTAACAACGCAGCGAATCGCTCATATGTTACGATCATATGTTACGCAAGAAATGATCGATCGACAACCAGAAATATCTCTTCATTCGGCATTTTTGGTGCAAAATCACGTAGTGTTGCACACACAATCGTATTTTATCGGAGGATAGTAGATTTCATAGGAAGATATTTTTTTATTTCGAATACACGTTCAAAAATCTCGAAGTAGGTCTCGTACATGTCGACATGTCAGTTGATGTTTCCTTTATTTCTTTTTTCGACCATGCATATTTTTATTCAAATTAACTTTATAAATTAATTTACGAAAGAATCCAGTCGAGGAAAATATTTTTCGAGTTAAAGAGTTGTCAGAATTGTATAAAAAAATATTCTTTAAACATGCAAATACCACTTTGCATATCCGATCCTTTGTGAATTATGTGTTACAACCTGCGTGTGTGAAGTTCGTAAAGCTATAATTCTCAGACAAAAAACATTCCCTTCGTATACATCCGAGATTCTCTCTATCTCTTTCCCTCTCCTTCCCCTCTCTCTCTTGCAAAATAGCGAGATAATTATCTTCTCAGAACAAAATGAAGTATTCTTTGCGCCCGCGGGTTTCGCGTTGATTACTAATCGATCGATCAATCGTCCTCGCATGTTTAAGATCTCGTCGCAGGCTCGTACGGATTGTTCGTACGGAGATTACACGACTATATACGTACGTCAATTCTGTTACGCAAGCAATGATCGATCGGCAAATGGCTACACCTCGTTGTCGCGGGCCCCGCGCTGGTGTAAACGAACGATTACGTTACGAGGCCAAGGCGAGATGTATACTTATATTCCTCGCGACATTTAACGCGGGTGAACGTGAAGGAAACCCTGCTCTCGCGTTATTTTCCATATTTTTTTACGATTATCCCTCCTTCTTCGTTGTCCTTCGAATCGCCACGCTGTCTATGCAAAGAAGGCTTGCTTTGCACCTTGAGATCACTCGCGAAGTCAACTTATTAGCAATGATCAGTTTTTTTCAATTGAGAATATACGACAATATCATAAGAAGATAACATCAAATGCTGGCTCTTAAAAACATAGAGTTATTCCTGAATTAATTAATGAATAAATAAATCTATTTTTATATTATTATAGTTGATAATATGTCTTATAAATGTTTCGTAATTCATACACGTTAAATTAAAATTTGGGTTAATCATTTCCCGAGAAATACATCTGTTCGTAGATCATAGTGTTCTCACGATTAAGATACAAGCGCGAATGAACGTAATCATGCGATTATTCGCGGATCGCTTTTCAGATCGCGCGTACCACATCGCGATCGATTATCCGGTTAGATTGTTACAGCAAAGAAACGCTCGAGAGTTTTAACAATAGAGGAAATTTACCTTGGGTAAATTCTCTTCTACGATGTCTTCACGGTATGTTATTTTATATTTCCAGGGTCGCCACAAGCGAAATGCAACCTTTCCCGGTGGGCAGACGACGATCCTGCAAGTTACACCGACGATTCGAAGTGAGTATCTACTGTTTGTAGACTATGTAAATTTTATAGTGTGTATAATATGCGTAGCCATTTCCACACTGGCGGTTAACACGACAATGTAATCACTACCTCGTTTAGCCATTTCGCGATATTGCATAGACGGAGATCTTTACGCAAACAGGCTTGACATAACGAGGGATAACGTGCGACATTTCAGTCGACATAATAAATATCGCATGGGACGCGAGTGAAGAAATGAATACAAATAACAGGAAGACAAGTGGAGCGAGGGAGAAGGCAAATTTCTTTTGCACAATGTGCGACTATTATTATACCACTGCCACCTCGTTATCCTCCGGTTTTGAGAACGAAGTTATCTCGTTATCTCTAATTGAATTGTACTTATTTCAATTATTCACGATGAAAATTACAGCGATTAGCTTGAGTTGAGTCACGTATCACTTAACAATAAGACGACGATCCTATAATGTCGCTTAAAATAAGTTTCTTTCATACATTGCACAGAAAAATATCATTCTATTGCTATAAGAAAACTGTTTACTCAATTTTCTTTCTTTCTTATAAGTTATAATAGTTATCTTTAACAAGGAATATTTTCTTGATAGCAACCTTCAAATGTACTTATTAGAAATTTTAGAAAAACTTATTATTATTTACTCAAAACAAGAATTTATTTTCGTTTAAAGAATATTATAAAATTGATCGAAAAAAAGATTTCAACAAGCAAATCGAATTTGTTTTAATATTTTTCATTGAAGTATTAAACTTATTAGGACTCTCAGAATACATTTTGAGTAAATTTGATGCTTATGATAAATTTACGATAGATTTGCGAATATGAACTTTTAAAATACTTGCAACAAGTAATTATTATTTGCGCACAGTATGTATATTTCTGTGTACTGTAGTTTTCGAATTTAACGTTACTGTTTTCTAAGAAAGACTAGAATATCTCTTATTTCTTTATTCTATTCTATTGTAGAAATTTTGCATTCCGTTGTTTGTTTTATTCACTTATCTGAGCTTTTATAAAAGGTAGCATTTGAACTTGATCGGTAGGTAACACGCCAAATCCACCGCGACCGCGTTTCAATAGCTGCCGATCGGAGCCACGCAGCAGCACATGGATTCCAGAAACCGGTGGCGGAACATCAGATCTGTGTTCTTCTGTATTCTCATCTACACCGTCCTTGGTGACGACGAGCGTTGTCACCGCCACCAGTGCTAACAACGTGCTGACCAATGGCAACACGGAGAACGTCTCCGAGATCAGGAACAATGGCCTGTCGCCATCGCGTGCTCTCGAGAATGGTTCCACCGGAAATTATTTGAGCACTGCAACGTCAACTACATCATCGTTGAATGGCAACGTCTGTAGCACGATCTATTCGACATCCTCGACGCCAGTCTCGACGGCGACGACGACGAGCAGCATTGTTTCGTTGGTCGATAAACCACCGATGATTCCCAACGACGGCGTGAGATCGACGAGCTATCGAGATCAACCTGCTAGCAGCGCGTCACCGCCGACCCGGGATAAACTCCGCGCCGAGGACAAGGCCAGGCGCAGGATGAATCAGCAGGGCGAGCGGACCGGCGGCATCATCGGTGACACGACCAGCCCAGCCTCTGGCGAGAAACTAGGTCGGTATATTAAATGAGGCACAGTCTCTCCCTATTGACATGACGACTCTTGTATATAATACCGTCATCTGTACTTTGACATCTCCCTAACTCTGATTACACAGGATATCTGCCTGATATCTTTATGATATCTGCAGTCTTATATCTTTGCAATATGGAGAATAAGATTTTTTTGGTGTCTGTTCGCATTATGCACGCTGAAACAAATTTATTAAACCTTAATACATTAATTTGTTTGAATAGTACCAAATAAATATTTATTTATTTACAGTAAATAAACTCATTAAAAAAAATAGATTATGATTCTTAATTATTCAGACGTTTGTGGTTTATTTTTTTTATTATGATATATCTTAAATTATACATTCAATAAATATTTTCTGATATAATTGCGATTAATAATTAAGTTTTTGATGCGACAAAATATTGCTATGTATGTCTGATTATTTTATTTGAGATGATTAATGCTTTATCATTGATGATGAAAATTAGAAAATATATATGGACAAAACAGTTTAAAGAATGTAACTTCATTTCGAAATACATGTGAGTCACATTAGAAGTCAATTCTCAAGAGGTTCGTCTCACTTTGTCACGATTCATGTCGAAAGTTTTTCTTGCTCTTAATAGACAGATAAAACTAGTTTATATACGAATGGAAACTGGGACGCTGCCACTTTGCGTTTTACATTCTCAATGACGATGGTTTGCAGCCCTCGGAAGAAACGACTGATGTATTAAGTTGGAACTGACCTATTTTTGTTCAATATAATTGATACCGCAAAGCAATAGTGTGAAAATGTTGCTGGGCTTGTATAGAAAGCTATTAATTATTAAAATTGAATATTCTTCAGAAGACAAAAATTTTATATAATTAATTCTAATACTTTTATGCAATTAATATTATCGGAGCTAATATTACAATAATGAATATACTTCAATGTATTATTAAGAAAAAGTTTTCATTCGTGATAAACGATTTTCGCGTTGAACGAAAAAAAATCGATATCCTTATTTTCTTATAACTTATGGACTTTCAACATCGGGCTCTTGTCCATATGTTTGTCTTTAGAGCCTCGGGGGAGTATCAGGATCCGATTGTACCCGGCGTTACACGTTGCGTAATTGCGTACGTGTAATCGCGAAGGAAATCTACGGCCGTTCGGCCGTGCTGCACTGCGCTGCGCCGCGCGATTCGTAGATTTCATTTAGATTGACGCCAAACGAACGACGGGATACTTTAGAAACTACCTCGCGAAAAATCGGAACGCAGGCACGCGAAATCCGTCGAACGATCTCACTAACGATTTCCAACGAACGCGGATTATTGAAACGCGTCTGTCTTATCGGAGCGTTGAAATCACTCATGAGATTTAAGCCGCTGATCGCCGATTAGCCTTGGTCGGTTTAATCGTGCCTGACGAAAGATTCCAACGTAGGATTTATTCACGAGAAATTTGCGATTTATTATAGCAAAACTGTAATTCGCATTGAGTTACAGTTTGTTAATAAATCACGAATTTCTCGTGAATAAATTTAATGTTAAAATCTTTCGTCAGGCACGAAAGTTATTAATTAATCGGCAGTTAATTAATATGGAATGGTTGTTTATTCGTGCCAACGAGCGCCCATCTCGGGCAGACGGTGCTTAAGTAGAAAAGAAATTAATTAGTTAACTCGGCAACGTAGCGATACGACATAGCGAAACGAATATTTGATAACTACGAACGCAGGAAGCTGACTTAACGGTTTCGTCTCGTACGGTGGTCTCTTGGATTCTCCTCACGATCGTTCTAAATATTATAATTATAATTATAGTTCTCGGAGTAAGGCCGTAAGGCTCGTAAACAGATCAAAATTATAGAGAATGATTTAATATATAGATAGAGAATAAAATTTGTTAATATTATATTATGGTATGTTGCATGATGTAGAAGTAATAAATGTAAGAAGCTATATATTGTATAGATGACGACGCGTGCCGAAGGATACTTTTGGAGCACGAACGGGAAAGAGAGGGAAAGCTACGAGATATTGCAGCTTCATTAACGCAGCCACGAATAAGGAGAATCAAGCCAAGAATTTCGGAACCAACTAGAGATGTCGTGGATGCGGTTAATGCGGCTCATCAGGATAAACTTGTACGTAGATAAATTATTATTAATTGATTGCATCGGCAGAATAATTATGAACTATTTTTTAAAAAGTACATTTATTAAATTTTATGAGAGTATGTTTAACATATAATTAAGATTTTGTGAGATGTATGTAAAAATATGACTTTCTATGGAGGATTATTATATATTGATACTCATTTTAATTTTGCTTAAAAATAAGATACAATACGCGTTTCATGTATAGATCAGAGGCGATCCCGATGGCTGTGGTCTAGATATTTCCGGCATTAGGTATTCACCCACTTCTGAATTGAGAGTCGATCTGCCGGCAGAGGATTTGCTAAATATCAAGAAGGGTTGGCTGATGAAGCAAGGATTGAATAAGGTGCGTCCCGCATATTCAGCAATAAAAGAAGTCGAAGAAACTTGTACACTTTAATTAAAGTTTTAATTATTTAAAAATTTTTTTATCTAGGAATGGAACAAACACTGGTTTGTGTTGAGAGGTTGCGGACTGATGTACTACAGAGATCCCTGTGCGGAGGACAAGGGCATCATGGATGGTGTTATAGACCTCAATACTGTCACCGCGGTCACGCCGCTTCAGGTCGCACGGAATTATGGATTTCAGACTGTCGTGAGTAATCATAATTACGATATCGTGTTTGCGTGAGTGAGGAGCGTTCGTGTTTCTCGGAAAGTACCTAACTGCTTTTGCAAAACAATCTTAATTATAGCTGCTTAATTATGTGATAACATTATTTTATGTTAAATTAAAGTCTAGCGATTCTATAATCTAGCGTGATCTACTTTTTTCATTGAAAAAGAAAAAAAATTGAATATATTGATTTAAAGAACTTGAGAAAGTCAAATTTTGATTATTTTAAAGTTAAAAAAGATTTCGCGCATATAATTAATTTTTTAATTATTTTAATATTAATTTTAATATTAATTAAAAAANATAATAATATATAATTATATATATATATATTATATATATATATATATACTATATATATATATA
>NW_012130080.1:4209695-4223011 GCF_000143395.1 Atta cephalotes | reverse complement strand
TATATATATATATATATATATATATATATATATATATATATATATATATATATATATATATATATATATATATATATATATATATATATATATATATATATATATATATATATATATATATATATATATATATATATATATATATATATATATATATNTTTTTTAAATATCTTTTATATGAAAGTAATTAAAAGATGAAAAATAGCTAAAAATATTAAAAATTGTATAAATTCAATTTAAGCAATGGATTACTTTTTCACTTAAACTTGATGGGTAAATTAGATGGTCGGAATTAGCTTCCGCATTTAGAATGGGAGCGCCAGGAGAATAAATACTAACTCAATTTCACGGTAGAATAAGTCGGGAGCTATTGATTGTTGGCAACGGTCGCGTTTCTCGCTCAAGATGAAACCCAATGTCATGCGATTGCATGACATTTTTTTTACGCTCGTATCATTTACGCGACGCATACTAACCACTTTGATTTACAACACAGGCCTGGGACGACAGAGGTAGCACGGTGCTGTCCGCGGTGACAGCCGGCATTAGGTCCAGTTGGATGTCGGCCATCAGAAGAGCAGCTAATTTACCTGATCCCGACAGTAACGATTCTCTTACCGTTTGTACAGATACTCGGCAAGAAACGAATCCGCAGTCGCCTACTACGTGAGTATAATAATGCAATTGTTTAGTTATTAATAAATAAATATTAATAAATAAATAATTTTGTTTTACGTTATAAAATAATAACGTTTTGTGCTAAATAATGATTAGATACATATTTAAGGAGTTTACGCTTAAAATAGTTATATATTGGAGCTAATATTTTTTTATAAGAGAAATTTTTAGAGAAGAGATAATTCACAAACATATTTTTAAAGTTAAGAATGCTTATAAATATTGTTTTAGGTCTATTACGGATCGTGAAAGAGATTCCGTTGTTCCATCGACATCCATCACGCCTAGATCGGTTCTATTCTCATCTGACGAAGAGTATAGAACTGCTTCCGAGGGTGGTCGAAGAGAATCTGGCGACTGGTCGGAGATGCCGGTATCACCACCGTTAGTGAGAAACGGTGATTGGCCTATGGCGCTAAAAGGTTCCGGTTGGTCAGATTCAGCAAACCACGAGTGGTCAGAGTTGCCACCGTCGCCGCCATTAACGAGAACCGCATTGTCGAGGGTGAAAGCTCGATCTAGATCGAGTTCCAGATCGAGAGTCTATAAGAGAAGCCGGAGCTCACCTCCAAGTTCGCGGAGAAGTACTCTGGACAGTGTAAGATCGGAAGATCTAATGATGGCTTGCTGCGAACTTGGCGAGGACGAGGAGCAAAACAATGGCCACTTACAGAGTAACAACTGCCTCTCGACCAACGACAGTCCTCTTATTGTCGAGCTTTTGGAAAATCAAGTGTCGCTGCTGCGCGATCAGCTGGATCAAAATCAGTCTCATCCGAGTACGTTACTAGTCATTGTCGAACGTCAGGAAAATGAAATTGAGAACTTGAAGTCGCAGTTGAATGCAGCACGAACCGACATAGCAAATGCGGAGAAGGAATTATCTAGACTTCGACAACAGAAAGCAGAGGCGTCTATCAGGGAAAAACAAATGGAAGAACTGTTGAATACGATACAGAGGACGGAACAGCAGAGAAATAAAGATCTAGACGATTTGGAGAAGATGAAAAAGGTATACAACAGGGAGAAAGAGGTCTTAGAATGTAAATTACTTGAAACAGAGGCTATCCTGAGAGAAACGACAGAGAGATGCGAAATGCTTACGAACGAACTAACATCGAGTCACCGATCTGTCGAACATCTACAGACGGAAACAACAACTCTTAGCGATAGATTATCTCAAGGTACGTATCGTATATGTACTGTTTATTTGTAAAACACACGATTTTATATTTTAATAAATTTAAAAAATGTTTAATTGATAATATATTATTCCTTAAATTAGCTATCGAGGAAAATGAACGACTTTATAATAGAGTGAGAGAATTGGAGGAAAAGAATGGACTTTCTGTTTCGAGGGAACGTGGAAGAAGCTTCGATTCGCTGAGCGATTTAACCAATATTGAATTGGATTTAGATTTGACTGCGTTGGACAAGGAAAGGTAAATGCGCATTGTATAAAAATATAAGAAGTATATCGCATGAGTAGTAATGTATACAATGTAATATTTTTGCAGAGTTATGGAGGAATACGATGAATTGCGAAACCGTTTTGAAAAGGCTGTTATGGAAATTCGAGCCATGAGGAAAGAACTGCGAGAAGCTCATGCTACACAAGATGTTTTAGAGTTGGAAATCTTTGCTCATAAGCAGGACGCAGTTAACGTCAGTGAAACAAATCAAGCACAGGTTCAGTTAATGGCGGCGAGAATCCAAGACCTGACTAATAAGTTAGCCGCCAGCGAAAAACAAATTAGAACTCTAAAGCAAAAATTAACAAAAGCTGAGAACAGAGATAAGAGAAGATCACTCTCTCTCAAAGGAAGAGAATCTTTCCAGATCTCTCAAGAGGTAGAGGACAAACTTTTGGATCTAGAAAACAAGATCTGCGCTATAGAGAGAGGCAAGAGCATTAGTGCTCCTGTTTCAGCTGGCAGCAGTTCGAAGGAATCGAGTCCTAATCCGAAGAAAGAAAAGAGAAGAGAAAGTAAAAATCTGGATCGGGCTAGATTGCGAAGAAAATCCTTAGATAGCGCGACAAGTTCTGAACCAATGAAAGTATTGATTAGACTAAGTACTCTAGAAACAAAAGTTGCAAGCGTTGCTGAGGCCATGGTCAGTGACGCGGAAAAAGACTCTAGTGAATGTAGCGAAATCAGTGGATCCTCCGAAGTATCATTGGAAGTCCTGGCAAGGCTGAAGAAATTGGAGAGAGTAGTGTCGAAGTCAAAACGACGATTGGAAAAGTGTCTTGGCTCGACGCAAGCGGAAGATAAAGCCGAAAAGTGTTTGCGAGAGGTGAATGAAATATTAGACTCGTGCTTAGAATGTAAGAAAAATCAGGCTAGCGCTCAAATCATCGAGTCAGTAGGGGTAGTGGTATCTAGGTTAGAAACTATACTTAAGGACAAATTGAGCGAACTCACGAAGAGACGGCAGTTGCTGGCGCAGGAAGGACGGTTGGACGAGAGGGAGAAAATGAGACTCGTCGCCGAGCGAATAGCTTTCGAGTCCGTGATCCTGCGACAGATAAAGTGCGCGTTAAATCGCACTACAGACAGAAGCGCCGTTTTGAGTGAATTGGTCGAAACTAGTCAGCTTGCCTCAAGCTTAAAGCGTAAGATTCACGGAACTAAGCCCAAAACGTACCAAAAAACGAGTTACATTCAGTATCTCACTAAAGTGTTAGCGAATAAGTTAGTACTGATAGGATCCTCTTCCGTGTCGACGGAAACGCCGAAGGAGATTAGCGCCGCTCGCAGCGAAAGTCTAAATTTTCTGCTGCAGAAGCAGCGGGAAATCAACGAGATCATGCGGAAGTACAAGGATACGAAGTTGCGACAGCTCGCAGAATCTCTGGCCGCCGAGACGTTGAGTCTGTCCGAGCAGGAAGATCTCGCGGGTAAGCAGATCAGCGGCTCGAACAAGAAACTACTCGAGGATAGATGTATTCGCGAGGCATGGGCTTTAGCACAGGAGACCGTAAGCAAGGAACTCGTGCAAGCCGAAGTGTCTCACGTTATCATGCGTTATGGACAATTGTACGAGCAAAACGTCACTTCGATCACGGACATTTGCTTCAGCTTCGATAACGCAGATAATATTAAACTAGAATCGTGGGTGGACGCGGCGCAAGCACGATTGCGTCAAGAAATGGAGGTTTCCATACACGAGCTGTCAGAAGCTTACGAGGACTGTCTGCGTACGATGAAGAAGAACAAGTTAATGACTCTCGATTCCAAACATGAATCCCGCCAGCTGCTCACAGACTACGCTGATGTAATTGCGCACAAAGCTTTAATAGATTCCAGAATCGCCCTCCTTCAGGAAACCACACGGCAATCATCTACAGCATTGTCTGGCGAAACTTTCGTATCTAGTCTTATTCGAAATGAAGAGGTCCTTTCCTGTCTAGCAAACGATGAGGGATACGATCTTCAAAGCAATCCGATTCTCGACGCGGAGTATAGTTACCTTTATCAGCGATTGACTAAGGAATGCGAGGACAGAATATCTGGAAGGAGAGAGTCGAAAGAGCAGCTTAAGAATGTCAGTCAGTCATTGTTTCACTTGGAAGAGAATCTAGCTGAGCTCAGCAAATGTATAAGAGACAAAACGGGCATGAAAATCGACAATATAATTTGGCCTAAATCGGCGAACAGCGTCACGGATTGGTCCAATGTATGCGAAAAGTGCTTACATTTACGAGAACAGATAAGGAAGCTTAGCGATTACATGAATAATATGTCATGCCAGACATGCAATCAATTACAGGAAACTATTCAGAAAATAACTAACGAACATAATCAAGAATTAGAAGCGCTCAAGCGCAATCAGGAGAGAGATATAATGGATATCAAGGGCGAATTGGATAGCCAGCGGCAATCTTTGACGACCCAATACGAGCAGGAAGCGGCCAGCTTACGTGAGAGAGCTAGGAAACTGGAGCACCGTCTCAACGCGATGGATTCCGAGCATTCGGCTCATGTAAACGAGTTGAGAGCTGCCTATCAGAGATCGATAAGCGCCGAATTGGACACTGATGCTGAGACGCGAAAACGGTATAAGGAAGAGATTAAGCAGCTACGCGCATTATGCGAAAAGGGTTTGTTGGCTATGGAGAACTCACACAGACGTATCATTGCCGAGATGGAAGAGAAACATCGGCAGGAATTGGAGAACCTCAGGGTAGAGAAGGAACAGGCGCTTTCCGAAGAGACGCAGGCGACTCTGGCGGCGCTAGACGCCATGAGAAAAGCACATGAACACGAAGTGCAAAAAGAAATCGCCAAATTCAAGCAGGAGTTTATCAAGCAGATGCAGGCGCGTGAGGACATCGGCGTACTACACAAAGAACACGAGTATGCAAGGATTTTAATTCGACTCTAACTGTCAAGTTAAATTGCAGAGACTGTATATATTTTCTTTCTTACAGGGAAGAAATGGAGGAGATAAAGCAAGAAATTCTTTCTCTATCCGCAAAATATTCGTCTAAGTGCGTGGAGTCAGCCGCGTTGGAGGAGAAAGTGGGCAATCTGTCCAAGCAACTCGCCCAGGCACAACAGCACATCATGCAATTGGACGCGAGGAACAAACAATTGCGAGCGCATCTGGTATTGGAAACAAATGATAGCGGTATCAACGATACTATACAGATTCTAAGAGGTAGGGACAACGAGCTCGCCGAACCGAGGGAAGAAATACATCGACTGCAACAATTCAAGGTACGGCTGGCCCTTGATTACAAAGTTTATCATTTAGAAAAGAGTAGATGTGGTTAACAAACATGTACACTACTAAATTGATTAACTCTGCTGCAATTACATATTATGGTGTTTTATTTAGTGAGCTTGTCGCGCTTTAACGAAATTTCTGACTGTATTCGTATTTTAATCACTCAAATAAAAATTCATACGCTTTTTATTAACGACCACCTCATCGTTTTTACACATTCTCTTGTATGTCACCTTGTAAATAATATAATATTAGATCTCCGGCGTGAACGAGTCCGTTCAATAAAAAACGTATTGAAACATTCTAGTAACATTGCGATAACGCTGTAACAATGTTATTAGAATGAATATGTTTCTTGTTTATTAAACGAATACCATAACTGATGTAATTGTAATTTAGCGGATAGTTCAGCGATTTGATTAGCATTTAACCCGCCCCCTCTCACTCACCCATCAGCCGCATTGACGCATATTTTCGATATTTCACTAACAGCATGGGGACACCCTTCGTGAATCGTCCGGCGTGCCGTCGAAAACCGCCCTGTCGCTAGACTACTCGCCCGCCTATTCGCCACAACGCCTCAGAGGTAGTCAGGGCGGCAGCGAGCAGAAATTAACGAGTGAACGGAGTACGAAAGGAGCGAGTTCCTTATCCAGCGCGTTGCAAAAACAGTCTCTGTCGGCGGATCGACCTCAGAGCGCGTTCTCATACAGACTCGAGCGCGTAAAGTCCGTCTCGTTGCCGTACTCGAATAATCTGGCTAGGCCGGCGAGTAGTACCGGCGTTTCCGGCTCGCACGTTGATGGGAAAGAACAGCCGGCGAATTTAGGGCAAAAGGAGCGTAATCGCAACCTGGGCTCGTCATTGTGGGACAGCTTGAGACCGAGGAGCGGCCTGCCTCATCAGTATCAAGGTACAGAAGAGAGATGAATACAGAGAGAAAGGAAGGGAGAAAGAGTCTGCGGTGATGGAATGTGTTGTCGATTGACAGTGAGAGAGTCCACGGTGCTTTTGTAAAATATTACTGCGTAATCGTTGACGTAATTGGTCTTATTGTCGATGGTATCATTGTTTATGATCAGTATTGGTTCGAAGATTTTACTTGAAATGATTTTCCGCATGCAACCGTAAATGTTGCATCGTTTTCTATATTAATATAACGCCATAAAGTTGTGAAAAATCGTGAAAATCAAGCGAGGTTTCTGTCTTTGATTATTACTCTTGCGGAAGAAGAGTGATACTAGAGTGAGATTAACATGTGCTTTATGGAAATTAACAGCGCTTTTAAGATATTAACACTGTTAAAATATGGACTGATATGAAGACTGAGCATATTATTTTAAGCGGACTCTACACAATCAATATTATTAGTGCAAATAATTGTATTAATAACATTAATGTAAACATTAAATAATCAATATTATTGCGTAATATCGATGTATTGCATATTGTGTAAAGACCGCTTAATTATGCATAAATATGTAACTGTGCAATATTTATTGAGCAATGGTGAACGTTTTGTTAACTCCTATGAAGAGCTTGTTCTTATCGCATGTATATACGAAAAAGTTTAAGCTTTCTATTTATTATGACTACGTTGTTAATTATTGCATTAATTTCGTAAGAATAATTGATAAAATTGGCGATCTTCTAATCTTAATTATGTTATTTATAAATTAGACTGATAACTCAAAAGCGTGCCTACTATTATTTTATATTAATTGCATATGATTGCATTGTGCTTGTCTAACGCTAGTTATTTGCTAACATTCATATATATAAGGGTCCACGATGTGCAATATGCGAATTAACCTTGCCTTATTGTGGGTGTAACACACTATATAAATACGCTATAAATATCTATAGAAATATTAACTAGCCATGTATCGTATATAATGTGCTAAAGATGTGTGGGTAAACGTATAATCGTACGTTGATGTGACAGTGGTTAAATGAAAATATATTTACATATCAGAATTTTTGCAAAAAAATTTATATTTACATTAATTATCCCAATTCAAAGTACATATACACAATATATAATTTTCCTCACATAGAAATCTAGTCACTGGCACATCTCGAATTAAGAATATTTAGCTGTAGCAATGATGGAATTTGACATAGCAGCCTAAAACTAAATTAATTAGTTTAAACTAAAATTAGTTTTTCTATTATCTTAAGATAGAAAGAAATATTATGTATACATTTATACTTTTTCCAAATAAGATATATGTTCTATATATCTTTGTATTAATTTTTATTGTAATTTTTATACTTTTTATATAATTACGTAAATACATGTATATGTATGTATACAGTTATACATATATATTCATATATACTTTATGGAAAATCTAAAGTAAATAAATGTAGGAGAGAGAGAGAAAGATGTCACAAATCTAAAAGGCAGTAACAAATTCCTTCTATAATTCTACGATAGTCAAAAATATTTCAAGTAAAAGCATTATGCACGACGAATATCCTTTAACGATTCATAATTCATAATTTTAATGTTTCTCGTTATCGCGACCATAAATAATAAAGATGCTGTCTATATAGAGACACTATGGATACATGTAATCCATATGCATTGTACGTAACAATATTTCGACAACTGTTTGACGTGTAAGGTGGCACAACAACAGAGATGCGAGTCGGCGGCGGTACTGGCGGCCAACGGTGGCAGGAGACCAAGCAGAATGAAAAACAGCAGCTCTCGCAGACATACACCCTCCGTGCCAACGCTCGTCACACATCCCGCTTCACCCCGGAACCCTCAGCTCTCTCCGTTGCAGGTCCGTTTCAGTCCGTTTATCTGTTTCGTCATTTTGTTGAATGTTACTTAATGGATATCACGTTACGCGTAACCATTCACGCTATCACTTTCACATTGCATCTTATTTGTATAATTTGTATAATTTTCGTATATCGTATGTATGTTGCTAATTCTCGTGCTACATGATAAATTTTTATATTTATGATTTTCATTTGCTTTATATCTTGATATCTTGAGACATCTTGTCTTCAGATGCTCTTATAATTACGGATAATGATGCTTGATGAGATTTGTCTGTTTATATATTACAGAGTTGATGAGGTCTCCAGCAGTGAGATGGTCCAGCAGAAGTTGTCGCAGCTTACCTCCGACACCCACACCTAGTTACCATCATCCACTTCATCCTCCTCTACCCGCCGTAGGCATGGTCGCCGAGAGGAAAAAACGTTTTGAGCTCTGAACTTCTGTTTTTTTTTTATTTCACTGATTAATAATTAGATAGTACGTGTGCGTTCACAGAAATGGTCGAAGCGATAACATTTTGCGTATTTAAAATTATTTGACAAACAAAATGCAGTCCGGATAATAAAATTGGACATCATTTATGATATCAAAATAAAAGAAGAAATATCGTTCTGATATTTCTTCTTTCGGAAACCATAAAACTGAAAATATTTTGATATAATGGAATCGTAAAAATAATTTTAAAACGCTCGATGAAACACGGACCATTCGGATAATATCTGTGATTCGTGTGAATACGAATTACAATTTCACCACTGCCGTACGAGAATCATGTGAAGCTAGGATGATTTTTGATGGACCAAAGTCGATATACCGATCGCGCTCGTCGTGAATATTGAACATGTTTATTAAGTAAACATGATTCAATAGCCGAAACGGGTCCCGATTATTAGAAGAGGACGGATTGCGCAATCCCTTCTTCTTCCACGATGTGAAAATTCGAATAATGTCAAGAATTCATCGCGGGCCTATCGATTGCGATAGGTCATTTTTGACAGAATTTTTCCCAAGAAATTTTTCTAAGCGTATTTACTCACGTCACGTCACTTTTGCGGGCGGCCGTTTTTTGATATTGCATTTAGACTTTGATAAGGGAATTTTTTATCGCTAGCTGCGAGTAAACTTTTTGCTACAATTGACTTTTCATAAATGTCGCGATTTTGGAATACATATTTCGGGGCATTAATTATCGCAAAACGCAAAACGTGCGAAATTCTTCATAATATTTTGTTTAATGGTGCTAAAAATGAACGTGTAAGAAAATGTATTGCGTATTACGAATCATGTATACAATCGTCGTGAGAGAGGCAGCCTATTATAATGTAGTATAGAACTGTGTTTTGATGTAAAAGTATATAGGACCAAGGATAAATATTTAGGTTTCCGTAATCTTTTAGAAATTTGCATCGGCTGAGCGTATTCGAATGAAATTACGCTTTGATTTTTCGTGTTAAACAAATCCTATGGTTATTGTCAAAGGAAATAATATTTTTAAGCGTTGAAATACAAATAATTAAATGTCTAAAATTATTAGATTTTCGTGATTCTGAAGGATTTGTATTTGTTAAGTATATTTGTCAAGTTAAACGAAAGATTCCATTTTACGCTGGTTAAATTTGATTCTATACTTGCGTACATCTATCCTCTCCCAGAGGGGATCCCGTTAAGTTTGTTATCTTTAAGACACAAATATTTTATAAATTATGCACTTCTGATTATTACACAGAGAAGATATTTCTGACACTAGGTTGGATAAGTGAAAAGGAAAAAAAGAAATTTTTTTAGTTTGTTAATCGAGAATGAAGAGATCGTTTTACGCTTGTTTCTCACTCTTGTTATGTATAGATATTGCACGTAATACAGCAATATGGCATTGCACTGTGTATTATCGCATCTTCTCATTGTGTAAATGTTTTTCAGATTGCGATCATTTGATGTTAATACTGTATAGTTTATGACGTTTTATTAAGCATTAATAAAATATAAGACGATTAATTCCTTCTCCTTCATCTCCAATCCTCAATATATCGTGTGTATGGATTGTTTATATATTATTATTGTATTTTATATATTATATATTATTATTGCGATTATTATTGCGATTCGTTCCAGTGATTCGCTCGATATTAAAATGATAGAGACATTAAAAACTTTTCGATTGTCCCTTATGTAGAATAATTACTCAGGATTGTTTAACATTTATAATATATTACGATTATGCTATTGTATTTGTATGATAATTTATATATAACACGTTTGAAATAAAATATAGTAACCATGAATATGTTGAACTGCATTAATTGTTATTTAACTATGTGTAACTTTCTTAATTCTTTATGTACGAATTTAATCAAAAGAAGCAAATCTTTAGACATTAGATTTGAAACACATAATTGAAGAATATCTTATTTTAACAATGTTTTGTAATTATTAATGGTAAGTATATATATTTTTGCAAAAAATTTGACAATTGTCCTCAATATGTCACTAATGATGTATATAAATATATTTGCGAGACAAATTGCTAAGAATATTAAATATTAAATTAAATTATAGATATTTTATATACAACATTTTTTAAGAAATAATTTATATTTTAATAATGTTATTGAAGCTTTGATTTTCTACACGAGTTTTAACGCTATAAAATTATGAAATATTATTGCACAAACAAAAATAAAATAAATAAGCAAAGTTCCATGTATCAATGTTTGATTGGACAATTTTCGAAAATTATCTTCATGTTTTATACGTTTGTTAATGATTTCTGGATAGAATTCAACAATAAAAAATTTTAGAAATTATACATATTTATAGATCTTTCTCATTAAATGATAGATATATGTATCAAATTGATAATCTTCCTTATGATTTTATTATAGCAAAAGAATTGACAGTAAAAAGCTCAAATATTTTTGCATCATTTATATAACAAAAAGAAAAATATCTCTGTAAATCGTTAAAAGAATAAGATGGTGAAGCGCACGATATCGACATGATAGGTTAGAAATTAGATAGCATCGAGAGAACACAAATATCTACTTTTACAGAGAATTGATACATACATATATTTTCTGCTTATTAATAAATTTTTAGCAAGCTAATTAACAAAATAAAGCAATATACATTTCATTTTTTCGAAAGAAGTTAACATACATTTCATTTTTTCGAAAGAAACAAATCTATGATATGGAAATAAGACATATATTTCATTTTTTCGAAGGAAATAAATAGATATTTATTATTGTTTTATATCACAAGTGACATTATAAGTGTGCAAAATTCGTTGTTGCGTCTTATTCGAATGAATTATTTAAAAGAATACTATTAATAATTAGATTGATATAATTAAATAAATATAATATTTAAACCGTAGATTATAATTAAACAATGACGGAAATTTAATTATGCATTCGTAGAGACGCTCAAAATCATTAAAATTAATGAAAAGATAAATTTTAACAGTAAGGTTAGGCAGGAATCAGGTTTTATGTCGTCGAAAATCTCGGAAAAATCGCTTCGAATATTCGCAAAACAGGATAGGCAAGGAGGTTGCTGGAAGTATTCTGAGAGTGGGTGTAGTCTTCCCACATCTCCCCTCCTTGTATCGACGCGGTAATTGGTTGATTCATTTGAGGGAGACGCTGTTTCCCCCTCTTCTACGCGAATTCTCCAGCATTCTCATTGGTCGGCGGTATCGGTGACGCCTACGGAGGGGAGCGAGAGTAGGATAGCCATAGCGCCCCTGGAATACCTCCTGCGACCTCTTCACTCAATATGTTTTCCTAATAAGTAGTAATAATTTTCTCGGGAATCTCTGACGCCAAAAACTCGCCCTAGAATACCTCCAACAATACCTCCTCGCTTGTCCTGCTTTACTGATATTTGAGGCGATTTTTCCGTGATTTTCGAGGATATAATATTGTCGAAGATAAAACTTGAATCTTGCCTACTTTACCGTCTGAATTTATCCTTCAATATTATTAATTTTAATTATCTTTAATGCGTCTCTGAGAGCATTATTAAATTCTCATTATTGTTTAATTATAATCTAGTGTTAAAATGTTTTATTTATTTAATTATTAACGTACGTACAGATATTAATAATGTTTCTTCAAATAACTTACGCGAATGCAAAACTACAATCTTTACACTGAGATATAATTATTTAATAAATTGAAACCAACTGTTTATTTTCGGCGAAAAACCAATATATATATTGTTAATTAACTTGCTAAATAATTTTTAGAAAATATATGTGTATTTATATGACAATTTGAATTCTCTCACAAGTATCTAACCTCTAACGCCCATAAGCTCGTCATCTTTTTTATTTATTTGTAACATTATGTAACATCAATCTAACATTGTTTGCTGTTGGATATTTTGCCAAACTGCGTTAAGAAGAATATCATATAGAATCTTATAAAAAAGAATTATTACACATTTTTGCTAAAATGACGTTTCGGCTTTCTAATTCTGTGAGATTCATTAATTCTTTCGTCGTTATTTAATAAATTCCGTTTGTTACAACTTCTCGAATCTTTCGCATAATGTATAAAATAATACTTAAAAAAAAATTCTTTACAAACAATTTATTGGATCTTTCTCATTCACTTATATTTTACGTTATTCTGATGCTGCTATTCAGATATGATACTAAAATGTAATAGAAACATTAATACACGCAGCATTACGAACATTTTGTTAAAAAAAACAAATCTTGAAAGTAATCTTGCTATTTAGATTAAATTTTCATGATGTCATTTGTTGGCTTCATTTAATCGCATTATCGATATTTTCATCATTATATTCTAACATTTACAAGTTTTTAAAATTAATATTTAAATCTATATTATATTATATGTATATTAGTTTTCTTATTCCGTTTCTTATTTTATATATGACATGAAATATTACAAAGACAGCATGCAAGTATGAAGTTCGTATATTAAAATGTCAAAGATTTTAAAAAAGCAAATTCTCAAAAACTGACGTATAATTTGAATAATAATATTTTATACTTCGCAAAATATCTGGTTTGTTAAAATAAAATCTAAATGTAATACAAGTTTTAACTATAAAAGCATATTATATATATATA
>NW_012130080.1:4187117-4209675 GCF_000143395.1 Atta cephalotes | reverse complement strand
AAGAACCTAACAACTGGTCCAGACTTACAAAATATCATCAAATCAGACAATGATAAAGGTGTCACGAGTCACACCTTATATTCCTATCAATATTTTGCAAATAAAGTTCATCGAGTTGACCGTATATTCTTCCTCTCTTATACCTCTTTTCTTTTTTCACTCTTTTACTGATTTCCATTAATTTCTCTTGCGAGCTCGCTATTGCGTTGAACTGTCGGCCCGTACAAATCGCTTATGCACGGTTCGAAGAGGAAATCCGCAAGGAGACACAGAAGATATCAATGGCGTTTCTCTTTGTGGATTTCTTTTCTTTTTTTTTTACATTTGCGAGAGAAGCGGAAAAAACAGGTGGCAATTTTAGCTGTTTCAGTTTTTCTCAGCGATTCAAATATCACTGGGCATTTCTTCTTCATTTGTCATTTTTGTTGTTTCGTGCTACCTTACAACGATTAATTAATTCGTGCTCTTGATTTCATCGATTTGTGGAGAAAGGGTATGAGTTTCTCGCTCATCCGTCATGCACGCACACACATATACACACACAGCACATATACGCAGGCACGCATCATGTTTCATATACAGATACATTAAACTTTACACGCACGCGTTGCTAGAAATATCATTAATAATAACGTCCTAATGTCATGGAACATCTTTCATTAATTTTTTTTTGCACTAATTCGAAAAGAATGGCACGACGCTGCCACTCGAAACAGTTTTCGGTTTCGAGAAGTCGAGAAGTCGATCAAATTATATGCTCTTCCTCGTGTCGATCGTACAATCGTACGATAAAAACGGGAGGGATACTCCGGCAGCGCCTTGCTCAAATACCTAGGATATGTTGCTTGTAAGATGTGTCATTATGTAGTCATGTTTATTCATCTAGATTCATTTAAAAATCCCTTTACGGTATTTATCGTTAATTAATCATTATACGTATAATGTACGGTGCGTATCATTGAGTTATGTTACATTGCGCGATTCCACTAGCTCTGGGTCTCATCATCGACGAGGGTAAAAATTAATCATCGGCGGAGTTGAGAATTCAGGCTCGAGAATTCGCTTCGTCTGCGTCCATCGTTTGTTCGTTAGGATAAAAGAAATCTTCTCTATGCACGCCGTTCTCTAATCCGTATTTTTTGAAATTTTATGGGCCATTTAAATTTGAAAAATATGGATTAGTTTGTGCACAGAAATCCTTTTAATCCGAGAAGGAAGGTACGCTCGACGAAGATCGAAGACTGAAATTATGGTAAAAAGAGAGGGAGGGAAATTCGGGACCTGAAGATACATAAACGTGCAGAAATTTGGCAAAAGTGATGTTGCTCTTCCTCGTAAATTATATTATCTAGATATGTCGCGTTCTTTGTTTATTTTTAACAGCCGAAAGAATCTCATTATCCTTCCGTAACTCCTTTTTCCGAGAAAGCAAATTGTTGGAAACAAAATCCATTTTATATATATATATATATATATATATATTATAATATATATTATAATATATATTATAACAAGACATTCCTTCAATATTCAAACGGAAAAATAAAGAATAGAGACGTGAGATGGTGGGAGAAGGCAGGGGAGAAAGAGAGAAAAAGCTGATCTAGCCTCTAAATTCTATGAACATCTTATACGATAGGCCTGCTCGCAACGATAACGCGCAAAGGAGACAATCGAGGAAAAGAAGTTGTGCATTTATGACGAAGATGGGACGCGATAAAACCGCGAGGGGAAAAAAAGTATTTCGCGCCTCTTCCGTCTCGCTAATTTGAGCTTGACTTATTACGCTAGCCACTAATATTAATAGCCTATCGATAAAATTATCGATTACGAGTAAGTATAAATTGTAATTACAGTGTACAATATACAGGGAGAGATAAACCTCGCAGAGTCTCTCTTTCTCTTGTGTGCTTGCTTTCACCCGCGTTAAGGTGCGGCTGCGAAAAATCTTTATTTCCACAAACACGAATTCGTACGATTTCTTTTTTTCTCCTCCGAACCCGCGTACGGTTTCTTGTGCTATTATTTTTTACGCGGAAGGGGATGTGTGCATCTACCGAGAAACCGACGATTTTCGCGACTCTCAATTCGACAACCGTCACATACGACGAGTACGCACATCACGTTCCCCCAAATCAAAATCCGTCCCGATTTTACGTATTTATTGTGTAATCAATTAATTAATCTACGTTCATTAATTTAATGTTACGAGAATCATGAGTATGTCTGAGTGGGCTTCTTGCTCGTTTAAAGTACTTTCTAAATTATAATGTGTTCCTCGGCACGCTCCTCCACGATCTTTGTGCTCGAAAAATCTATGTACATGTACACGACGTTCGCGAGAGGAAAAAAAAAGAGAAAATTGTCATCCTGCCTCGAGCATCCTCGAGTTCCAGAGCTTAATCTATAATCCTAGTTGAAGATTAGATTAAAACGTAACGACGGCCAAACTACTTGCCGTACTTTCTAAAACATCTTTGTCATATTTGGCTATTTCACACTGCTTATTTTCTTGCTCCTCCCTTCCTCCTTTTTCTTTTCTTTTTTACTCTCCGCTTTTCAGTTGTATCATTTCGCATTACACGCCTTCTTATTCTTGTATTGTGGCGCAACGTATCTTATATTCTTACGTATAATATATACGATAAATCCTCGCTTAACTATTAATTTAACAGAGATATCACTCATTCGACTCAATGTGCGTACCATTTTTTCCATTTCGCATTACTCTCAAATAGAGTATTTTTTACTTTCTATATAGCGCACCGGTATATCTACTCGATCAGGAAGCAGTGTCACAAGAAAAAAATCTAGTGACCGAGAACGCCGATTTGAATAGAAACCGAGATGAACAGCGATTTGATCATAAAAATAATCATCTATAAATAAACTAACAATTCCCAAGAGAACGAAAAATATATTTATATAAAAAGACATGTGTGTTCAACAAAAAATTTCTAAAAAACCTTAAATGTAAATATAAAAATTACCTATACAGTTTTATATCAAGATACATTCGTTTACCGTACATCGTAACTAAAAAGTTCGAAAAGGAAAAAGAAAGAAAAGTGGTATTCACATTATTGAATGATACTATCCGTATCGGCGTTTTCGATTACTCGATGTATTTCGTTACAACTGGGTCGACATTTCATTTAGCTGGATGGACCTAATCATCCTTTGTGACATGAAGACAAGTTCGTTTTACAAGCACGCACGCGCTTCGACATCGAGAAACCGAAACGATCTGCTAAGTATGCAACGTCCTTGCTAGAGATGTTTGTACAATATTGATTTTTGCCGGTTAATAGTGACCTGAGCGTAACGGATCTTCTTTCTTTTTAGCGTAGCGGGTAGAGCTTCGTGCGGATAGTGCATTCGTGATACACCCTGCAAGATCGGTTCATACCAAGAAACGTATTCTACAAGTCTATCTTTGTTTATGTATTACAACTATGCTCTCGTTCATTGGCGTTGAGATTCTGCGCTTAGCGATTATGAGGTGGACTCTGTTTAATATTTACTGTAGTAAAAAAAAGAAAATTGTCATGTCCGTTCAATCATTAATTAACTAAATAAATAAGTAGTACATACTAGAGGGGAGGGGAGGGGGGAGGAGATTATCGCGTGACACTTGATGTCGGATTTTTTTCGGAAAAGAGAGAAGAGGCATTGATAAGACAATATGACCGTATTTGCCGTTCTATTCTTACATGATACGTGAAAGGATGCGATAAAATTGCTGTTCGGAACTTTTCGAATAACAACATAACGTGGAATTGAGTCTACAAGGTCTCAAATTCAGTTCCAGAGAATAAAAATTAAAACGGATCTTTGCAGTCTTTCTTCTGCGGATCCTTCTATTATTATTTGATTCACGATGTATTCAATTCATGTTTTGACAAAATTATAAAAACAATTAGACATGAGATAGTTCAAATTTTTCAGAATAAGATTTCAGGAACGAGACATTGATTGAATTGTAGGAGACAAATGGAAATCAAAGTGCGCTATTGTAATTAAAAAAATCAATTCGATTAGATTCTGTGCAATTAAAAAATCCGGTATACTGTTTCAGAGGTCTCAGCGGTTTCTTGTCCCTGTCTTCTTCCATTTCCGCTACTCTTTTAAGTTTACTGAGAACAGTTTTCGCAAACCTACGCATACACACGCGCGCGAAAGCGCATACACACATATTTGGCATAGAAACCCTACCGGTCACATGGATGCCTTTATTTCTTTCTAGGTCGTTTTTCTTTTTTTTTAAACTAGCTACCTAAAGATCTCGCTTTTTCGGATCACCTTGTGTCGATTCGTGTCGACTGAAATCGTCAATGCCTCGCTGCCATTCGTTAATTTCTCGCAAAGAAATTACATTTTACTGCAGCAAAGTATATTATATCATTTTACATTATTTTAATGATTCAATAATTGCGCATTTGCTTATTTTATTTTCATCTAAATAAATCATGTGCGTAAAACTGTCCTATGATATTTGTGCGAATTGTTCAGGGCTTCTTCGCGCACGCGATTCGGCAGCCCCTTCGAATTATTAATATTATCTGCTAATTTAGACTATGAATGTAAACCGTAATGTGCAATGTTGACTTAAATAGAAATAATTACAACAAATATACAGCTATATTACTATATTACAAGTATTTCAGTAAATAGGCAAACTTGCATGAATCATGCATCGTATCGGACATAATATCACAACATGATATGATAATGCGTTTTATAGAAACTATAAACAAGAGAGAGAAAGAAATATAACTACTATTATATTCCATTTAGTGATGACTCATAAAATTGTTCATAAGATTAAACCGCTTGATATTAAAGAAGAATATATGACAAATACAGAGAAACGTGATGGAATTATCGAAAATAATTTTGTGCAGAATAAAATTCGAAAGTGTGAGAAGCAGTTACTATTAGTTTTATATCAATTTTGATATTTGGAATTCAGTACAATTTACTCGGATCAGATGGAAACGAAATCAAGTAAAAGACTCCCCCCTGCGAATAGCTGTTGGCAGAGGAGCGACTTTAGAGGCAACTTTAAAGGCGATTTCCGGCCGAACACGACTCGATACTTTGATGCGCCGACCTCGACGCTGCTGTTGCATTTTTACAGACAAATTTTTCTCGCCTATTTCAATTATCGCTTATATATTTTCGAAGGTACTATTTAAAGATTTGACGTAGAAAAGCACGATGCTTTTCACGTTAATAACAGTTCTGTTTCGATTCGGTGTCGAGGATTTCGCATCTTCACGATGACCTTGAGTCACAAAGTTGGAAGGTAAAACCAGCGAGTCAGCATGCGTGGGAGGGTCCAGGCTCGTCGTCTCGTGGGTGATCTCGATGATGACAAAAATGACGGTGATGATTGTGTCGACTCGTGTCTGGTCATGTTCTGCTGAGTATAACTTGGAAGGCTCTTGGGTTCTATTAATGATCCATTTAGTATGGCGTGAACCTATTGTAGCCGCCTCTGTATACAGTTGCCTGCAAAGATAAAATTTATAAGATACCATCTTAATATGATACTCAGCGCAAACTAACGTATAAACTGTGGTGCATTTAGCGTTGAATGCAACCGTTTGTTTCAAGATCTTATTTCGAGAGCTGAAAAATGCACCGTCCGAAGATAAACGGCAAATAAAGTAAGCGGTGTTTTATATAAGATTTCAATTTACGGTTGTGCAACATTGCAGTGAAACGTCAGAACCATCTATTCGGAAAATCAACGAGATCGAGCTAAAAACTTATTTAATTTTCGCCCCGTTAAATTGAGTCAGGAATGATTAAACTCCTTCACGAGCACGGCGTACACCCATTTCGTTTGAACCATCCTGTCGTTTACACAATACGTACAGTTCGCGTTCATCGAGCAAACTGAGACCGGCATGGAGGTCCGAATAATCACATTTGAGGATGAATGCGTGCGATGGGAACACAAGCCATTAACTTTCGTCGCGACACAGTTCCCGTAAGTTGAAAATTCCTGGCATTAATAATTCATATGTGAGTGAAACGCGCTACGACCGAGGTGGTCTTTCCTAACGCTTGTTATTTATGGCGTAATAACGGGGTGCTTCATTCTCCTTCCATATAGCGGTGATACGCGCGCGAGAGATCTATGTGCGCGATTTAACGGCACTACCGTTAAATGAAATCGTAAAAGTACACTTCGTAATCGAAGCTCCTTCTTACCCCGTAACCCGCCACAGGTCCGATGCCATGTCCGAGGTAGGGATCGGCGTATTCACGCCCGTAGCTGGAAGAATAAAAAAGTGATTGTTAATATATCGATAGGATTTTTCGTTTCGCTGAAGTCGAACGATTTCATATGCGCATTTTATTCTTCCGATTTCTCTCATTATTTTCCGTGAGGAAGATTGAAAGAGGAAATATGGAATTAAAACGTATAAAGATCCTAACAGAGTCTGACGAGCGATTTTATCAAAATCCTTATATGAGAAAGAAAAATATACAAGATGGTAATTAAATACTCTAAAAGATTTTAAGGGATGATTCCTCATAAAAAATCAAATCAAAACGAAAAATTCATGTCCAAAACAGCTTAATTTCAAAGGTATTCAAATTAAAGGAAAAAGTTTATTTCTTCAAAAATTTCGAAAACTATTCGAATTATTTTGATGAAAACTTTCATGTAAATACACAAATTTCGCAATAATTTTATTAGACCATTAAAATAATTATATAGAACGCAAATTTGTTAGAATGTCAAAACTTTTTGCAGCATTGCTCATTATGCTTGAATGTCCTACGTAATTATTTTGCCAGTCCAACAAAAAATTTTCAGATCTGTATCAAACTAAATTTTTTAATATTTCAACAAAACAATCATTTTTTCCTTGTCAGTAACTTTAATTAAAATCAGAGTGAGATAGTATAAGTTAAAGTAGGATTGTACATATATAATTCTTTCTTGTATATAGGATTTTAACAAAATTGCTTGTAATTAAACTCTGCATTGAAAAAAATGTTTGGAACGTATAATCATTTATTTTGTTGATATGTAACTTTTATTACTTTTTCATTAAAAAATTGTATTCTAATTAAAATTTAGAGTAATCAAATTTTATTAGAACACAATTTTTTAACAAAGAAATAAGAAAGCTTTTATTAGTCATATAAAAAAAATATATAAATGGTTTTACATACCAAACATTTCACTCAGAGTGACAAATGAAAGCTACGTACGTATAGAACGCATTAGGTATGAAATCGACTCTAATACTCATATTTGTACTTGATATTCCTCTTGTGTTGGATGCAAGATATCGAGGCGAAGTGCATTAAGTGCGCTTTAAGGTTTCTTGGGGAGTGGTGCTTCTCGAGAAATGGTTTGGACTTTCGATGGGACTATCAGGACGGGTCTGAATTTCGGAAACAAATCTGCGACTCCTAACAGGTCGTCCGCGACGTCGGGATTTGCTGCAAGGAACGGACTCTTCGTGTTATAATTTTGTTAATAAATGATAATTCTCCAATTGGAGAATTTGTATTTTGTGATGCTGAAAGAGAAATGAAAAAAACATGGAGGCTGCTGGCAAATATGAAGGAAAATGTTGATAATGAACATCATCAAGGATAGATGAGATGAAGGTAATTCATTGCGATGCTCAATACATGATATGCATTCTGACCTCACTCTCGTAATGGGGTCGAGCCGGTGACTTCAAAGCGTCCCTCAATCTATACATGTGTATCTGCATGCCACTACGAGACAGCATACAGACCACAACTATGATATGATGGGAGAATCATGTCCTTCATATCAATAATGAAGATAATATGTCATAATTTCGAATAAATCAAATGAGTTGTTAAAGAATAATAAGCTTATGATATGCTTATATCAAAAAATGTGAACATTCCATCTAATAATGATAAATTCTAATTTATTAAGTTGTCGTATATTTTTCTAATTGCATAAATATTTTTCAAAATGTACATTACATAATTATTGCAGTAATATATTAATTACTAATATATATTAATATATATTAATATATATTAATTAATTTGTAAATACATATAGGAGAGAAACATTATAATATGATAATACAACGTTATATAGTGCTCCAAACATAATATAGCAATAAGCGTCCAATAACAAGTTATAAATAATTTATACTAAATAAATGAAGCATCATTAAAAAAAAAATCTTGAAATCTTATAAAAAAAAGCACGTTCGCGAAGAAAAGTTGCAAAGCTCCCTTTCTCTAAGAGGAATAAAGGGAACACATTCGAAAAGTTTTCTTCTTTTTGGAGAGATCTTTGGCATCGTATGAGAAATTTTTAAATTTACCGAGCCACATTTAATCAATTCAGAGCAATTCTTCAATGTCTTGAATTTTTCAATTTCTTGAATTTTGCACGTACTTCTTCTGTTTGAACGAATATTTAATTAAATAGGATCAGTGGTAGGTATATAATTAAATATAAAAGTTACACATGTGCTCTTTCGAAAAAAAATTGGCTCCAGTTTTATTAAATAATCCGTAAGCGGAAGTTGGCTCGCTAAATCTGGGACGTTCTGTATATCGAATGAGGGAAGGAGAAAGAGGGAGCGAGGAAGAGAAAGAGAGATCCTGGAGGATTCGTGGTGAGTGAGAGTACATACACGAGGGTTTCTCGGGTGAAAATGTGGTGCACTTACCCCGCGACTGCGGCATATCCTGCGACCGGTTGTGCCGCAGCTGCAGCTGCGCCGTATGCGCGCGCAGCCACCGCCGTGTAGGTTGCTGCAGCTGCGTACGTAGCCTGCTGTGCCGTTGATAGTGGTGTCTTCAACAATGGTGAGGCTGCGGCTGCCGCTGCCGCGGCCTGAAACAACAACCATGACCCGCCATGCAAGGCTCAAGCAAGCTCGAAGACAGACAGAGAGGATGATCTCAGCGAGAAACGATACTAATACGATCGTTCCTAGAGGCTCGTGTCATTGCACACAGAAAACGTAGCTTTCTAATCAGTAGTTCTAAATGGAAAATGTCAATTGCGGCTGGAAAAGAGGCATACATCAAAAGGAATAGTGGGAAAATGTACTCAATTATAGCCATTGTCTATAAAACTGCAAATACTTCTACAATATCCAATAAACACAAATAAGAAATTTAAAATAAATGCACTCTTTTCCAATCGTATCCTCAATTGATCAATGTCTACTAGATGCGGAAGAGAAGTATTTAATTAGAAATAATTTAAATATCAGGTATATATCAACAGAACACAACTATGAATGATTACATCAGCATGTGTAATTTTGTTATGCAATAAATAAATATTTTAAGATGTTTAAATAATTAGGATTATATTAATTATAATTTTAACAGAATCAATTTCTTTGCAATTCTGAAATATTTTTTATTACTGCGCATATATTTTGCAGTCTTATCAAATCTTGTTATATATTTTTAAGAGTTAATATTCTAAAATTTATTTCATATTTATTTTATAAAATAAAATTTATTTCATATTCATTTTAAATCTCGAAAGTAATAAACTGTCGGAATAAATGAAATGTACTAATTTTGTTTGCTAACGTTTTCTATGTGCAATTACTACGTGAAACGCATCAGCGTTGTTCGTTGCGACATCAATAGAACAGCGAGATGCAACAGCCAAGTGACATTTTCAGGCTTGAATATGTACCAGTTAAAAAATATTGTCGAAATCCCTTGCATCACATTTCTCTCGCTGTTTTAAAAATGTCAGTGCATGGATATTCAAACATTTCGAGCATATAACTAACTGTGACACTCGTAGTTGTATTTTATACAAGCTTCGAGAGGGATGTTTTATTTACAAGGAACATGATCTGATCGAAACTGATGATATTCAATTTCTTTATGACATCAAGCGGCTATATTATCGAATATTTTGCGATAATGCAAACATTCCATTTCTAATTATGAATCCTAAAATACAAAAACATATTAAAAATAAAAATTTTTCATCGTTTACTAACGTCGAAACTATTTTTCGTACACATTGAAATGTCGAATGAAATGTCAAATTATAATTCTAAATTTTTTCGACACAAATATTTTTTATGTTCCATATTAAACAATTTGGATAAAAAAAAAATGAATATATAAATGGAGAGACATAATAAAAAAATTTCATGCAACATGAAGATTCATGAAAGTAGCCATGGTGCAAGTTAAAAGATTTGAAAACTACAAATATAATATGAAATAGGAAAGAATTAGGGATGACGAATTATTGAGCTCCTTTTTTCTAACCTCGACAGATGGAAAGGAAACTATTCTAAGTGTCTTCCAAAGTAATATATTCGAAAATACTTTTACCTAAGTAATTCAGAATGGAACGAAGTTTCAATAATAAAACGTAGAGACGAGCAAAAAGTGTTAAGAAAATTCCTGATACTAGTAGTAGTATAACAATAAATAATCACTTTCGTCTCTATGTCGACCATGTTGTTAGCTATGTGCCTGAGGTAATAAATAAACTCGCTCGAGTGAGTCTCACGTCAAAAGGATCGTCTATAATATTTGGAAATACCTACGATGTTTAAACGGTGAACCTCACAAATATTTGCACGCAGCATCAAAATCTCGCTCGATGCAGAGAATTTATGCCCGATGAAGATAGGGCTGTTGAGAGCGCACTCATTGGCGCCAGGATGATGGCGGGAAGACCTACGTGCATGCATCTAGGATGTGCAATTCGATACACCAACGTATATATATCCCATTACGTGATAACGTAACACTAGCGCACTCAGATGCTCGCGATTTCCATGACATTACCATTCGCGCGTTTGACCTAAACCCGAATGCAGTTTGCTCGAACACTATCTTGTCATGAGTACTCCCTAAAAGTTTGGGAAGATTAAATCCCGTTTTAAACTCAATTGTCGGATCATTAATTTATTGTAATATATTATTATATATAATCTTGTGCAATATTACAGAACACACGTTGGATGTATTCTTATATAAATAATATTTATACAGTAATTATAGCCGAATTATTATATATATATATATATATATATATATATATATATAATAATGAGCAGAATAATTATATACATAATAACAAAAAGTCACATCTATATTATACTACATGAATAAAATTTGTTTTTTTCATAGATTTTAATTAAATTTATATGTGACTAAATATTTTACAATAAAAAATAAGATTAAAGAGTAATTAATAAAAAAAATCATCGGGTGTGTAGACATATTTACTAATAAATTTGTATTCTATGTAAATTATTCCATGTAATTGCTAATATATTATGTATAATTTAATTTTGATCTATTCGACGAAACTTCAGTTAAATATTAAATAGATGAATTATCATTTTATTATTACAATATTAACACAAAGAACGATGCAAAAGGAATTACAGCACTTCCAGTCATAATTTCGAAACGTCGAGCATTATTATACTCTCTGTATTAATAAGTAAGCATTATTATACTGTCCGTACTAATAAGTAAAATCCGTTATTTCGTTATTAATAAAAGAAAAAGACGCGAATACATATTCCAAATTTGTAAATATTAAATCTAGGAAATTGTTCGCACAGACTTGTAAAAGAATGTCACAATCCGAGTTGTCCATTGTCCATTGCTCGCGCAAATCAATAAATTATTGCAAGCTTAATAAACAAACCGATGAAAAAAATCCAACAATTTTAAAACATGTTAACCTACAAATTGTTGCAAAATTTGAAATCAATTTTTGAGTAAAAATATCAAAAAGCTATAAGTAATCAAATTAAAAGCTTTCAAATAATTTTAAAATATCAATTCAGAGTTTGATAACATTTAGGTATTTGAAAATTTAAAAGTTCGAAAAGTGATGTGACTTTTATGTATAATTTAGTATTAGCTATTCGACAAAGCTTCAGTTAAATATTAAATAGATGAATTATCATTTCGTTATTTCAATATTGATACAAAAAGCGACGATGTATTTTTTTCGAACTTAAATTTTAAACGTAAAAATTCTAACTTTATTATTAAATATTATATATATAAATATATTATTAAATATTATTAAATATTATTATTAAATATTATATATTATTGTTGAATCGTTCAAATAAATTTACATGGAAAGAATAAAATTATTTGCATAAACGAAAATTTAAGACAATTGTACATAGGAACAGATTTTAATCTATCAGAAGCTGTGTATTTTGGGTTGAAATCTATTATTCCCTATTCCTATTTTCTGTGCTTTTCAATTATGTTTTAGACTTCAGGTTTTAATAATGCATACAGAAAATACAATTTTTGAACAGAAGTTGTTCGTAATTCTGCCAGAATGACAGCGTTATTGAGCGTTCAATAATTTTTGACATCGTGGAAGAATAACAGCCTGTAAATAGCGACTTGCAGTGTGAATTGGCTGACCAGCTCACGTATCGCGACGAAAACACAATTTAGTCGGCGCCAGAAACTTTCAGCGGTCAGGAACGGGTTGTTATTCGATGTTTTGTCACGAAAAAAGACAGTGAGGGGAGGGGGGAAGGGGAGGGAGGTGGAAGCGAAACGGCGAACGAACTGTTTTGCTACCAGGAAGAAAACAGGACGTATTGAAAATGGAGTGAGAGGCGCCAAGTTGCTCCACAAATTTTCTCGAATAAAATTTCGTTCTCAAACTGTTCAAAATACGCGAAGATTCCATCAAAGAGTCGCGTCGTGTTTCTCACAATGATTCAATCTTACCGCGCTGAGAATTACGTAATCCCTTCAGCATGTGTGACCACAATGATTCGATTTCGAAATATCGTCGGAAACAAGGAGATAATAATTTCTCGCGAATTCAATTTCCGGGGTCAACCGACCCGAAGTGTCGAGATCATGGCAAGAAATGGTTCTCTTGTCGCGTGCGAAACTGGTGATTATAGCTTTTTATCTCGCAGTTACGTCGATTCAGCACTCTCGTTGTGGTCGGACTCCGCGAATAGTTTTTTTCGCATCGCTTCACGTCCTTTCTCGCGCCTCGTATTTTCCGTCCGACAATGGCCTGTTAAACGGCGCAACCGCAGACTCGAAACCTCTGTTTACATTGTGATACAGGTGAAACGCTTAACAATTAAATTCTAACAAAAGTCGTGGAAAGTAAGTTTTACTTAGCATTTCGAAAAATGCATGAAAGATAATATCTTTCCTAATACAAAAAAGGATATAATCATGTAATTGTTTTAATTAACTTTAAAATTTTAGAACAGAAGAGAGAACAACAAATATTCTATCTATTATTTTGAATTATTATTATTAACATTATTATCATTAAAATGTTATTTAACCACATTTGATATCTTTTGCTATGAATAAAATTTTTATTAAACTGATCTTAACATTTTTACTTTTTCGCGTGTATTAGTAAACATTTCACGTTGTAATAATAAAAATTACATTTCTACATGTTTAATTGATTTTAATAATTGAATAGAGCAGAAAATTGTAGAAAGACTGGTCTGCTTTTCTTTGAATTACTTCGACTTTCTATCTTTTCGTTTCTTCTTTCTTTATGTACCTTTTATTAATGTTGAGGTATATACTAACAAGCTAAAGATGAAAGCCTTAATTTTTATTTGCGACTGTAAAAACATCTGATAGATAACAAGGAGGCAAGAACATCTTTTGCCAATTATAGCATACAAACTATATGACTTATATTATTCGCTGTTGGAAAGCTTGCTGTAAATCCGACGAGTCCTCAATTAAGCTAACGAAAAGACTTTCAAAATACAAAATAGTTTGATACGTTGCATTTCGATCTCCTCGGCAAAGACACGCAAATTAAATCAATGCGGCTAAACTAATTAGCGAATCAAAGTTAAATAAACATTTTAATCTTATCGGGAACTTTTCGCTTTTCGGCAATTTTCAAAACTGAATTATTGCTCAGTTGCTGGACACATTTACTGTACTAAAAAGTATTTATTAGTATTTATTCGTATTTTTACAGATACAGACAATAATAGAACAATCTAGCTTGTAAAATAAAATGAAGTAAAATTATCATTGAAGATCATAAGATTAAATTTCTATGGAATATTTATAAAATACGATTATTATTGCAAGATTTTTCTTTTTTAAAATTAGATTTGACATTTTATAATCTAGTTACAGATTTAACAGATTAAATATGGAAAGATGGTGACTAAATATGGAAATGGTTTTGCTAAAATATTTAAAAATTCAGGTAGATACAGATCTGAAAATAATTTTATTGATTTACCGAAATGATTGTATAGGACGTTCGAATTGCACTCTTAGAATGGAAAACTTTCTATAACATCACTCATCATGTTTAAGTTTTTTACATAATTATTTTGACAGTCCAATAAATTATTTTCAGATCTATCTAAATTTAGATGCTTCAGCAAAATCATTTTTTCTGTATGTATCTATAATTCTATAAAGATTATTATATTTTTTATTACATTTAAAATAATTACGCGCAATTTGTTTTTTATTTTTATATCCCGTTTTCTATCAATTATCTGTATATTTTTTTCTGATATTTTTCAAATTTAAATTTTACGATTAACGTCTCAAAAGAAGAAGAAATACAGAAAATTCGTATAAATAGCTAGAATATATGGGTCCATTTCGCGCTGTATGCCGTTGACATTTAACACGCGAATATCCTCGCGGATCTGGCTAGAATGAGCCCGTCAGTCGTAATATGACATGTGTTCCTCGATGACGTTGATTTACGGCGGTCTCTCAACAAAGTCGAAGAAGAGGCAATTGGGCCGACTCTGTTATGTAGACGGCTCGTAAATTCTCCGTACGAACGAGGTTTCTTTACCAATGAAAACGGGTAGCAACGAAAAAAGCACGCATCTGACCGGGATGTTAGCTGTCAAATTTGCACATTGAGCCCGTCCAAATTAATCGCAAAAAAAATTCTCAGCACACGCCTGAACAATTTATAATTCAGCTCGTTTGAAGACACCCTTCACGCTCACGAATTTTCCGATCATTCTTCCGATTGCTTTCGAATTTTCATCGAACGCGAGAATCCTGCTTTTTCCGTTAGTGCCATTTAACGTTTCATTAATCGCTTTTAGTTATTATTTAAGTGCGTTTGTTTTACTAACCTCGTTTTTACACTCATATATTATCGATAAAGTAACAATTTATTTAATATTCGTTTCCATTCGATAAGCAATTACAATTTATATCGATAACGACGAGAAAGGAATATTGCAATTTTTATGCGCAGTTTGACATATTCTTGAATTTTAATGTTCATAAACAAAGATTAAAGATTTAGTTATTTCTCTAGAAATAGCGAATAATAGTTTTCTGTTATTTTAACGTCGTCATCCCCTAAGGCTGAATTTTCTCTTACAGAATTTGAGCGAGAATTCCTGGCGCGATGTACGCTTCGATCTCTTGATATATATTCATAATAAATTTCTTTACAAGGGACATGAAAATTCCTGAAGCAATATACTTTGACTCTACAACATTCATAACAAAGCATTTGCGCAATAATGTCGTAATATCGGAAGTCACTTTTAAAGTGTCTGCCAGCGATGATCTCGTAAAGTAGTTGCTCGTGCGTATAATGCATCCAACAATCATTGCTCAATGATTCAGAACCGCAAAATGGTCTTTGCTTTGATATTTATCGGCGTTTACGACTGTATCATGTGTTCAGGTTTTATAGATATTTTCGGTGTAAGTTTCTTTTAGAACGGCACGTTATTTAAACAAAATCGTTGATTTCCAATAAATTTTTATTATGGAAATGACAGTTTTGCCGAAATATCTATATCTAGACATAGATTTGAAAATAATTTTGTGGGATTAAAATAAATAAATGTAAATGCCTATCAGAGTAAATGCCAACACAAGTTGTTAAAATGTGTGAAAATTTATTTATTACAGTGTCTTAACAAATTGTGTTAACTCTAATAGGTATTATACATTTATTGATTCATTCTAAACCTAATCTGATAATCTAATAATTTGTGAATTAAAATAATTATGTAAGACCTTTAAATTGGTTACTAAAAAGACTTTTTGTAACATTGTTCATCATACTTGGTATTTCTGGTAAAACATATCTGTTTTGATGATTCAACAAAATTATTTTCAGATCTAACTCTTAGATACTTCATTGTTTTTCCGGATAGAACTTGCTTGAATGTATATATCGATGTATGATACAGCAATGTAAAAAATAATATGAGTCATATTTGAGAATATCTTCTCCCATGAAGAAATATTTTGTTAAAAATACGAATTTCCGATCGTTATTTAAAAGTCTTGGATTTTTACTTTACTTTAGATAATAAAAATTCCTATTTTTTTTTACAATTAATTGTCAAGAAATATTTCACGTGGTATGCTTAACTTAACTACAACACCATTAGTACGAATTTGGTACGACTATCATCTACCTTAGCGTAGCTTTCTAATCACACGAAACCTGCCTATGCCACTTGTCTACTGGCCCGCATAATAATACAAAGCTCCCTCAAATTTGAGGAGGAAACTTCAAACGACACACTTAATTGCGTGCATTTATCACAAAATGTTTGCTCCACTTGTATAGGCCTCCTACGACGTATTTCTAGGTCTGTGCGACGCATGCTCTACTGACTGTAAAAGGCGACATTACATGCTGTCTTCACGCTAATATCAATCGAGGATCACAAAAAAGAAAAAAAAAAGAAGAGAAGAAACGCAACATGGTCGGAGGAAAAAAAACCTCGTCAGCTGAATACTCTTCTACAGCTCCCCTAAACGACCTTCCGTCGCAGGAAAAGTTACAACAAGATTTTTTATGGAAGGGAGGATTTTTTTTTTAAGCAAAAAGTGGATTGGGAAACACGTTTAACTAAGTAGTCGTCGACAATTGGTGAGCACTTCAATCTTGCGAACAAACGAAAACGTGAAAAGAACAAAGAGAGAACAGACTGAATAAAACAGAAGAAGAAAAAGAGGGATGTGTATAGATAAAACAGACGGAGAAGACGAGAGAAGAACAGGACCCTTAATTCCTACCTCCAGGGCGGGCGCTTTAGCCTGAAACACAAACGGCAAACCTGAAAAGAAATTCCGGAAGGCGGAAACTCGAGCTCGAGTTTTTACACAAAGGAATTAAGTCCTCGTTTTAAGCAAGTTAATTCCCCCCTTTCCCGATGCAAACGCAAAAGTCTGTACAATCGACGTAGTGTGATCTACCATCCACTTTTTCTTTCATTGGTCCCCGTGATTATATGTCGATTAATAATCATCCCTTTAAACAACTATAAAAGATGACAGGAGAAAAATTAATATAAAGAAGGAGAAAGGGAACAAAGATGATGCAAAGGTGGAAAAAAATAGTGTATGAAGAAGTATTTAGGCAACAAGATGCAACAAGATGCCGCGCAATCGAAAGATAGCAGAGAGGACTCTCGTATAAACTCGCATGAAGTGAATTTTATTTTGAGATTGTCCTAAAAAAATCACAAATAATCCGATAGTAAATACATAATGCAATGTTCGAAACGTTTAATATTAAAAAGTATAGCTTTTTTAAAATCGATTATCTTCTTTTTCTTTCCTG
Organism: Atta cephalotes; assembly: GCF_000143395.1. Taxonomy (NCBI): domain Eukaryota; kingdom Metazoa; phylum Arthropoda; class Insecta; order Hymenoptera; family Formicidae; genus Atta; species Atta cephalotes. The sequence continues at coordinate 4,192,073 of NW_012130080.1, read as the reverse complement.
TTAAAGGTTTCATCTGGAAAGATGTTTTTATTAATACACGTTAAAAAAATAATTGCATTATTAAAAATATGTAGCAGAAATTATATTTTTTATATTGCGTTTTTGCTGAATAAATTTTAAATTTGACTTTATTGAAATATTTTGATTTTATTAATTCATTTCTTTAATTTTCGATGTATTTTTCACTAAACTAAATTTCTTATAAAAAACGATTTCTTAGTAATGCGATTCGGGTCAAAAGAATTGAAGTGTTCGCCGTCGATCACAATCGTTTGTTATAGTTGTAAATATTATTCGACATTGTTTTTCGACAAAAAGTTAATTTTCAAAGGGAAAGTCAACACATCGAATATGAAATCCATTCACGCGGGAATGGTGTCAGAGAGACGGCATCATCGGAGCAAAAATAATCATCTCGATAGTTAACAGTGCTCGCTGTTTTCGATCAATTGTGCCGTCGGATGCATCGGGATTTTTACGTGAATGAAACAAAAGAGAGAGAAAGAGGAAAAGAGAACGAAACAAATAGGCGAAAAATGAGATACAATGAGAATGGCGAATGGTCGGGACAATGTAGAACGCGAGATAGGGATGGTGTAATTGTTATCGGTTTCTCTCTTTTGGCGTTCTCTCGTGTGTGCAAGCCTGGCAAAATGTGTGTCAACTAACGTCAGCTGTTGCTTGAGGCCATTCCAGCTAAACGGGTCCACCAAGAGATTACGGACTTTAGTCAAAATCTCTGCGCTCATTTGTCTCGTCTTATAGATACTGCACCGCATTTCGCTTCCGGTGCACGTGCGAATAAGCGTTTTCCGTTTGCGCTTTCACGCTTATCGTCGAGAATATTTCGGGCTTGCACAAAGCGGTTAACATCGCAACGATTGTGATATTACGAGCTTCTTACAGTTCTTCTTATGAATACATTACATGATTATTGATACGATTATGAAAAATTTTTATTTTATTATCGAGTTTAATTTTGCTTGTGATGATAATTATTTCAATTTATTTTCAGAAAATAGAGATATAATTTTAATATGTAATGAAAAATTAATTTTTGAAAATTTCAGGAAAGAAATAATCGCTGTTAAATGTACAGTATTAAATTTTATTTAAGTCGCCACTGTTCAAACAATAGGTAAATTTGGCACTATATATTGTCGCATTTATTGTTTTAATAAAAAATAATGATATATTAAATAAGAGCAGTGGCAATTAATTAAATTAAGTTGATATTACAGATTTAATAGTAATAAACCTGATATTTTTTAATGAATTACGCGTGTAATTTTATTTCAATAATATATTTACGTTTAATTATTTAGATATTTAGAATTCGCTGACAAAGCTTTTATTCTAAATAATTATCTGTAGAAAGAAATTCATGAAAGAAATCTATCAAACTTTTATCAAATCATGCAGTTGATATACCATTACAAGCTTGCATCCAATCGCTTTGTTTGTATTACCGATTCCATCGGTGATAATCTTCCAATCGCCCGTTTAATTATGTCCGTTCTATGTCTTATCCGTAGCGCAACATAATGAAAACGTGTCAACGCTCGTGAGAGTTTGTTTTCCGGATTAATAGCCGATTATCAGACGGCGATCGCGACATGATTGATTATCGCGCCGTTTCTATTTAACCACGCGCGTTCTTCGATTTAATTAAAAACTCGTTCGAGTACTTCGTGTCTCGGTAGCCGCAGCTCTCTCTGCGGTCGCGTGCACCGGAAGCGAGAAATAATTGTTCGCGGGAATTAGTAGAAATCGAGAAATGTCTCACCTGCAACCTGTAGTTGGGATCCTGCGTCGCTGCGTGAGCCGCGAGGAAAGGGTCGTAGTAAACGCTGCAAAAAATAAAAACCACCAATGAGTAATGAACGCTTTATCCGCTTGTCCGCCACTACGCCCGTGGGGAGATTACTGAATTTCTAATTTTACGACTTTCTCTGTAAAGTGTAATTAACGCAATTCGCACCAATCAATTATTTTTTTATTTAAGAAAATTAAATCTTTCGTTTGTATACAAATATCTCCTTTAAAAAAAAAAACATATTTTGCAAATTCGATATTTGCCCATATTTTTTACGCAAAATATTTATAAATGACTTTAATATTGAATACAATAGGGACATTCAGTTAAAAGCTGTCACTTCAAAAAAAACCTTTAATCTTCCGATTCAATAATGTACAACGCTCGTTTAATAGACGTCACATATTAAACATTGCGTTCCGTTCGAGAATAAAATTGAAAATTTATTTCTGGGATACGATAATCCTCACTTTGTAGGATAATGGAGGATGACAGAGGCGATAAACTTTGTCCTCCCCTGGACTACGCGAACGAAGTTTGTTTTATGCGCGAAGATCATAAATTATGCCGAGGAAAAGGTTGATTGCTTTATATTGCATCCGCACAGTAGCATTCGCAATGGAATTAGTTTTACAAGTAGCTCACTTCTATTATCTTTGTTGGGGAAGATCGTTGTTAAAAGTCTATTTAACTTGAGTAAGTAATAACTTTGTTTTAAAAGGCACAGAGAAAAAAAATTTGTCGACTTTATGGAATGCGAATTCGCGGTTCGTTTTAACTATACTCTGTCAGGAATGAAGAAAATTACGAAAGCACTTACAACACATATGCATTTCGTAAAATGCGAGCGTAATTTCAGGAATAAATTTAACATACTGGTAATGATAAAAATGCGCACAAACATTCGTCCTGTTTAACTGTGTTTAAGATTCTTTAATATTATTTTCAGATTCATGAAAGAATAAGTAATAAAAAAATTATTATTTGAAATATCTGTATATCTGATAGCAAATATTTATCGGAATAAAACTGTGCGTTACATATTTCTTGCCTTGTCAATATTGAATTTAAAACTGAAGTAAAAATACATATACATTTCTATATCATAAATTTTCGTTAAGTGTAATCATTTATCGACAACATTTTGCATCCTTATATGTTATCATTGCAAATAAATTATCATCAAATTGTGTGTGTCGGAAATTATCGATTGCTTTTATAAAAGAACAAATTTCCCAAAACGTCATGAAAGTATTTACAAATAGACAATAAAGATATTTGAGGTCAGAATAAAAAATACGATAAACAATGAAGTTGTTCCATCCAGTATATGCCAAAAATTACTGAAGCTCAAAGAAACTATCGTAACTCAAAAACAAAAACAGATAGGATAAATATATTTGTGTTTTGGATATACTTGTGTTTGAGCTATTTTTATCAATCGTTTTCGTTATTTCTCTGTAAATAAAAATTCATTCCTGAAATTATACGAACATTTTACGAAGTATAACTTTATATTGATTTTGAAAAAAAAAATTTGTTTACATGTGACGTTGCACGAATTCGAGATAAAATATAAGTCATTTCCTTTTCTATAATCTGCTTCAAGTTATAAATTAAACACGGTCTTTACATTAAAATTCATAACGAATACACACACACACACACACACGCGCGCGCGTGTATGTATATACAGATATAGATAGATATTGGACTTGACAAATCCGATTTCGCGGCCGAGGTGTGCATCGATGTAACAGGCTTCGAAGATTGATTTTCGTCCGTATTCAAATTTTTCATTCCTGCCAACGCCATGTCCAATTTCATAACGTTAAAATGAACGAACGATTGACGTTCGACGCGAATGCTTGCTCCTAAAAATTCGGAATGATAAAAAAAAAAAAGATAAAGTGTCTACATTCTACAACGATTTTTAATCTTCAACAAAAAATGCGCGCGATCACCGCGACATGACCGACAAACCGCGTTGATCCAACAGTCGCGTTTTAATCTTCTAATCAGTCAAAGAGCAGTTGGAAATGAAATTTTTTTTTTTTAGGTGTCACCTCTTTGATTATCCTCGACAGAGAAGCAATTGAGCGTCCTCCATTTTTCCACTCGTTTAAAGTCTCCATTTAGCAAAAAACGAGCGAACCGCGGACGCTCTTTCGCAAATTATAATCCGCATTGTGCACGAAGGGGGCGTTTGTAGGAAATAGGTTTGGGAAGGTGAACATGCAGTGTGCAAACGCATGTGAGATTGACAGACAAAGCCTTAACGAGCGGCGCGTGCAAACTCATTGCAGCGAGTAATTCTCCTCAATTATTTTCGATATTATTCGATCTTCGACGCATGATGAAGTGATGGAGTGTATATGCTCAACGATACTCCCACATTCAATGGCAATATAGTTAAATGATCGTCATCGAGCTACGAGTTAAAGTTGTTTACACCAACAATCATTGATATTTGCGGAAAATTAAATTTTCAATACGTGGCTAAAATTTGGAAAAAAATTAAAAAGAGAATGTGATTATTGATTATCGAAAATGTAATTTGTACTTAAGAAAAAATGAAAAGAAGAACCCTTCAATCAAATTAGATCTAAATAAAAAGTTTATTTATCGTAAATACTATTAAAGATAAATAACATAATTAGTTGGAAAATGCGATTTAACGTTTGAATTCGCGAGTTAAACTTTATTGCATGGAAGAACTAGTGGCATATAAATCACGCTAACTACGTAAGTACCGATCGTTAAGAAGAAAAAGGCTATTGCGAAAAAGTCCTTCGAAACTTTAACGACGCACGCACCTCTTCCACGCCCTGACTACGTAAATTAATTATCGTCATTATACCATACGTCTGTTTTTATCGTTTAATGAACCTTCGCAGTAAGTTTCGTAACAGGAAAGTATTTTCGAGGTACGCTCTTGATTACTCGCTGCAAGAAAATTCATCAAAAAGAAAAAGATATATATATATATATATATATATAAAAAGATATCAAACAAGCTGCAGAATATAAATATTTTTTAAGTATGATTGGTACAAGGTCATATAGTGTTCCTGTATATATATATATATATATATATATATATATATATATTATTAGTTATTATTATTAGTTAGTAGTTA
>NW_012130080.1:4155123-4187097 GCF_000143395.1 Atta cephalotes | reverse complement strand
TAGTATATATATTAATATATATGTNTAGTNTATATTATAGTTACTNTATATATATATATATATATATATATATATATACCTTTGTTAATGGTTTTATCCGGGTGTTTATTGAAAATGCATTACATGGAGTGTAGTGATAACTCTGGAATTATCACATCACATGAAAAGAACGGTTTTGCTAAAATATCTAAAATTTAGTTAGATACAGATCTGAAGATATAATTTCGTTCAGACTATCAAAATAATTATGTAGAACGCTTAAAATAGTTATTAGAATGTCAAAAAGTATTGTCATCAATGCTTAAACGTTCTACATACAATTATTTTGATAATAAAATTATTTTCATATCTATCTAAATTTTTCGAACTTCAGCAAAATCATCCTTTCCGATCAATTCGTGATTGTTTTAATTCTTTTGTCAAGGCATAATTTTTTTCATCTTTTCACTATTGTGTTCCACAAGATTTCCGCAAAAAAATATAAAAGTGAAAGAGAAAAAGATAAAGATAAAATTGTCCTTTGTTATCCGAAGGGGTTCTTAAAATGTCATAATAAAATTTGCACAAAAAAATGAATTTTATTGTTTAAAAAATGATGTATAAGTACCCGAGTATTCGTGCCTTGACAGAAGGGTTGAATTATTGCAAAGTGATATAATTAAATTTAATTAAAAACGCCGATTAGAATGCCACTTAACAGAGTACAGGAATACCTCCATCCGATTAGACGTCGGTTAGACGCAACCTGACCTAGACCGATACTTACGCGGGTGCGAAGGGATGTAGGGCCGTAGCCGCAGCTGCAGCTGCAAGTTGCCCCGGATTCCTGGCCAGTGCCAAAGCGGCCGCGCTGGTTGGGAAAGTCGCCCTCGCTGCCCCTACTCGACCACGTTGTATGGCAACTCCTCTAAGTGCCGCTGCTGTAACAACACACACGCGACACGCGCGCACATGCACAATTACTCAAGATTGCCTACCTTGAAGACTTATGTTGCTATCGAACACTCCGTGGAATTCCAGGTTGCTCTTCGAGGAACCGCGGCGCACATTGACAGCCGGCGAGACGAGGTTTGCGACTTGATTTTATATCCGGTTATGAGACTTAGAAACGATATGCCTGGGAATTAATTCGTCGAACATTTCACTATTGCGAAGGAATTTGTGGAGTAATAATTTCTTGAACATCTAGAAAACTTTTATTCGCCGATCGATATATTCGACAAACTCGAACAAGCACAATATTAATGTGAGATAGTTTTCTCTTTTTTTTCATTTGTGGGATATATCGCATCCTCATTATTTTTTAATAACAAATTTTTTGATGAAATTCTAATTAATTTTTCCTTTCCAGAAATTTAATAAAAAAAGTCGTACTTTTTATTTATAATTTAAATATTTATAATTCGTATTAATTTATAAATTAATACGTAAATCTCATTTTTTAGAAATTAAATTAATCGTTTAATTAATTATATTAATAATTTAAAACATTTTTACAATGTAATAAATTGTATAAAATTGAAGTTCTTTAACTTCTATTATTAAATAAATTCAAAATTAGCCAATATGGATGAAAATTTAATAATGAGGTGCCTATAAAATAATAAAGAAAGGAAGGAAAAGGTAAACTGGCTGTAATTGGAATAGAAGATCTTTCTTTTTAAAGTGCTTATAGCACAATGTAAAAAACAAGTACGATTCACTAACAAACGTATCTGACCCTGCCAGCGAAGAGAAAGCTTTCGATCTAAGAGAAGCTGCGGCACGAGCAGGAAATTTTGTTCTTCCTATCAAAGATTGGCTTTGGAGAATTGCGCCCAAGAAGTAAATACGAACATCAGAAAACACCGGAGAATCTCGCGGCGTAAGAAAAGAAAGGATGTGGCAGAGCGCAGAGAACTTCAGAAAATCGAAAATAGGAAAGTTCACTTCCTCCACTCTGCTTGTATTTGACATTCAGGAATAGCTTGAAAGGAAAGAAACGACTACGAAACGAAATTCATCTAGAAGAAATGACTGCTTTACGAGTAGATAGATTTTCAGTGCGTTTTATCGTTATTTGCGATCTATTCACAAAGGGTCGCTACAATTTCCTTCAACAGATAACGTAAATAGAAGGACGATTTTCCGCGAGTGGAAAAATTCACACGCCTTGAAGTGAAGCTTGCGTGATCGGTGTGAAATCCTCGAAGTTTTGACGAAAAATGGTGTCAGAAGCTAGTCTGGCAGACTTCGATGAATTGAGATTTCGCGAATTTATCAAAATTAAACAAGAATAAGAAAATAAAAAAAATTCTCGAAGATTGCAACGCCAAATATAAAGATTTAGGCAGCAGCCGAAAGATCAATATTATTGTACAATATTATATATTGATGCATGGAGGCTATATTGAAAAGCCTCCGACTCAGGATTGTAACAAATTTTTCATCCTAAAAATCTTCCAAATAAAATTTCACAATTTTTCCTGAATCTTTCAGTAATATTTTTAAATTGTTTGCATTTTCGTCCTGATTTGAAAATCGTCAAATTTTATTGAAAGAATAACAGCAATATTAATTACTATTAATGTTGCTGACAGTGCTTGCATTTAATTATTAATTGGTAGTATTTCAAACAGTGTAGGTATAATGTATGCATATTAAATTGTTTTGAAATCAGCAATTTTAATGCTCTTAAAAATTTTGATAATTCCTTGATTTTTCCTTGATTTTCCTAACTGTTATCAATTTCCCTAATATTTTCCTAATTTATATTTTTATAATAATCTGCGACTGTTTGTTTCGAATTGTTTAAAGGGAGGAATTAGTAATATTGTACAAATTAATTATACAATAATATTGAGCGTCGTGGGGTAGCTTAAGATTATTCTGTAAAGTTGAGCTTGTTTTTTCATTTGGTCTCTACAGAGATTTTCGAAGGGAATTTTTCCGATGGAGTTGAATAGACGGCGACGTGGATGTCACGATTCGATCCGTCCACATTGTGTAGCAGCTGCCGGTTGCATGATCGACGCCAGCCTTCGTAAGGGGAAGAAAGACCACGGATACGCGCAGTTCCGGAAGCTGACGATGCACAACGGTGGCTGCAGGGCTTTCTCGCTCGGTGATGCATTTCAGATTCGTGGCAGTGAACTTTCGCTCGGTAAATTTCAATTGAGATTGTGGAATATTAATCAATCCTTATATTTCGAAGAGGAAATATATCGAGACTCTACTATCAGCAATCTCATAGATTACAAAACGATGAAGAATTGCACTCGGAAGACGATTAAAAAAAAAACGAAAAATAATGCTCCTTGATTTGAGATACTTATAAAATAAAAATATTACTTCTTTAAATAATAGAAAATTATTCTCAAAATTGCAGAGATATAAAAAGGATTAAATCAAAGATATTACAACTAGATCATTAGATCTAATTATCTATATTATTAGATAAGAACATCAATTTGCCAGAAAATAGATAATTTATCGGGCTATGATATGATGAATTACACTTCTGAGATATTTCTTAATTTACGTTTTGAGCATTAATAGATGATGTAATCGGAAGAATCATATGGATAACCCTGGATGGATGGATAGTGACTTTAATGAATTGCCGTTGTATTGACAGCAACGACAAACGACGTTGAGTTATCGACATATTTGACAAGAAAAAAAAGTTGGAAAAACAAACTCGGCGCGATGAGAAGAATCCTTTTTATCTCCGGCTGGTCCAAGATGGAGCAATAAAATCTAACGATTCTGCCTACCTTTTCATCGGCACCAAGTCATCTCGTTCGGATCAGCTGCTGATGGAGCGATTTAACAAGTGCTTTCTCATTTATATATATGGTTCACCTCGAAAAATTCACCTTGAAGAGAATAAAGTTTGTTAAAGAAATGAATCTTTTGATTCCTTAAAAAACTAAATGATATAAACATTTTTGTATTGTAATCTACTTATATTTATACGTTACTGATTGTACAGTATACATATATTTAAAATAAAATCCATATTACTGAACAACGAATTTTTCACTTAGAAAATTTAATCGTGAAATTGTAAATAAAATGCCGTTACATAAACTTACTTCTTCAACAATTTAAAAAAAAAATAACGTGAAAATATATCTCTTCAAAGTTCTGATAATCAAAATTACATCGAAAGTATAACAAACATATGCACTGTTGTTAGACTAGTGGGTTCAATTACATGAGCAGCACATCAACAGCATCCTCAACAGACAACTACTGTGCAGGTAACGCGCGTGATGTTAGCGCAAATCAAAATGTAAGTTAACGATCAACGACGAGGGGTTGGTTAATAAGTCGGCTTGATCGCCGGTTATCTAAAGGCGGGTCAAGAACAAGAGCGTGATGCATAAAATAGCAGGCGCATTCCAAAAAGAGGAAGTGTGGTTTGTGTGTAAGGGGCCGATGTTTACAACTCCATGAACTCCATTTTCCTACAGGCTCGCGTGATCTGTGGCACAGAAGCGTAATCACATTGTTTATTAACATTGCCGGCGTAAATATATACATTCTATAGATTTTAGTCGTATCTTCATTTATTAAAACACAGTTTTAGTTCGCGTCTACAAAATAATATTCTGCAAATTTTTTTATTTAAAAGAAATATTTTTTTTATTTTATTGTAAATGACTTTTTTGATAGTCTGTTACGTCAATTCTTCTGTGTCAATTTTCTGAAAATATCGATATAGTGCATTGCTGTCATTTTATCCTAGTTCATACGATATAATAGTTTATCGCAATCCGTTTTCGAAATTCATGTTACTCTACATCAAAATAAACGAGGGACATATTTTTGAAGGAAAAAAAAAAAAAATTCGTACATACGACACTGACATTTCGAGAATGCAACATACACGACGACCGACCATTCGATTCATTCTGGATATGAATTTAAAAGCCAACCATGCTGAACGCGATTGCTGTCTTCGGCCAAATTTTACGAGTGCGCGTGACACGCCAATTAGTGGCTATTAATTAATCGACTGTGCACGCTGTGGCAGATCGTCCGCAGACACGCCGCGCGGCGCCGGTCCGGAGAAAATCCAAATTTATGGAAATACGATCCGCCGATAACACGAGCCAACGAAGAGTAGAGAGATTACACTCGCGAACAATGAAAAAGTTAAATGCGCCATCGCCATCCTTTAATTGGCTTGCTTGTCTCTTATTCGAAATCGTACGTTACGTTAGCGCCATCAATAATTTTTGCGATAACGAAAATTTCCCGTTGAATCGCACGTTGTAAATTCCGTGTAAACAAATGGACTTTTCGTCGGAACGCAAATTTAATTGAAAACCAATGAGCTTACGAATTAAATATTAACCCATTGCTGCCGCGAAGTAAAACGTTTCCATCTCGTATGTATTATATTTTGATTCATTTGCATTTGCGCGCGTGATAAATATGTAAAAGCAAATTGTTACACGACATAAATAAATTTTTCATGGCTCGATAGAAATTGCCTAATTTTTTAAAATACATTATGGTGACTTTCTTAAAAACAACTTTAATTATTATAAAAATGTCTTAATTATTATAATTTAATTATTAAAAACACGATCTAATTTAATTATTATATTCTTATAATTTTAATTTTCTTTAACATTAATTTTCTTTAACATTATTGTAACATTCATATTGAAAACTAATAATTTGTTGTCGATTTTATCATATATTAATTTTGCTTTAAAATGTAGTTATAAGAAATGTTAGTAGAAATCCATGCGATTATTTCCGGCCACAGATCGACCACCGCTGAGAGCTCCCTAAACATCCGATCGAATTTGACTAATTAGGCGGAAAACATCGATATATATAATGCGTGCCCTCAAGAAAGAAACGATATACATATATTATATATACACATGTATAATAGAGGAAGGAAGGAACAGTATTGTATTCGTCCAACTAGCATCAATACAACAACCATGGCGGAGCATTCGGGTGGTGATTTTGCGGTTCGTGCACAAGTGAATATTCAACGGATTTCTTTCCACTCTGTGTGCTATACTGCCGATACGAGTACACCGAGAAGAGGAAAGGTGGTAACATTAATTATCAAATAGTAGAAAGTAGAAAGACAATAAATATACGAAAAGATATGACAAGAGGAAAAAGGAGTAGATAATACGGAGGAGGTCGTTCGTCAGACACGCATCTGCGGTTCGATGTAATAATAAATTTTATGATACCGATTTTACGCGACGATCTACCAGAGGGATCGCGAAATTACACAATAACCATGGTGGAAATCATTATTATATTGTGATGGAATATATCACAGTGATATTACGCACGATATGATAAGATACGTAAAATAACACACGTAAAATAATGTCCCATGGTGAATTCACGAGTAATGAGTTAACCAGCATGAATCGAAAATTCATGTACACTATAGTCTAAACTTGAATAAATCGCGTATATTTTGCGATTCTCTGTGGTTCATAGTTGAATTATAATGCAGTCCATCTCCCAGAGGAAAAATATTCTGGTTTAATCATAAAAAATGAAATGTCAGTACGATTAATGATGAAGATTGCACTTCAAGAACAATGGTTAACTAAAAATACATAATTTCTTGGCACCCATTTAATCTCGTGCGTATTGCTTCCATTTAATAGAACTTTAAACAAAAAATTATAAGCAGTATCCGAATATCTAATAATTTTTATCTAATAATAATTTTTAAAAATAATTCTTTAAAACAGACTTGTAATATTTTAATACTACATACGATTAAAATATTATCTATTAAAATATTATCTATTAATGAGTGACGTATATTCGTAATTAAGTCTCATAAAATTTATAATAGATAAGAAATGATGAAAGTTAAAAGTACGCGACGTTATTTCCTTGGCCGGTTTTTATACGAATAAGAAATTTTAGCTCTACTTCGCGGATTATTCGTCTCGTATTAACCAAAGAAAGTAGAAAAGACATTCTTTTCGTAAAACGTATACCGGATGCGAAGCTTGTACGTGAAACTCTTGAAGATTCCCTTGGACGGAAATTTTTGCCAAGCGCGACCTAATTTTAGAAATTGATCTAATTGCACCAAAAACGTGAACAAAGGGATTGCGGATTTTCCGAACGACAAGAAAAAGAGACCCCTTTTAAAAAAGCTAGGTCGCGCACAAATTTAAACAATTTAACAATTGCACACGACGGTAAGAAGCTTTTGGACGTCTCGCGCGTTTATCGAGAGCGATTTTCAGTATTCTCGTAAAATGCAAGAAGAACCGAGTTTTACTGTAATGTGAGATATTTCAAGTTATTCAGATCCGCTTTGTCTTGAACCGCGTCTGCCGTCTTCCATTTCGCACTGAGAGAAATGTTTTATATCATACATGACGTACAAAAACGTTCTTTAGTTAATAAAAATAAAAAAATTTTTGTAAGTCAAGTTAAAAATTTTATTCTTTTGAGAATTTTCAAAAAAATTTTTAACTTACTTACAAAAACTTTCCTTTAATAAAAAAATTTTGTTGATCTAATGAAAGTTTGATTAAAATTCTACCAAATTTCGATTAGAACAAAATTTTTTAATTAAAAGATAAGAAAGTTTTTGTAAGTCGTATATATACAAAACATTTCTCGCAGTGTGCGATGGGACGAAGAAAGTGGGAGGATTGATTAAGGTTGATCGGGGTAAATTTGAGGTGTTCGTGCTCGCTTAATCGCTCGCTTTCAACACATTAAACACGATTGTCTCGGTGCCGCATATGGTAGGATCCTTAACTCAATCCGTACCTCCGTCTCGCCGCCGCTCTGGGTGCAAGGACGAGCGGTGCAGCTGCAGGCGATGGGGTCACCGCGGCTGCGGCGACCGCTGCAGCTGTAGCTGCCGATGGCGCCGCCGCTCCTAGCCAGCTCCACGGCATGGCCGGCAACCTGTATCCTGTTTTTGTCAGAGTCTGTTAGTGTTAAATGTCACTCTCGTGATCGCGCAACGGCGGGAGCGTCGCGCCGGTGTCTTAATCCACTCCTCGTTTTTGTGGAACTTCGGGAAGCCGCGTCATGTTCGCTAGTTTGAGCATCTCGTGACTCGCGCAATCAGATTAATAATTAAATAAACGACAGCGTTGTTGGCGTCGCTCTCGAGACGCAGTCTCTTTCATGTGTCATAAAAAATAAACAAAAAATTCTTTTTTTAAAGCAAATATTTCCCTCTAGACTCTTTTGTATGTATAAAGTTCAAGCTTTTGAATTTAAAAGTACTTTACATTAGTAAAAGTACAGTCTCAAAATGTAGGGGATCAATTCGTTGAATAAATGATCGCGTTATTAGTAATTTAAATTCCAGACTGCCCAGTATTTGTATGATTGTCGAACATGTCGCAGCTGCAGGGAGTGGATTAAAGCCTCAGAAATTCGAGACTCGCCTTTTCATATATATCATGAACGCTTAATTTTTATTACAACAATATTTCGTGAACGTTGGAACTGTTGTTGCGTTAATTTCAACGTTCCGTGAATAACTGGCGGATTAATTCAATGCGGTTCGGACGATCGTAAAATATTGTTGTAGATTAAAATTACAAATGTTATGCAGAGAAACGATTCGATCGAACCAGTTACATTATTAACAATTTTTTAAATTTCATGTTAGAATTATTTTGCACTGAAACGTTTGTCTGCGTAATAAAACATCTTGTAATCACTTGAATATAAATATCTTATTAATAATATGTAATTGTGAGCGGATTATGGCATTTTCGGTGTCAGTTAGCGAGTTCTTTTTATGTTACGTATATTTTGCCGCTATTGTAAATGATACGAATAGATTGCTATATATTCCTAACGAAAATCTTCCGTTAGTTTGTAATAGAAAATAAAAATAAAAGATTATTTGCGAACGAAAGTTTTTCTCGGCGCCTATAAATTATTATACATAATTCGTATTCACTTAAATTTAAGTTAACGAATTGAAACAACTTAAACGTATAAGTGATGATTGTACAATTTTGCTTGTGATTTAAATGGTAAATTTAATTTAATCCAAACTCTATTTCTCTCTCTCTTTTTTTTTTCATTTACCAAGACTCGAAGTAAAACCAGTCGATATTATTGGAAATTCAGAACAAATGGATATAAAAATGATAATTAATTGCGATAGTCGCGTGTATATGTATCACAAATCGGATGTTATATAGTTGTATGCCCTTCGAAGTGCCGTTCGGGACACACGATTTAATGTAATATCGGTTTCTTTAAATGTAATTATTAGTCGATCACGTAATAGTAACATCATTACTGACATTACCTGAATTATGCCAACTAGACAATTAGAAAATGTTAGGGAACATTTACTTATTGTATCGGCGCGTAATGTAATCATGCAATCATGAGAATATAACAGGAAATAACTTGCGCAATAAATTTTTAAGTTTAAGTTAACTTTGAGAAAAAAATTACGCAATAGGATAATTTTCGTTGAATTCTAGTTAGAACTCTAGTAGAATTTCAGGTTTTAACTAATTAATTAACAAGATCCTGACACACGGCACCGTCGTAAAACAAAATCTAACGCTACAAAGACGAATGATCACATACGATTGGGCAAAGAGAATTAATTCTGTCGTAACGAATAAGATGAAATTTTATGCAAAGCTTGCGGACTGGCTCGTTAAGGCGAACGCACCGGACAGATTTATAGCGTTCTCAAAAGTTTCCAACTTTTCTAAAGCTTCGTTAAATCGTAACGACGCGCTGTTCTGCGAGAGGACGAAAAAGAGCCGGAGGAAAAAACTGCGAGAGTTGATTATAGTCGGATCATCCGGCGCGACGTTTCTCCATGCGGTAAATCGAAAACGGATTAATTTTTATCGCGAGATCGCGCGTACGGATTCCACGCGAAAGCGGCTTCTCGGGTTGTGTCTCGTTAGAGCTCGATATTTCTCGATACGGATTTATTAAGAACCATTGCATTCACGATTGACTGTTAATTCAACGAATCGGACAATCGCATTAGTCCGTACTCCCTCTGGTGTGCATGAAACTTTTCATCATGCTGCGAACGATTTATGATTGTCATTAGAAAACCTTTTAACTGCTACTTTACGATGCGATGTTGCTACTTCAATCGATTTAAAGAAATGGTGGCCAATTAAATAATTAGCGCGCAATAAGAATTACGTGTAATCATCTCGTGGTCGAACTTACAATGCCTGATCGAAAATAAAATAGAATTTAAATAGAATTAAAAAAATTTAAAAATAAATCTTCTTATGTTTTAATATTTATACAATATTATATATTAATTTGAATAATATGTTTATATAGAAAGAACAATGTTAAATCAATAAAATTTACTTAAAAGACAGATTTGAAAATAATTAAACTATCAAAATAATGTAAAATAAAAGCATTAAGCATAAAAAGTTATAAAAAGTTTTGACATTTTAGCAATTAGTTTGAGCGTTTTACGTAATTATTTTGACGGCTTAATCAAATTATTTTCTGTATTTAGCTAAATCTGTAGATACTTTACTGTTCTTGTCATATGTTTTTTTAATATAATTTATTTTTTTTCTCGTGTATATAATAATTCAAGATAAATGTTAAAGGAATTATCAATATTTAATATATTAGGCATATATTTAAACAAAAATTTAGATATACTATTCTAAATACATATAAAAAGAAAACAGACATGTGAATTATCGTGGATTTTCTCGTGTTCTCTGTTGTTGACAAAGTGCAGTTTGGTATAAGCAGTATTGTTAATTACGGCTCATTTTTCATGCTAGTTTATTTGCTAAACGACCGCGACCTGCATATTTCGCCCACTGTGCACAAACGAAATATTAATTACGATATTTACTCACTGATTTATTACCAATCAACGCAGTGCCATTCGTGCGTAATTGCATATTTGATATTCGATGTAATTTTACACACAACTGCGCACTTTCGCTTCAGGCGTACATGTGCACTTTTTTCAATTCTGAAAAACGTCAACTAAAATCTAACAATTATGCGGCCCAATTTAAAATGTATCTGTAACGTGTGTATCACGCGTGTTGTCACAAAAACATTAATATATTCAAACTGTAAACCGTACCATCACCAAATATTGCGAGATATACTGGCTCTTTCAGTTTCATAACATAAAAAAATAACATTGTAAAAATCATTTGCAAAATGTCAACATGTGTAATTGTAAATAAAAAACGCATGAAACAGGATTTACCGAATCATTGTAATTATATTACTTTGTAGAGCCGATATTACACAAAATTTTGAATCCTCCTCGTAAAAGAAACTGAACGAAGAGGCTTTTATGTTATGTCCTGTGTCTTGAGAAGCACAAGAAGGCACATTATTGCAAGTACATGATATAATTAAAATAACGGGAGAAGGAGAGAAGAACTGACTGATGCGAAGCACTAAATTTAACAAAAAGGGGACGTTGAGAGAAAGAGTTAAAAAATTAAAAAAGAATTAAAAAATTATCCTCGAGACTTTATAATTCATCTGACTGTATCCGAGATTCTTTTTATTTCGTGATTCAAACTTTTGAAAATAATTTCAAAATAATTACTCACAAAAACCACCGAGACAACTTGGCAATTGCCGACGCACAGATAAACATTAATAATCATCCTGAATGTCAAATTTGAAGATTTGTAATAATACACTTATTAAAAAAAGAATCTAATAATAATTACCATTTTATTTAATTAATATTATATAAAAATAATTTTAATCATATATTCAAATAACATAAGGAAAAATAATTTTACTTTTCTAAATATTTAGTAATTATTACTAAATGGCTAGTTATATTTTATTGTTTGATAATACTTGAATATTTAGAGAAGTAAAATTATTTTTGATTATATTAACTGAAGATTTAATTAAAATTATTTCATTCAATATTTGATAGCTATTACTAGACTTTTTTCAGTATATATAAAGCACATCGGACGTAAAACATGCGTGATAAAATGAAAAATAATTTTACCATCACGAGTATTATATTTTTATGTAACGATTATCCTATATTTACCATGTTTTTATACATGATGTACTTGTTTCGCGCAAATTTTCACGAGAATGTGGCCGCGTCAACGCGTATGTATTAAATGAAAAAATAGCAAAACTCCAAATTAAATTGAAACAAACTGTACGAGTTGCGCGTATACTAATTATCCCCTCTATATCCTCCCTTTAATTAATTTCGCCTACGGGTATAACTTAAGATTGAATGAAAAACGGATAAATTCCGAATGAGCCGTTTCTTTAATTAAATAAACGTAAGGAAAGGAGAAACTTGGCAAAGGCGGAATTCAATCACATAAAAATTTTTAATTGAAAATTTAATTGCATCGAAAAAATTTATATCAGCATAATTATTAATACGCAAAATATATAACGAATGAGAGATTCCTGACTGACAAGCGAAAATACAATTGGGAAATCAGATTAATATGTTGGTCGAAGGAACGCATGTAATCGAATCAAATTGTATATATTTTCCAATTTTACACGCGAGATAAACGCGGGAATAATATTTTTAACACTTCGTACGTCGTTTCGCACGCTTATCAATTATTACGCGATAACTTCTCGTCCCGCGCCATTTTCAACGCAATTACCCGATAATGAGAATATCGGAGGGAAAGGAACTTTTATCACGTGTTATAGCGTGAAACTTCGTTATTGCGCATCTAGGCCACCTGGCCTTATCGAAATTATTTTTGATATCAACAA
The DNA here is from genome assembly GCF_000143395.1 of Atta cephalotes. Classification (NCBI taxonomy): domain Eukaryota; kingdom Metazoa; phylum Arthropoda; class Insecta; order Hymenoptera; family Formicidae; genus Atta; species Atta cephalotes. Next base: position 4,174,356 of record NW_012130080.1, on the reverse strand, counting down.
CAGTGCTTTTATCGCGTTTGCCATCATAATTGTCGATTATATGTTATCACGTATCTATTCTATTTTGTGTCATCTTATATTAAAATTTGTAACATAAATTTTACTCTTTAATATGTAACTCTTTAATATGTAAAATGTGAGGATCCTATAAAATCCTATAGAATGCGAGTCAGCCCCGTCAAATTCTAGATAATATATCTACCTGCCTGGAATTCAGCGATTTCACGTATATTTACGCGTTATTTACGCGTGGAATTTTACACCAGTCTGACCTTATCGTTCGTATATACCAGAGGGAAAATCTCAATAAAGAGAAAACGTTATTTTTCGAGTTCACTGAATTGCATCAAAAAATTTGCTTTAAATGTTTCGCATTTGACCTCATTATCTGTAATCAATAATAATCTATCGTTCTATCAATAATATTTAAAGATGTCTCGCAAAAGCAGCGAGCTGTACACAAGTCGAATATTTAAACATTTAAAGAATAGTAAAATGTTTAAGATAGCTCAGTTTTTCCTATTTCTGTACCTACATTATTCGCGATAACATTGACCGTATATTATTTTCAGAATATAACGTTCTCGAATATAAGGAGTATTACGAATTGAATGTATCGTTCAAGATGGTGTTACGTATTATTGCATGGCGGTGAACGCGTTAGGAGAAAAACGATCCACGGAGATTCAGCGAGGGATCAACGAGCGCATTTACGTTGAGAGTTGTCGGCGGTGTTGTGAGTAATTAATATGATTGAATCCTGGGGAGAAGAGGGAGAGGGAGTGCAGCTCGTGCAGCTTTGAGGCTTTCGTTTCGCGGCCGGTGACGCGCACGCTGAGAGAGCAGGAGAGGGTGACTCGGAGCACGAGAGGGCGGCCGGAGGGTGCGGTGAGGGTTGCTAGCAGGGTTGCTACGAGCGATCAATAAATGCCGCTGCCAGCATCCACCCCTGGACCCACGTCTCTCCCACGTGTCGTCTCCCTCTCGCTCCCTTTCTATCTCCTTCTCTGTCCATCCTCTATCGCCCTCTTCCTTCTCGTCCTCCCTCTCTTGCGCACTTTTGCACGGCGCGCCTCGAAGCTCTTTCCATCGCTCGCGAGGTACAACTCGCTAGTCGATACAACGAGAGAAAAAGGGAGTACGAGTTTACCTATGTATTCCCGAGCGAAGCTGTACTCAATCGCCTCGCGAGAGAGCCACCGGCGATGGTGGCTTAGAAAGGACAGACACGACGGCCGAAAACGTTTACGCGCGTATTATCCGCATTTAGGAAAACGGTGTCACCGTGAGAAAGAGTCGCGCGATGCTCGATTGATTTTCTCGCTAAGAGACGGCGAGAGGAAGTCCATTTTTGCGCCGATACGTGAGAAATTGAAGGGTTTGCTGCGAGAACGAGGGACGAGCTCATTATTTGTAAGATCTACTCTTTAAAAACGCGGTTATATAAGACCTTACACTGAAAAAAAATTCTCTAAATCTAAAGTAATATTTTCTTGAATATTTTCTTTCAATACTATGTAAACATTTTTTTATTGCAAATAAATATTTACTAAACGTATATTATTTGTGATTCAGTAGTATAGTTAAGTATTATTTTCTTTTTTTAAATAAATATTTATTTATAGAAATGTTTACTTTATATTATTAAAAAAAATATTATTTAAATTAAAAAAATTGTTTTCACTGTACAAATTATGGGTCTATCACTTTCTTACATTAAATTTTATTCTAAATTTTAATGTACTTAAAAAAAAGAGAGAGGTGAAGAATAAAGAGCGAAATTTTGATCTCGTTAAGTTGAAACGACGTATAAATGCGAAGGAATGGACTACTGGATTTTATATAAAATTAAGCAGGGAACAGGTCGAGGATTCGGTGTTCGAAATTATTCGACGTCTCTGAAAGTGACAGGCTCACTAGCGTGTGAGGCGAGCAATTGAATCAACTCGCTCGCCTTTTCCACGTAGCGCGTTTGAGTCGTAAATCACGAGTACTTAAGATGTAATTAAGCTGCATTAACTTTACAAAGTGGGCGATGCGAGAATCAAGATCGAAGATCTTCTCTGTGCGCTCTAGATCGTTTCGCGAAGATTAAGATGTTTGAATTGTCTAAGTTGATGATTCGTTTTGCTCGTTTCATTCGAGAAATTACGAAGCTCCACTGTATCGAGTGCTTTTAAAATAATGCCTCGAAAAGAGTTTTCGTTCGTAAATAATACATTTATAAAAGAAGATATTACGTGATAAAATCAAATTAAAAGGAAAATAAATTCAATAATATGAATGTAGAAACAAATGTTAAAGTATTAATTTATGTCTCATATAAAAGTTTGCAATTTTTATAAAGTATTAATAACCAACAAAGTTTTAATAACCATAAAGAAATACATTCGCGTTAAATCATCGATTTTCAATACATTGTTACGTGCACGTAATACGATTGTTACAATACATGTAACAATTGTTTCGTGAATAATAAACATCGTTATTGAACCAAAGAAATATCGTCGACGTAATGATCTCTCTCGTGAAGTTTATTAAATTCGGGAAGAAGAATAGCGGCGGATATTAAAGCGTATGTCACGTTAAGCGTTTCACAAATAAATCTGCCAATAAGTTAACGAATTCTGAAAATGATCGGTCACGAAAGATGGTAGCAACCGAAAATGAAAACCGACTTTACGTAGAAATGTTAACGTCGAGGAAAGAGAACGGAAGAGATATAGGCATTGACGTATCCGGCGGAGGAAAAAAGAGGAAAAGGAGAGGTACGAAATGGACGAAGTGAATAATAGAACGTGAAAGAAACAGAAGTAAGAACATACACGGAAACAGGTGTGAATGCAGCCGTGGCAGGCTGAAAAGTCAGTCAAATGCACTAGAACCACAGTCGCATAACCCAACGAGTAAAGCAACAGTGATTAAGGTGTGGTGTTTACATAACGTACTTCTCTTGGTAAATTACTTGGAATTCAAATCAACGCTCACAGGACTAATGACGTTAGCAAACAAGACTACCGCGACCCGTTGAGAGCGCACGACAAACCTTTGGTGTGTCCGAGACACCCGTTACGTCCGGGATTCACCCCTTTCGTCCGGGACGTACTAGAACGTAGAGCATGATTCAACGAAACCAGCGTTTACTAAAGATTCTAAATCTAGGTTCCAAAACGAGATTCTACATCACGCGAAATAAAATTAGATACGCGAAATTAGAATTAACTTGCGGCGTTTAGTCTACAAAAGCCATGAAAATAAAGTTAAACTATGCTTTTATGATAAAATCAATAGCTGCATTCAGCAGAAAAAGAAGCAGCTTTACAATGGTTGTGACCTTTTTTTAGTATGATTGGTTTATACATTTAAATCCAATAAGAAACTAAGAGCAAAACCAATCATATTAAAGAATTTTACAACAGTACAAAGCTACTTTTTCTGCTAAATAAAGCTATTCTTGCATTATCCCGATATCTATCATAAAAAAGAAAAAAAAAGGTTAAAAGTTATACAATTGCCTCTACGTTATCACAATGAAGCTATCAATTATCCCGGTAAACAAGGAATCGAGAATCCCGATCGGCAATTCGATGTTCGAAATGAAGAAAAAGTTCGTTCTAATTCCACGAGTTTTACAATTCCGATAGCTTAAAATCTTCCGCGTTTTGCTTTCTCTCTCGCGCGTTATCGATCCGAACTCGCATACAGGCGAAGGGTCTCTTTCTCTCTCTCTTCTGAGGGTCAAAAAGTTCCTTCGCCATATCCCAAGGCTTGCAATGAAAATCGTTGTCTCCGCGACAGAGGCAACCAAAGTTCCTGAAGCGGTGGATGAAGGCGCATTCTCGCATCGAGGTATGCAGGTACAATATACGTGTTTCTTGCTACACAGATAGACTCGATCGCAAGGCTTCAATCGGCCTCGACTCGTGTGCCGATCTCGCTTGAAATATATGATTCCATGCACTAAGAGATATTATTCGTTCCAGAAGTATAACAATAACGATTACGGTCTCCGAACGAAAGCCATTCAAAGATACTTCCGAGCAAATGGTGTGAGTGAGTAATATACGCCAAAAAAGGAGATGCAGAGATTAGTATATATATGTATATATATGTATATATATATATATATATATATATATATATATATATGTATGTATAAACGTGAGCTCTTCTACTGTCACATCTCGCAAAGAAATCGCTATCTACGGGACACGATCATAATTCAACACTGTTTCCCAATGCCGATATGGAATGGATGCGTTTTCGATGTGTTTTCGTGACTTCGATAACGACTCCACGCGACGTAATATGTTTTCTTTCTATCGAATCACTCCGTAGTGACTGACCAAACTAATCCGGCTATTTAAAATCACCGTGCCCGAGAGTTTTTCTTCGAAAGTTTTTGCGAACAATTACCATCGAAAGATTTAAGTTGCGACGATAATTCTCGAAGAATAAACCGACGGTTTTTCTTTAATAATTGCACACGTTCGTGGTTCTCAAACTGCGCTTATTTCACTGAATTAATGACACGAAAAATGAAATTTATTAATTTTGCAAAACTCTCAGTATTGAAATCTGCTTGATAAAAAGATATTTTAAACACATCAACATATTAAAGCAATATTATATTAACATTATATATCTATGTATTAAATATTAATTATATAAAATACATAATTATAAAATATCTAATTATAAAGTATTAGAATTACAGAACAAAATTATGGAAGTATTTACTATAAAATATTCTCATTAAATGAGAGAGAAATTCAATTATTAATAATATTAATTTATTCCGCGACATAATTTATATAATTTCTTAGTGATGAGCATAAATGCAAAATGAGATTTTCTATCCAAATCATTTTATTCCATTAAGCTATTTTATTATTCCTAACATTGTGATCGTAATGCAATGCTATTATTCCGCACTATCAGAGACAGCCATGGGGAACGTTAAGCTCCAACGATTCGTCGATGATTGTCGAAGGTAAGGATTGGCGACGATTCAATAAAATTTAACTGCGCGAGAGATGGTATTTTTCGTCATGTATATTTTCCGCATCGAGCAATAGCGATAAAAGCTCAAAGTATGAGAACCACTGGATCCACTCACGTGAAAAAATGCGTACGTTATTACGAGAAAACAACAGAAACGTCTCAGTATTGATCGACATCCGCGAGAGCCTGAGAAAACTAACTGTAGTGGTTATTTACGTGTAACTACAGTGGCTTAATAATAATTTAGTTAGTCGATAAAAGAGCCCTTTTCACCCCCATCCCTGACCACGTGGGGCATTTTACGGCCACGAGTATCGAGAACACGAGATTGACTGAATCGGATCTTCTCTATTTTTCTCGAGAACGACGACGGAGTCGTTCAACTCTTCTTGCCGAGCTTTCTTTTTCCAAAAAACAAAGCGCACTCCCGCTTGCGGCCCACTACTAAAACTGCTGGCGGTGCTTGCACGCTCAGAGGTAACTAATTAAGGCTACGCACTGACGACTAATTAGTGGATGCCAGGCTAAACAATCAGTAAGAAAGGTGAACATTGTGTATACGATAGAGCTGTTTCTGAACAATGCTATCTCCCTTTTTGGCAAACAGGACGTGATTAAAAAGAATTGTAATAGAGATAATAATTTTCAATGGACAAGAATCGAAAGATTAGGATTAAAAATACAAACTTCAATTTTAATCCTTCCTATATAATTTAGAAGTTTAATTTGGAAAATAAATGGATTTGTTTATACACACCTTAAAAAAATATGAAATTATTTAAAAATTTTTTTGTCAACATGACTTTTTGTACTAATAAAAGAATGATTTGAAACATGATTTTTATAATTAACTTTTAAATTTTTATTTGAAAAATATCAATCACATTAAAATTGTGTAACATAAAATTGTGAAGAAATACGATTGTTCAGAAACGTCCAGCATATTATATACTTATGTGCCTGCTGAAATAATGTCGACGACAACGACACTCGCACGATTCTTTCGTATGGTGTGCGATTATACTCTTTAACGAGACGTTGTCTGCCGAAAATTTCGCGGTATCGATGTACACGATTATCGGATTCACTCGCGAAAGAAAGAAATGGCGAGCGACGTGGCCGACACGATCGGCGATTAATTAAACGAAGGACGGTATACCAGAATTAATTAGTTACCACTAAGTCAAAGGCGGCATTTGTTCGAGCATGCAGCAACCTTCGCCCGTTCAAAAAATTATTTGTCATGTCTCTCGCCAACTAACACACCGTGCCACGATCCATTAACATTAATCAATGACAATTAATAAACAGTTCCAAAAAAAATAATAATAATCATAGTAAGAAGAGTAATAAAAGTATTACAGACTGTGCCGCCATGGCAGCCCGTACGTGAAGTAGTGACAGAGACTAACAAAAAAAAAGGGGAAAAGAAAAAATATCGAAAAGAAATTGCATCGAAAGAGAAAAAGAAAACGAAACAAGTGAGATGAACATGCTTTCTCGTGTCTGTTGCGTTTGTTCTTGCTCATTATTTTTGTCATCCTCGCGAAGATTCTCGTTAGCTTGTGCAATATGCATCCTGATTTAAACAATATGTGAAAAAAGAGACAAAAGAACGCACGAGAAAGACAAAGAAAGAAAGAAAGAAGAAAGAGAAGAGACGGAGACAAAGTGAAAGGAAAAAAAGTAAAAAAACACGATACTGAAAGTCGCTTTCACAAACTACTTCGCAGCTTTGTAATGTATACGTTATGAGTGCACATATGTTGTTAATCGTACGATACTGCCAGGACGGATTATCATACGTGTGAAATTACAATATAATAAATATGTGTCCGCGTGCATATAGCGCTAACGTTTCTGTAAAAAACGTATATACACGCAGATACATATCGCATATCGGTATAGATATATATATCAATATATATATGTAATGTATATATATATATATATTCACAGGTGAATCTCATATGAAGGCAAGCCAAGGCCACGACATGAGACGTGCAAATTAAAAAAGGTAATAATATTAAAAAAGAAGCAAGTAAAAAATTCTCTCCCAAAACCGCTCCAACCACAACCAAGCACAACCACAGGCAAGATACGGGCCTTTATGTCAACGAGACAGTCATCAACCAGTGAATGTGGCGCATTACCGTGATTATTATATGTAATAGTAACAATTTAAAAAAAATATCTATATATATAATGTATGTATATATATACGTATGAGGTATACGAAAGGCGGGTTAAATCGACGATGGGGAGGAATATGTAAAAGGGAAAACTGGGAGGGACATGTAGAGCTGGGTTGCAGCGGACTCGATCGGATAATTCGATTAACTGATCCTCGTTAGTGATTCCTCCCATCTTCCGTTCGCGCTATGGGTCATAGTCGTGAACGTGAAGGGGAGTCGTCTCGCAGTTAACCGAGGTTAACGTTAATCGACGTCGAGTGCGTTTGGTGTTCGTGGAATTAGGGTTCGAGGAGGACTCGCAGGGACTTGATGAGGGAGGAATGAGGGAGGGAAACTATATTAAGTGGAGGGAGAGACGAGTCGACGATGTGTCCCGATTAATCGAACTGGCGGTGTGAGTGAATCAGTATAAATACGTATATAGAGAGAACATACACGCAAAACAAAGCGCGGCGACGACGCCGGGGACCGGGGATGGATTAATCGATTAATTTGCATTTCGGAGACACGATTTTTTTTTTTTTTTTTTTTTTTTAAGGCGGTCTGGCGATACGAGACTGTGAAGCGATCAAAAAAGTGTGTGCCAAAAAAGGATGGTTAATGATCATTATATACGACATACTCTCGCAAGTCAATCATACGGAATTATTATGTACGTAACGTAAATACCTCATGCTTTTACCACTGGACAGATAGAGCCCTAAAGATTAAAAGCTACCAGGCGAGACGTTTCATTTCTCGGAGACACTCGGGGGATTTATGGGGTGTCTCTCCGAGGTTACACGACGCGCCTCTTTTCCTCCGACACCTAGCGTTTGCGTTCAAGATTTGACAGAGATTAATTTCGAATATTGCATTATGTAATGCAAACATCTTTTCTTCCTCTTCCCAGATAATTCTAATAATACATATTATTTCTATCTCTTCCTTTTCTAAGAATTCAGTCTATATTTCTTAGTGTACGTTTTTACGTAACACAGAAAGATTCGCTAATACGTCAATTTGATATAATCAAGACAGACTTTTCCTTCTTCTTTCTCGTAAAGAACGAAGATGGAACGGAGTCGCAGGGAGAAAAGAAGCGCGTCCAAGCGGATAATTCTCCGGATGCGTCGCAGACTCTATGCATTTTGCAATCCTTGCACATTCCGTGCCTACATCTCATCGTTGTTACTTGCTACTTGCTCCTGCTTTTTAAAATTTTTTTGTTCATTTTTTTTTTGCTTTTTTGTAGAAAAGGAGCCGTACCTTTCGGAAACCATCGCATTCTTGGGCTTCTCATTCGATTATCGCTCGTATCTTCAGTCTATCTCCGGCAGTCCTTTTCTTGTGATAGCATCGTTCTTCCGTAAAAGTCCTCTTTGGCCTTTCGTATTGCGACACAACAGCTGTTCGGTTGCTTTCTTCCTGATGTCCTGCCATCCTGGTTTTTTTGTACGTTGAAGTGTCACAGGACATTTCAGTCGCAAAAATACTCGCGATAATGTTTTATATGTCTTTCACGTTTCCGTGAAAGATGGATATCCATAAAAGTCGAGGCGTACACATATATATTTTCTAGACTATTTAACTTATTTTTATTAAAATAATTGCATTTTGGACATTCCGAAAATCTTGGTAAAATTTTTAGCTGGAGTCTATTTTCTACTTTTTACGAGCGAAAAGTCCTGCATGACTTACGTTTTTTTGTAACGCTCCGTGAATCATTATCGTGTATTCAAATAACGTAAGCATAATCTCAAAATAAAAAGCCTACAGCATGCATCATCCAAATCGTCGTCGGCATACAATAAATTTTCGAAAATCAATAACATTTACGCGCAATTTCAAGCTGTCTTTGTCGAGCCAGAAACAAACTTTGAATTAAGCGATTTGTCTTCAAGTTCACGCATAATGAACATCAGACGTCGCGTCGTGAAGGCAATAAAATCTTGCACGTCGAGAGAGGCAAATCTTTTTCTCTCCCGACAGTAATATCAATTTCCCCTCCGCGTCTCTGACGCGACCGCGATAGCGCGACCTGAAGTGAAAGAATTCTGACACGAAAGAAAATTGGAAGAAGGAATGAACCAGGGCAACAGGAAGGAAGGAGATAGAAGTAAAGGGAAAAAAAACCTAGGGAAGCGATATGAAATGGAATGAAAATTGTTAGGAGACGCGGAATGTGCTTCGAGAACTACGAAGCAGAGTAGTAATATCGCCGCTAGAAGTGCGAGGTTGGAATAGATGAAAAGACAGAGAGGTGAACAGTCCAAGAAGAGAGGAAGGACCTCGACTTCCGGATCTTTTCTCAGACGGTGAGAACTCTTTCTCTTCTGCGTTTCTTTTTCGTTATCCCATCACTAAACTGTCGGCTTGAGATTGTACGCTTGAACGTCACTCGTGAGAGAATTTCGAGGTAAAAGAGAAAAGAGAATCTTTTTCTTAATACGGCTAACGCGTGGATTGCTCTCAAAGTAAAAGGATAAGGAAAGCATGCGACTAAAATATTTTCGCGAGTATGACTTTGAAATCAGATTCGCAGAAAGTACCGAACGACGACGATTCGATGAATAGACGGAGAATAGAGCGCGTCGACGAAAATATCTCGACTACTTATAGCGGAAACTTCAGCGATGGAACATTTCCATAAGATGACCGAAAAGTATGCGAAATGAACGGAGCGATCGCATAATTAATAGAAAGAGAGAATTAGAGAAGAGGCAAATATAATCATAATGACAAAATCACGCTTGTTTTGCCTGCCATTCTTTCATTTCTTCCCAAACTATTTCTTAAAAATCCATTAATTTTGCTAATTAATTTTGTGATAATTAAATGAGATTATTTGATAATTTCAAGTTAATTATTTTTATATGAAATTACCAGCTTATATAATTTTTAATATAAAAAATTCATGTCATTTTACATAATCTTTTAAAAGTTTTAAATGATTCTCGTATCTGCCCCAATTCTCTGTTTTTCTCCGATAAATAATAGATACATGCATGAGTGTGCAATCGTGAGAATCGGTTTTCGATTGACTCGTCGATATATGGAAAGTAAAAATTCTTCTTTATTGGCTGAGATGTGACAAATCGGTCCGCTTGTGTGTGCCGCATAGATTTGTTTCGATGATCAGCGAAGAACACGTTATCCTTGTATCGATTAACGATTTGCTTTGTTAATGCTTGTTTTGCTCCAAGCCTCGATACAGTTTGTCATCTCGTGACATTAATAAATTATATTTTATATAATTAAATTCATTTTTACTACATAAAAGCAAAAATAATTTTTTTAAAAAAGCGCTACAATTAATTATGTAAAAGAAAAATGCGAGCGTACACATATATACACATCATATTTTATTTACATGCGCGTGTTAAAAATTTTCAAAAATTAATATTCTTCAAACGAATTTTCAATTTTTCCACAAAAACAAACTTCCATCGAACTTTGGTGCAAAACTGAAATATTGTTAATATTCAATGAGAAATATTAATGTCTGTATAAAATTTATAAATGCTGGTCTTATAGAAAATAACTATTTTCTCTTTGTCACGTTTTTTATATGTTCTCGCTTAATTTATCCATCTATTTTCATTTCATCATTTTCCTCGTCCGACTTCTGAATTCTAATATTCTGTTATATTCTATAAATACTTTCATGCCCATTTTTCGTAGAACACTTAATCGTCCACACACAAACACTTACTTGACGATCAACTATGTCTAATCGCTACGCAACTAATGTCGTGTCTTAATCTATAAAAAATTGTCTGAGTAAGCCTACTTTCTACGTTTGTAAAATGGAGTATTTATGGCACACGATTGATCAATGGATCGATAAAGGCGGAATAAATCACGAACACATCATTTATATATGGTTATTTTATAGCGAATTACCCCAGTTTACTCGCTTGGCGAGTAATCGATGTCACGCTCTTTGGAATGTCATTTTAACCCTGTAATAGAGTACAGTCATGCGGTTGCGTAATACTGTTCTACGTTCTCGTGGATTCTGCAAGTGCGTTTTAACATTAAGCTCGACTACGAGCGATTACTCGTCAAGTATAAAAATTACATTGTATAAAAATAGACTGCGGAACAAACGCGACTGGTGTGGGTGAGTTAGAACCACTTGCAGAACCACGTGAGCTTGATGCTACATTTCGTCTAATCGGCATTTAAAAACGCAGCTATATCTCTTCTGTCCTATGTAAAAATGTATATGTCATCTACTAATTAATTACACGAAATATCTAAAACGATTACTTAATCACCACAATTAATACCCTGTGTTTTTTGGCACGGTAACTACCTACTTACGTTCTAAAAATATATTTGTTATTTTGACAATTGACGACAAAATCATTAAATTTCGCGAAGATATATAAGCGAATTAAATATATAAAAAATCGGAATTTTCTTTTCCAATCTCGATTAAAAATTTGTAAATAAAAAAAGCTTATTTATTCTTAATAATCTATTACCCTGTACTCGTTTCGTTAAGTCTAAATATATATAAGTTAGTTTAAATTATCGCGTAATTTACCTGCCATTTGACTTTACGAAACATTTCTACATACATTTGTACCAAAGTATGAGCAAAATATAGCAAATCAATATATTCCATTAAAAAAAAAGCAGAAAAAATTTTTGCGATATGTTATATTCTGCCATTTTGACTGAAACAGTTGTATATTTAGATAATGGAACTACCATTCGGAACGGTAAATATATAATCAAAGGCAGAAATACCTTGATGTTAAATTCTGATTTTACAAAAATGATATTTTCCCTGTATAAATTTTTTTTTCGCTTGCAAAATAACGTAAAATAGAAATATTTTAAATAAATAAAGTTCTATCTTTAATTTCCATCCTTTGTAAAAGTGGCATCGAAATTTAGCGCGATGGTAAAAGCATCAGAAGTTTGTTAATTCACGACGATGTCTCGCTGCGAGAAGTTTAAAATTATGATCGCCGAAACAACGCGATGCTTGCATTTTTGCTCGAAATTATGTCGATTCTTAAATCGATCGCCTCGCTAATCTGAAGTTCATGCTTTTCATTGCATACTACAAAAGATCATAAATTGCAGCTCGCGCGATCGATTTCATAACGATTAATTGCTTCTGCTCTGAACTCGCCGTTTTACATAAAGGATTTACAAATGCGCATTACAAAACAGTGCTGAAGAAAATGCGATTCGATAGGAATTATTAATAACATAATGCTTTCCAATATCTGCAATATCACAATAAATAATCATATAAAAAGTATTACATGATGGTATTTCCGTTTAACATTTTTTAATCATAATTTTTCTTACGTGACATTTTACTGCAAGTTACTTTTATGTCGATTCTCTCTCTTTCTGTTCTCTTTTCTGCTTTACACAACGCATTTTCCTCCGCACGAGAGTAAAAGCTGTTATTACTTTTTGTAGCTTTCTCACCGCGAAGTAGAGACGGATGATAAGATAGGAGGACTTCGTTTCGGCTCGAGGGAAACAACAAAAGAAAAATTGGTTGTGTAAGAGAAACTTAGGAATGGCTGAGCATGGTTGTATCTCTCCTGCTGGACAATAGAGAAAAGGCAAGTACAATAAACAAAAATATATACGTATATAAAACAGGAGAGAGTCTTTAATCCCGAGCTGACTGAACGACGAGCAATTAGTTGTAGGTAAATAAATATTCTGGACCACCCACCTTGCTTCTGCTGGGATCATCGAGAACCCTATAAAGAAAGAGACGCGAGAGATCCCGTTTCGCGCGCTCAGCGAGAATTCTGCCAAGCACCCATTTAAGGCCAACGTTAGACCTGTGTCACAAAGATCCATCACGATCCATCACCGGAAACGATACACACGAGAACACCAGGCATTGTTGCGTGTCGCTCTCGAAGGGAGACGCGGCTCGAATGAACGGAGACGACGGGAAATTGAATTAGATTTTCGGAGCCCGTCATTTTTTAGAAACTATCGCCACACAAAAGCCTCTTTGCAAAATATAATTAATTATCAATAATTAATTAATATTGTTTATAATATTTATTATTTTTTATCTAAGAGGCTTAACTAAATTCAAATTTATTGAAAGACTAATTAATGTATTGTTCAATAAAAAAAAAATATCATTTAATAATCTGCAAGTTAAGTTGATTAATTTTGCACAAGGATTACATTCACAGATCCGATTATTAAAAGATCGGTATCCTCACACGAAGAATCATTCCGTCGACTCTATCCATTCGACGGCGCGTCTCTACTAAAATCGCGAGAATAGGAACTGTTCCTCCGGACGGAATGTATCGACGTGAACGAAAAAAAAGAAAGAAAAAAACCAAGGACTTTCATCCTTTCTCTATGTGGCTATACGTGGCTATTCGTTTTTGGCTTGGTCGTGGTGTGTGGCGGCTGTTGGAAAGACTTTTAAATAAATACGTTATCTCGAGAATGTTTCTCTCGCGCGATACTGAAGTGATAATGATGATCCGCGCGCTCGCAACAAGACGAGGAGCGCGGAAGCCCGTCATTGTCATCATTGTCGTAGCCTGATTGATCGTTGCCTTCAGGAGAAGCCGTGACAGTTCTCACGGATCTCGAAGTAGAGATTCAGCAGTGCCGGCTCCGGCACGTCATGGAAGCACCTACCCTCGGGCCACTGTACGCACACTGCAACAGACAAAAAAAACAGACGCTTTACATCTCCTGTTTCTCTAAAAAAACTAAAAAAAAAAAGAGCAATCATGCGAAGAATTTTATCTCACGGTTAAAACAGTTTGAAATTCAATTCATATACACGAGAACTTTTATTAATAAATCCGCCGCATTTGTCGCACGATTGGCAAAAATAATTAATAGAGTATTTAACGATGTTCGCAATTACTTAACGTAATCAGTACCGGAACGTATATATAGGGCAGGGTTATTTGAATTAAGCCGAAAATACCCTGTCATCGTTAATTGTTTGCTATGTTAAGAACCGTAGTTATATATCGATGCGCAATTTCGTGAAGAAAAATAGTGCGATCAATATGTAATGTGGTTTTTTTTTGTTGCGCGCAATATTGTCAAACTCTAAATTATTATGTCGCGTTATCTAATTTATTTTAACAAAATACGCTTCATAGTTACGCTCCAAAAAATTATTTGACTATCTCAAGTACTTCGAAAACAGAATTGTATAAACTTGATGATACAGCGGGCAAAGTTTGTAAAAGGAGGATTTATTCGATTAATATCAATTAGAATTAACATCAAATTACATAAGGTAATTTGATATACAGCTATCCTGTAGCTGTGATTAAAACGCTCGTTCTTATTCCTCACAAAGTTGCACTAATAATCGCTGGGCGTGGTTGATTGATTGCCACGAAGTTTTTAGGGTTCGAAGGCTTTGCGCCACAAGCTTATTCTTCCCACAAGCGTAAATTCCTCGTGAAATTCCTTTTCTGGAGAGAAGATTTCTCCGTAGTAAATTACCCGTATGTTAAAATGAGAAAAAAAGCGATACTTAAACGTTAATGTTCGTTGCAAAAAAAAAAAGGGATGGAAGGAGGAGTTTACAATTCTGAGACAGCAAAATTGATCGATCTTAAAAATCTGCTGTTTCATTAATAATATTAATAATAAATTAATAAATATTTCATTACGTTAATAATTGTATTTGAACACCTATTCATGGAAACAGCATATCTTATTTTATTTTGTGAAATATTAAGTTAGACAATAAATCATAAATTTATTGCTGTGCGTTACAATATATTTAAAATCAAATCTTTATGAAGAATACATACGAATGGAAAATGAATTTTATATCCTTCAGAAGGACAGTCTGCAATCTTTCTTTCTTTTTCTTTATGTAATTGGCCGCGGGAATTATGTACAAGAAGATTGACTCTATCGAGAATCGCAAAATATCGAAGGCGCACTCCTGCATCTTATAAAACCCGAGATTGCAATTTTCTTTCTAGAGACCCGAGCGCGCACGCTTCGATTTTGTTCCCGTCTAAGAGATGAATAAGACGGGACGAGCGAAGTTTGATGCCGAGCGCGTGATTTATGGGGCATCTTTTTCCGAAATTATGCGCATAAAGATGCTTTAAAATCAAATCAGTTTTTACGAACTCAGAAAAATATGCGCCTGCACGAATCGCAAAATTTCTACTTTCATAATAATGTCGATTGATGAGAGGCGAGATCACGTGAGAATTTAGCCGAGTTTTACCGGCGTTCACTTGCGCTCTACAAGCATCAATTATAAAGCTCTTTGAGTGAAATCCATTTGCAATTAATTGGTAACTTAATGCTTTCGTACATTAATTGCGAAGCGGGTCGGTACTATCAATATCTCAGTACGCGGTATATCAAAAGAATCGACAATTATTCGTTACTATCTCAATAAACAAATAAAATAATGTATTTCTGATTAATATAGAGCATGCTAAGTGCGAGAGCTATTTAAATAAAAAAATGTAATGTATTGATAATTTTCTGCTTCCCTAATTTTTATCCTATATCCTAAAAAAAATGTTATTAAAAATGAATGTACCGATAGATTCTGCACTGAAGAAAATTAAATAATCTTAATACATACATATCTCTTTAAGTAATACTAAATAAATATTTATTTAAAACTATTCAAACAAATATTTATTAAAATTTAGTATTTTTTCAGTCTAATCGTATTAACCGAAATTCTAGTCAAGATAACTAAATGTTCAATCATGATGACTGAAATTTTGATTGATATATCAGATTCTACTGATTCGTTCATTTTCAACCAAACATCTTTCTCTCGGTATATAAGTACTCAGGATGCTGCATTCCGCGATCGGTCCAGCGGCGTTGCAACAACGCATTAATGATCCATTGGGCGTAATGGGTCGCGATTTCACATACATTCAGCGTCCATGGCTCTGATGGACGCAAATATAACGGCGGGATTGATCGTGCGATTGCGTGTCATGCGGCTGTATCTCTCGTAAAGCAGTAATGAAACGGAAGGTAGCGAATTACTCGCCCTTCGCCCTTGCTCCTCTCACCTCCGGCTACCGATTACCAACAGGGTGGGTCAGCTGGTATCGTGTCGGGGATGACCCGGGATGTCGGATGCGGTTACTCGATTGTCCCAGCGCGAGCATGCATTTCTCGCATCGAATTTAACCCCGATTTTTGTCAGGTACGAAGCACGCACCGATATAATGATAAAAGTGGGAACGAGCAATTGGTAGACCTCTGCGATAACGACTCGCCTTCGAAGAGATAACAGGCACGTAAAACACTTGATTGCAGAACGCTGCGTGCCTAAAATCGTGGAATCTAAAAATTCACGTAAATTTCATTCGAATTTTGATTGAATTTTACTTTATAAAATAAAAGCCATTTTGCGCAATGATAAATCTGTAATATGTTTCACGTGGGCGTTTAGATTATAATCGTAGATAGATTATAATCTAAACGCCCGTGGTAAATGCAAATCTTGCATTTTTATGTTTAATTAAAAACGCTATTTTAATTTAAAATTTTGCAAAATATTTTCTATTTGATATAAAAATCTAGTTTGTATTACGCTCTTTGAAATAAAAGTTTGTTTAATCAGAATGAAAAATTTTAACATCTAAACTAGATTTTAGTTTACACCAACATGCATTACATTTGGAAAATTTGTTTTCTCTATTCTCGATTTCTTTGTTTATAAGAATAAATTTCTGACTCGACGAGAAATTAATTGAAATTTAAATGCAAAGTTTCTGCGAAAATATTGTTGCGCAAACACTATAATATATCCTAATCAAATGGGAAAAAAAATATCTAAGATAAAACGAGATTTTTTAAAATTCAAACGTGTATTCTACCGTATTATTTTGCTGCCGGAAATTGTTTCTTCTTTGGTTTCACAAATGAATGATGCGGCACAGTTCATTATTGTAGATCACACGTACGTGAGAAAATAGAGAGAAGATAAGTTTAATAAAAACGGAAATGTAGCACGAGAGATAAAAGTTAAAAATAGAGATAAATATATATGAAATATCTTTTGCATAATAATTTTAATGTTGTAACTTTATCGAAGTCCTATATAAATTTTTTTAGGCTGTGTTTCGATATACTACTAGTATTGAAACGTTACGTATACTATGAAAAAAACGATTTTACTAAAGTATCCAAAAATTTAACTTGAATACAGATCTAAAAATAATGCAGTTGAACCATCAAAATAATTAAAAATCTCAAACATGATAATCCAAAAAGTTTTGATATTCCATCAATTCAAAATTTCTACATAAATATTTTGTTTGTGTTGATGATCCAACAAAATTATTTTTAGATCTATATCTAAAAGTTAATTTTTTAGATATTTCAGCAAAATCAAATTCTTTAGTGATTAAACTTTCAGTGCTAGCAATGTATATCGGAATACGACCTGAATTGCAAATGGTAGAATAATAAAAAAAGAATGAATTATATTAAATGGTATTAAAACAATAAAAAAAGATTCTTTCTCTCGGTTACACTAATAATTGCTCCGTGCATATATTTAGACAGTATTTACGCAAGAAATTCAACAATGTAGAAAATAGGTAGCTTCGTCTTGTAGCAACCACGTCCGTTTACTCACGCTCGTATGCTTACCGCACCGTCGGATGCTTGCTCATTTGCGTATACATAGCTACTTGGGACAAAGGTGTAATTGAGTTTTGCGGAATAGTTGTTACGAAGAAATCCACAATTTCACCCTATTTTCACACGGTTTTCGGCGAACTCACGAGCGCATATAATATGATTTTCCTCGATATTTCGGTATATCAGGTCAGCACATCTTTAGACATGACGCGAGATACGTGAAAATAGACGTTCTTCCATCGTATCTCTACAAGACCCGATTTCTTCGTAGAAGCCCGCCGGTTTATTTATCGAGCACGGTGGACAATAGTGGTCCGCTTTGCATAAAACTTATAGGATCTTGCGACGAGCCGGCGTATCGAAAATATATCATGCAAATATTACGCAAACACGTTACGCGGTGGCGTGTGAAATTCCACCCCCAACCGTCCGGCTCTCCCTTTTGTGCGCTTTTCGTCCGTTCTGCGAATTTCTCGTGCGAAAATGCTGGCGCGCATATAAAACACGTTGTAATTCCATTAAACCTCGCTTCCGGTATTAACCGCCGGTATAGCCATGGATGGCCTAGCACCGCGACGGGAATAAAAATAAAATTTTTTAATAAAATGAAGCTTCTCCCGCATCGTCATCGAACTTTTTCGTTCTCGCGCTTATTTTGTACCGATGAATCGACGAACTGTGCCGTTCCACAAAAACGAGAACGCGAAGAAGAATGGAAAAGTTTTGGAAAAGTGTGCGACCCAGTCGCGAAATAAATGTCTTTACGACAGAAATGTTCCTCGTTTCAACAGCACCGCCGCTTTGTAGGTACCATCACAGTTGTAAATCGGATTGTAAGAAGAGTGCGGCGTTAGCCAGAATAATAATCCCATTATTAAACGAAATAGAAAAAGAAGAAAGGACGAGGATCTCCAATTTTAATCTCTCAATATAAAAATTTCTTCAATATAGTAAATATTATACATTTCTTATTAAAAGAAAAATAAAGAAGAAAAGAATATTAACAAAATTATAAATGCTGAGCGATCGGCAATAATAGTAGAAACATTGCATGAGAGAAAATAAAAGGAGAAAGACACGCAATTTCGAGGAAGACGATTTTAGATCGACAAAAGTTTGCGGCGCAGCAGATTAAAGCTAACCGAAGGTAGAGTTTCTTTCCACGAAAGTAAGATATTACGTGCGATATCTCGATGCGTTGCACATTTGTTGCGGTCGCGCTTTTTCTCGCGCAAGAAGGGAATAAGTGAAGGCGAAAGAAGTGTGATTCGCTTGGAAAAAAGAAAAGCGTGTAACACGATTTGAGGGAAGAGAGAGAGAGAGAGAGAGAGAGAGAGAGAGAGAGAGAGAGAGAGAGAGAGGCGCGCCGACGACGACGCGAGACAATGTATGCAGTCGCGTCGGCGGGTCGGGGTCGTTA
>NW_012130080.1:4093395-4155103 GCF_000143395.1 Atta cephalotes | reverse complement strand
AGAGAGTAGAGAGAGAGAGAGAGAGAGAGAGAATGAAGGGCGCGCCACGCGAACGCGAGCAAATGTATGCATGCCGTGCGGCGGGGCGTTATTTACGCGACAATTAATGAGCAGCGAGACTTTGCGTAAATTATGGACATCACGTACCACGGTACCGAGTGTTCTCACGGAAGCGGCGAGCGGAAACGCTGTGAAACGCGAGCTGCTACCAAACAGCGGCGGAGCGAAGATAAAGCACAGGGTGAAAATGTCAGACGTAATCCTAAATATTCGCATTGTCTCGTATCATCAAAAAGGTTCTGTTACCGTTATGATTATGCTACTGCAAAAAGCAAAAATGTTACTTTCTGCAGGGAGATGCGCTAAAGTGGTGTTTAAAACGCAAAGCAATACTAGAGATTCTATAGTATAACAGCAATGCGCTAAGAGTCACGTAATCATTGTGACATTTTTTAATTAGCTGGAATGAAAAATCATGTTCTTCTATCTCTAGCCTTGTTTTTACGTCTAAAAAACGAAAAAGATAGACGCAGATTTGAAAATAATTTTGTTGAATTACCAAAATAATTAGGAATAAGTAGGAATCTCAAGCATAATGAACGATGTTGCAAAAGATTCTTACAAATGCAAAATCGTAATGTAACAAAATAATCAACGCTTTTGTGTCATTCTATTTTTGCCCCATTATTCTTTATCATAAAAGATAGATACAATTTTCATTCTAAGCAAATATCACGATCACATTGAATTATATCAGGTGGACATTAAAATTGTCAAACATATAAATTTTTCAATCATCATATATAAGTTTCAAATACAATTATAATACAGCGCACATCAGAAAGACAGGCATTTTATATATTAAAATTCATTTGAAATAAAATGTATTTTTGAAAAATAATAAAAGTCACGCGAAATTAAATTTTTGCTGGGATTAATCCAATTGCAGAAAGAAATTATTTCCGACAGGCATTAAAATTGTCGAACACATAAATTTGATATCGAGTTAAGAGGATTGAAAGACTTATGTATCGTTCCTTAAGAGAAAGTGGAACGAACGGAGGCAAGTATGCAATTTTTATGACACTGCTTCTGTAAATCCTGTCGATTCAAGATATATATAAGGGAGGAAAAACATATACTAGCAGTGGAAAAGCAGGTCGGTAGCGCAAAACTGTCTGGGTTCTTTTCAACGTTATTTACACACGTGGCGTATTGCGCTTGAAGTATGAGAACAAGAGTCCACATGGCCGGAAAAGAAATAAATTTGAGATTTTGCACTTGCGAAAACTTTTTGCAGTATTGCGCATCTCATTATGCTTCAGATTCCTACGTAATTATTCTGATAGTGCAACAAAATTATTTTCAAACATATATCTAATTAAATTTTTAGATACCTCAGCAGAACCGTCCTTTTCATATAGTGAGACAGAAATAATGATTTATTTTCGAAGGTACAAGATACCGGAGCAAAGATTAATGACTCTATAATGAGGCGGATTATAACATCTATATATATTTTGCCATCAAATAAATTTCTCTATAATTAGACATGTGCCACTTTTACAATTGGGTCGATTCGCGACCGACACACGCATTTAACTGTGTAATTGTAGACTGTAATAATATCACAATATGTCGGCTATTTTTAAACGCTTATTATAAACCTGGACAATTAATATGATATGTTACGTAAATTATATCACGTGTAAAATAGACTAAATTAGATTCATATTGAGTTACACGTCTGGGATCATATATGCTAATTTTTGTTTCTCTTATGCAAAAACGAAAATAACGAAAATAAAAATAAAAATGAAAAATTTAGTTGCTCCAAATCAATTTGTCTACGATCAATCGTATCGATTAAGAAAAAAAGAAAATTTTATTTCCCTTCTAATATTATTAACATCAAAACCGCGCGGTAAAAGTTAATGAAATACAACTTAAATCTCGTCTTTATCATTTATCTCACGTCTCAGACTTCTAGACTTCTAATGTGAGAAGTAAGAAAGATTCTTGCAGTCTTTCATCAGCGATTAACATTTCTCATCACGTTTAGTGATTTCTCAGTTCTTTCTGAGTTTAATCATGATATCTCGTAATTGAAAACTTCAACTAAGTAACCTTTCATCTATTAAAAGTCAGACACAAATATCGAAAAATGTCAAGATACCACTTTGATTTGTTAACACTGCGACACCGACTGTTGTTGCAATGTCGAACACGAGGGGACTATCGTGAGGTGCGAGGTGTCTCGGCCATTCCACTTCATCGAAAATCGACAGTTGTCGAATCGGTTATTAGAGGCGTCGTGGCCACGCGTGCACCTGTACGCGCCAAATAGCCCGAATTGATCTTAACGTCTCTCAGAGCACACCCGGAGGGCGCGAGCCTTAGCATTCCAATAATTGCATGTCGCGTGCGTGGGCACAGAGTTAAACCTTGCACACAAGCCGTCACTCAATAGGACGTTGCCTCGACGTGGGAGAGAATCAATTCAGTCGCTGGACACGAAGTCCTGTTGATTTGATCGCAATTAAACCGGGGCGAACGCATTGCAGCTACGATGTCAAACATGGACGAGTTACTTTAAATTTAATGTTACATCAGATAATCCGACATGGCGCGATTATTTTCTAAATAATTTTAATTTTTAATAAATTTTTAATCGGATTTATTAAAGAGATTAATTTAATTATAAGAAATAACGATAGCCTTTAATCCTAAATAATTGAGACATTTATTTGGAAAATTTAAGCAAGAATCTAAATAAAATGTCTGCTGATTATGTACGAATCACATTTACAAATTCATTAGAGATAAATAATAATATTGAATTAAAAAGGAACAAATGAAAAAAAAATAAAGCTGCAAAGTAGATAGTTTATCGTTTGAGAGTCTTGTTCGCGTTTGACCGAAATTATGTTACGGTTATAATTGAAGATGCCGATCAATGTCGACGTCACTCGACGTCCTTTGTGGGCTCGAGAAACTACTAACCAGAATTATATTGACGTTAGGAAACACTTGGCAATGCACGATCAATCTTTATTACTGTTTTAAGTACCGATTATTTATAACATCGAAGTCGTACTCGACCTGTGATAGAGGTCAACGTAAATCTCGGTTAATCTTCTTAAAGAAGATTCATACGTAATATATCGAAGAGTGACAAAGATAACAAAATTAAGTCACCTATTTATGCAAAAGATTTAAAGACTTAATATCAATGTTATTGTAATTATCGATGTTTTACGATATATTTTCTAATGTTCTAGTATTATCTCTTTTTTATTGCATTACAATATTCTTTAATCGATAGCATTATGTAAATTCTTTAGTCTGTCATAAACAAATGCCATAATATAAGTCATATTTTAATATATTATATTTTGTTAGAAGTTTAGTCATATTATATTTTGTTTTAAAAGAGAAATCTAGTATACTTGACAATTGTTTTTGTTAACTAATAATTTTTTGTGTAACTCTGTAAAACCCATAATCTTACAAATATTCCGTACATAGTTTATGGAGAATTCTGCTTTCGGGTATTAATTGTGACCTAGAGATATCTGGCAGACTGAAGGACTTCAGAGTAATCAGCAAAGAGCCTATTTGAGCAGTAGCCGGTTACGTAATACCACATATTTGCAACGTGTTCTCTTCACAGCTGGTGGTTCGTCAGATAATCCGGATTAAGCCGCAATTTAAATCGGGCTGTACGACCGGACCGAGGTTAGATTTAGTTTAAAACTCTCTAGCATTACGTGTCGTGGATTCGTAATGGACGTGAGCACAGAACGAAATTTGGACAATTTAACCGAACAGAAATATTTTACATGATACTTCTATTAAGCAGTCAACGTGAACTCTATAATTTTGTAAGTGTAGCTAATTTTACTTAAAATTCCATTATAAATTCGAAGCGATGAAACATTGTAGATGAAAATAACTTACTCTTTACGTTCAAGATTTTCTATGTAAATATGTACATACATTTTTCCAATATCGAATTTGAATTTTAGATTCACGTAGCTAAACAAAATATTCTTGAAATATACATACAACATAGAACATAAGTGTGCAAATATGTGTATGTGTATAACCATGTAGAATATTTTTGTCCGCCTGCATCGAGCAAATTTCCCATTGCAATGCATGGTAGAAGAGAAGCGCAAAAGAGAATCGCGAAATTTAAAACGCCCTATAAAATTTTTCTTCGTCTTGTTCTGCAATAAGGAAAGACTTTTGCATCTTTACTTCAACGAAGTTGCCGAACGTGGAAAATGTATATATTTCCCGCGCAATATTCTCCGGGAAAATACGCTCAGCGTTTGTACAGCATAGATCGTGTGTGATAGAAATGATATACGAGCTATATTTTTTTATTATTTCATGCGATAGACCGCTGTTCCCGTGCGAGCAATACGCGCGATCGGCCATTTCACGAACCGCTTTCAAAAGCACGGTCGTATTTTTCTATCGTGAATTTCTACTATATTCCGTAAAACTTCAATTTCACGCATCAAATACCCGCAAGCATAATTCATATCAATAATCGGAATTTAATCTAACGTTAAAGAAAAGAAACCTTTGTGCGAGCAATACTATTTTAATTATTAAAGTCTGATAATTAAATTTAATAGTGACTGTAAGCAAAATAATTTTAAATTCTTAATTAAATCAAAAATTATCTGCCCAGATTTACAATTTTCTCATAAAATATTTTCAATATTTTCGCTGCGATATGCGATAATATGACGCGGAACACTCTACGTACGATGTTTAAGCTCTAATGGAATCCTGTCGTAGCTTGAGGCGTTTAGTATCAGCGGTTCGGGAGAAAGCTCGAGGGACGAAAGTTACTGGAAGATAAAAGTGATAAGAAAGTTTCGGCCCACTTACCGTTCGGCACCGTCGGCGGTTTTTTCGTCTGTACCCTCGCCGTTGCGTTGTTCACCTGTCGAGTTAAAAAAAAGCAGACATTAAAACAACCGGAACTTTTTTCCGAAAAAGACTATACATCGCTCCAACTATAACATCGCTCATCTTCAGGATCCGCACGTGGCTATTTTTTTATCGCAGAAAATCTTAAAAAGCCGAAATAAAACACGAAAAGATTTCAGGAAGTTGATATTTATCAGTGAGACTAATTAAATTTCAAAGAGTTTTTCAAATATAACACCTGACTACTTGATTAAAGTTAATTATTAGCAATAAAATAATGGAAGAGAGAGTTTCCACTAAAATATTCACGAACGTGTAATGATAATTATCTGAAGTATTAATGGAACAAATGTAGTCGCATAAAAGCGATGTAATCATCATAGAAAATGCGTCTGAGTCGAATAAAATGTGAGAAACTTTGACAATTTCACGGGGCCGCGCGCGCGGATCCTGTAATCAAATATGCATTGTTCGATGCAGAATCCGATTTGCAGGATGCAATTTGCAGCTCTGCGGCTGACTTTGTTCATTGAGAAATTGTGATTTCGATTCAAAATACGACAATCATACATATTCCTGCATCGAACAAGCGAATTATGAGTAATATTTAATAAACAATTAAAAATTATGTAGACGGTTGCACGTTATTTTCTCCTAATTGGTTTTCTTCAATACAATCCGTTTCAATTATATTTGTATATCGAATTTGTGTGAATTATGATCATTGTTTCACGCTATATTGGTCATACAAATCGTATATATCGTATATTGTATGTACATATATATGCATATGTATACGTAATAGGTATTTAAAACGTGCAAACGCTACAGTTTTCACTTGAATTCAGATTTTTTGTTATTTAATTTTAACTTTTGATACGTAAATTTGGAATCAAGTATGTATAAAATTAATCAATTTAGAAAATAATTAATTAAGAATTTGTGACATTTGCGAAACGCATATTTTGAAATTATCATCAAATTCACGTATCAATTATTATATAACTCTAATATTTCGAAATACGTCCAAATTCAAGGAATGTTTCTGATCTTAATATTAAAACATATACAACAATATATGAAAATCTCTTTCCAAAAAGAGATTTTCTCTTTTAGTTTCTAACTTCCAAAATAAAGAAAACCTTTTTCAGTATATGACAAATTGTGAACAAGATATGATTGAATGAATGATGATGAAATTGAACGGGAAGCTTGAAATAAAAATAGTTTTTCCATAAACGTTATTCGAATGATAAATGTACATCAGACATATTTTGCACGTCACATATATTTTGAGATTGAAACTCAGATCTTTATTTTCAGAACAAGAAGATGCCATTTATTACATTTGGCATTAGCGTTATTTCAGAAGTTAGAAACTGCAAGATTCTTCGCGGTCGACGAATTTAACGCTCTAGTAACGCTCGATAATTTATTATCCGATAATGCTCTCATTATGCAACTTAACGTTGATTTGTCGCTTTCTAATAAGCATTACAATGTTTCACGATTGGCGTATCGATCCATGAGCTAAATATCGACAATAAAATGATTTTAGCCACCATATCGTGTATCGTAACTAATATAGCGGCCACGTATAATACACGTTTAAATAGCGTGCGAACAATTCTCGCGTTTAATCTCGTCGACCCGCAAAGAGAGCTTTACATGCGCGTCAATTGTCGAGAGAGAAAGAGAAAGAGAGAGAGAGAAAGAGAGAGAGAGAACAGAACGCGGAGAAGCACGACAATGTGGTTAAATAAAATCAAACGTGTTGTCGAAGGGCACAACTAATTTGTTTTGTTATGCACCTTACGGATATCAATTTCGCGGTACGGTTTAATGAAAGTAATAAAAAAAAAAAAAGCGAACAATTGCTCTTTTACATCGGGTTTACTTCGCTTTTTCGATCTCTTTCTTGCTCTCTCTTTTCCTCCCTTCTCAGGGCATAACCGAGAAAACAATGGCACAAGCCTTCCGTCGATTTCCGATTATTTCAATTTCGCTCAAGTACCTTCGCGTCTGGCAAAAAGAGACGAGTTTCCGGGTGGATCGCGACTTGTTTCGTTCTTTATCGAACGCTTCGCTTACCATGGATTCTGCTTTGCTTTTTGTGTTCTCCACCTACCTAACAGCCGCCCGCCTTCTCGTTTTCCTGTCCCACTTTGCGCCCACTTCAGCGGGGATACTATCGAGACACAAAGGGTCCGCGGTATCGTACCATACAGCATCGTTTTCTACATTTGAAATGTGGTACGAAAACGTACATCGTCCATCACAAATATTTCCCAACAACCGAGACCAATTGACATTGAGTTGATTGTTTGGATTTCTTAGCAATACATTTTATTTATTCTGACCGTGACTTTCCATTGAAAATAATTGTACAAATTGATGATCCACGAAGATTTAATTGTCATAACAGATAAATAAATTTTAAATTTTAACAACGTTAAAATAAATAAGTTATAGTATTGTAAAAATGATACTATTTAAAGAATACATGAAAATAAGATTTGTAATCACTACTTGTTCAATACGTGTATTCAAATATGTATATGAAACGCAAAGGATGTTTTTGCTGAAATATCTAAAAATTAGCTAGTTACAAATCTAAAAATAATTATGCTAAACCATCAAAATATAATTATATAGAACACAGAAAATCATTCTATTGTATAAGAAAAGATTACTCAATTTACTTTTTTCCTTTCAAGAAACGATTATTTTTAAAGAATTCGTTTTTTCCATGTATTAATTAAATCACGCATATTATTTGCAAATCGGTTTTTGCATCATTATATAGTTTTTAATAAATGATGACTCCTAAATCTAATATAACTCCGTAGATCTTCCACGAAACGCAATTTTCTGCGATCGTAATCGAGGTAGCGAATAAAAATTATTTATGCACTTCGTTCTCGAATTCACGATAGCTGAAACGCATCTTGAGTAGCATTCGTGTATTGACTCTTAAGAGGATTGTGAGTTACGAGGCTTACTCAGGCCAATCACGCCCGGCCTGATGCGGCGCATCGTCGAGCAATTTGCATTTTACGATCTTGTTTCCGACAACGAAGGTTTGGTGGCTGCCGTACATCTCGCGTCACAGGTACAGCATGGCTAAACGAACATTATTGGAAAATGGAGGCTGATGGTAGAATCGTCGGATGAAGACACAAAACACGCTACATAACGATGTTCTCATCATTTATCTGGAGTAGAAAATTTCAAAGATGTGACACGTGGAAAATTATTTAAATTATTGTTGGAACAGTTACAATAAATTTTTTTAAAAATCCATGTCAATCCAATGTTAACTATTGGAATTGGAAAAAAATAGATTTGAACGTTCCTCTTTTTTAAATTCAGTTTTTGTCACCGTTAAGGTACCATGCCACAAAATGTAACGTTGCAAAAATCGTGCACGGCTGCATTTTAACGAACAAACAAACGAGCGAAGCGCGAATCGACGGGATATGTAGGTATGTTCGAATCGCGTAAATCGATCCATGTCGATAATAAACAAGCGTGTCCGCACGTGAGCCACCTTGCTCTGACAAACAATTGTGGGGAATTTTTGTTTGCGAATATCGCGGCGCTCGTGAATAAGTGTATATTGCATTCAGTGGAATCCAGTCGACAGGAAGCACCACAAACGATGTGTAGTCCGAATCCCACGATTGTTTTGCAAATTATACCTGCTGATATTAATGATGCCCAGCTGACACCAACAGACAATTTCAATTTTGAATGTTATCGCTTATCTATGTATATTCCTTTATGTTGCACACTTTGGTAAAACGCTATATACATATGGTATAGTTGATCCGAAATTATATTATACAAACTGCAATAACAATGCGAGACAACAATAAAATAATAGATTGAGGTGATATAATTTTGAACAATTGTGAACAAAATAAAATTTAATTTTAGCAAAGATCAAGTTCGATTCTTTCCTGTTTGATTTTTTTTCATACCCTCACAATGAGATTAGAGTTACCAACCTAAACCTCTAAAAAATTGGAATATTTTATTTCGAATACTGTAATTATATGTTATAAAAACTGTAATTACATGTTACTATAATTATGATTATTATTGCTTAATGTTAGTGCTATATGTATAGTTTTATATATATAACAATAAAAAATGACTGTAATAGATATTATTATCATAAAAATGGTTGTAATTACTATAAATTATAATAAGTCCATTTTTAATTTCAACCATGTTTATAGTAATAATAATATTAATTACAATCATTTTCAATTGCCAGCTATATTTGTAAATATAATTATACATACAGTTATTATTATTAATATTATAACAGTAACAATCATAATTATAGTAACATGTAATTATAATTACGAATACTAAAAATTTTTCTTTCAATGCGAAATTATACTCTCTTATTTTATTGTAATCCAATATTTTTCAATATTCTCTTAAAACATAGATATAAATTGCGAGATATGAAACTAATGTTTAGCAATCATAAAATGGATATGTATTTCTATTGAGCTGCTAATTGTAGTAACGCGCGCAGTTAATTTTAACACATTAAGCTTGATTCAATAAAGCATAATGGATATACGTACATAGCGCGCATCGAATAAAATTCGAATGATCAAGATAAAAATATGGAGATCTCTTCATATATCACATTCTCGCCCTTGATAGATCTCATCGACGTATGCCGAGGAAAGTTCTAAAGAGACAGTCATGGTCTTACGTGACTTTATTGATTCGGTAAGAAAAAAATTATGGATGCAGGCCACTGCATCCATAATATGCAAACGACAGGGTTGCAACGAAAAAATGAATTGACGGCCTTGTTATGCCACTATCTATATAGCGTGAAGTACCGCCTAAAATTATACGTAAATCAATATCACAAACTTCCATCCAGAACGCTCTTCGGTCAATGTTATCACATATTTAATCTGAAGTGCCGCTTTATATTCACATTATGTGCGATTTTCACAGTAGACGACTGAACTGACAATGAGTTATGCAAGCATACTTAATCTTCCGTCTATAATTATATTTTTACTCTCTTTTTCTTATTCAACTCAAATTCAGCTTTTATTCAGCTTTACTGTCTTATTTTGCTTTTAAAAAATATGGAAAAATTCAAAATTACAACATTATCCTTAATAATTTTAAATATTAAAATCTTTATTTAATAAAAATTGAAATTTAAACAAAATTGTGAGGAATAAAATGGAAATTTGTACTTGAAATGTATAACTTACAATTAGCAATTAGGAAATCATGTATTTCACTCTCTCTCTTATTTCGGACATATTTGAAAGTAAAATTTCGCTTGTGCCAAAAAAGATTGTAGATGGAAGGTTGCTCAATGTGTAGCAATAATAACAATTGCGATATTATTTTATCTCAGCACGATATTGTTTATAATTGCTAACTAAACTTACGTAATTTGCAACAAAAATTTCATATATAATAATAATATGTAATATAAACAGTGTAATATAAACTCGAAAAATTTATTCTTCAGATAAATATTTCTTTTCAAAATTTCTCAAAATCAAAAAATATGAATATATATCTCTCATCTGCGCCGATTTCCAACTTAATGAAATACCATTTACTTCTATCCTGCATAATACTACCACCCCACAGTGCAATTGGTTGCGGGCAGCACACCAATGAAGGCAAAATGGCCGCATTAATCAAGACCCGGGTACAAGGGCGGCATTCGAAGGATTTAACAATCGATGCGATTCTCTCAGACAACTCCTGTCTGGAGAATCCACGTTTCCCAAGCACTTATCTCGTTCCTAGGGATCATAGGGGAAGTTTAAGAGGGAGGGCTCGACCCAGACTTAGGAGCTACCTTCTAAGAGAACGGCCGGCGGCCGGTCGAATAAGTGAAATGGCACTTTGGAAATTTCGAGCAGCCTCGCTTGCTCGCCTTCGACGAACGGACATCTGCATAAATTTGACTTGCTAAGGCCGAAAACTCGACCACCGTCGGACTACGAGGCTGACCGTTCAAGAATGGCACGGTAAGGTACTTGTCGTTAATACCGGAAGCGATGTACGTAACCTATGACCACCCGACATTACTTCTACCGGGTCATGCTAGGATCGTATAGCGAAAATGTACGAGGTAATCAAAGTCCTACTTCCCTTCTCCTTTGTCCCTCTGTTGGTCATTTTGCTTGCTTACTAACCCGATACCTGTGCTACACCCGTGACCCTAATGGAGAAACTGCTTCTTCACTTTGCTTTGTCCATTCGTGTTATCAGATAAAGATTTTCTCATCACCGATTTAATTTTTTTTAATCCATTTATACACTCTCTTGAATATATTCTGAACTGCTATTTGTTTACACACTTTTTATTTATTAAGTATATGACGTATTTTGTACGCGGAAATATATACAGATGAATATTTATATCTTTTTTCAAATATAAACAAGATTATAATTTCAAGAAAT
Source organism: Atta cephalotes (assembly GCF_000143395.1). Taxonomy (NCBI): domain Eukaryota; kingdom Metazoa; phylum Arthropoda; class Insecta; order Hymenoptera; family Formicidae; genus Atta; species Atta cephalotes. Next base: position 4,143,679 of record NW_012130080.1, on the reverse strand, counting down.
TTATTACGTTATTTGTACAGTCTCTTCCTTTGAGTCTTCATCACGGTTGAATTTTCAACGATATTATAAAATCATATAGAAATACTTCTTTCCAATTCTGTTCGCGGAACTTTGTATGAATTTTTCATGCGCGATTTAATCGTCGATTCGTCAATCTGCCTTTACTAGTGCTATGTTTGCACGTTACCGCGAAAAGCATTGTATCCTCCGGCATCGTCGTCGTCGTTGACCCAGAATGTCGATTATTCCTTTACATCTTCAGGAAGAGCTTTTTCCGACCTCTAACTAACAACCGTTTTACCAAGGCCAAGCTCGTTAAATCACGTTCATGTTGCGCGTGTAGTAACCATAATTTTCGTTCTCTTGCAACGTCAATGAGCCCCTCGAGTCTTAAAAATCTTCATCTTGTCTTCTACGTCATTTGCGATCATATAAGCGCAAACTATTTCTCGCACAAAAAACAAAAATGGATAACATAATTCACAAGAATATTATAATTCTCTGCACAAAAAAATTACATGTAAAATTACAACAATTATAATTAGATTTGGGATTTATTATTAAAAGTGTATATTTACACATATTTAAAGTAAAATCAAAACTTACAAATAAAAGTATTCTTCTCACAAGTAATTAACAATTTTTAAAAGCAAATTTACAATCAAGATTAAGTTTACAGAAATATTTAAGTATTATTTCGTCAACAAACTACATTAAATTTTATTAAGTCATTGCATGAACATAAAAATGCAAATGTATACGATATATTATCATTATATAATTTTCTATGAAAATATATTCACACAATTAAAAGTATATATTAATTTTTATAAAAATGCACAATTTTTTGTATTTTCATTACTATGAATTTTTACACATAATATTTATGTAACTTTACATATTTTTTTCTAATGGATATAAGTGAAGACTGTAGTCTATTTATTTTCCCTAGTTATGTAAATTGTAGCGCATACGTAATGTACACGTTAAAGCATCATATTCGATGACTATATCAGAATAATATTCCTTCTTCATTTCACTATTTATATATTCAAATTTATTTCATTTCTTTAGATACGTGCGGAAAACGCTCTAAAATTTCTCGCGTGCTTATACGAAACCCGTGGTGTATTTGTTTATTCGTCCTCTGCTCGCAGTACCTCTTTTTATATCTCTTCTGTCTATTTTAGATCGTCTTACGGCATTAGCATCGTCATTATCCTCTACGCGGCTTCGACACGGAATGTCAGTTTCGTGCGCTAAAAGCAGGAGAGCTTTTCTTTTGGTGATACTTCTTGTCGTTTTCTCTCTTAACAGTTCTTGCTCGTTAATCTGCATTCTTCGCCTGCCTAGTGGGTCGACATAATTTCAGGCTTCCGCAGCCTCTGTGTCATTTGTCATGGCGCGCAATAAATCGTGTTGGATTATGCATTCGAGGCTGTTCCTTAGCTGAACTGCCATAAGCACTTATCACCTAAACCCGATCGACTCAAATGTTCTGTGTGGATTTTCCGCTACACGCGACGTTTTTGATTCTATCGCCGAATCTATTCCAGTTTTTATTACAAATGTTCGGGTAATATCTTGACAGACAGGAATGTCAGAGCCAAGAAAGATCATCTTCATAATTTCAATTCGCTATCCATTAGTGTAATATATGCAAAAGACTGAAGATAAATGAATGTTATATACTTATCAACCGTGATGAAATCAAAAATTTATAGTGTCAAAAACATATAGAAAGAGAACAAAAATTTTATCGCGTTTAATCGAAAAATATCCTGCCTACGTGCTTAGTTTTCTAAAATACTTCAATTCCGACGCGATTATGAAAGAAAAGTTACTGTAAGATACTTCGAATTTAACTCAATCTTGTGAAAAATCTCATTCGTGAAGGAGCTCCTATCCGGAAATTGAAAGAAAAACAAGAAGAAAGTAGAAGAAAGTCAGCGCAAGAACGAAGGCAGTCAAGTCTTCAAAGACGTAACGAGTCGACGCGCGGAACAATACGAAGTGACGATTACAAAGAGCGTTCATTAAGATAATGAGCCATTGAATGTGATATCTGTTGGTTGCTGCAAACATCTTGTCTCTTGTTATAAAAATGTTACGACGAACTTTATACTGAACTTTATACTTCAAATACTGTCGATTTCTGAGAGTATATCTCCTTGTTTGATATTCTTCGTTATCGAAAATATGCCTTGTGCTGCACATTTCCATTAGGAATTCACGTTTTCCATCTCTTGAGCATAAGAACCAAAGAAGATAACAAACGAGAGAAATGAAAAAAAGGTCGTGGAATAGATAGATGAACTCGATGCGGTGCAAAACTCGTGTCCGACGACAAGAGGTTTCGTCGTTAGAAATTAATAACGAGCAAAAATCCGCTTCGCTCGGGAAACAATATTCCCTCTTTATTCTGTAATCTGTAATACCCGTCGACTGCAGCAAGCTGCGCGTACTTCCGTGTATCTTCCCATATGAATTATGCTTCCGGCGAATTTGTGCTTCGAAGCTGTGCGCGTGGAGTTTATAGACGCGAAGCAACATTAGCATTTGCGTTAATATTTATTATCATTATTGTAGACGCTTGGCAAACGTGGATGTATATACACTGAAAAAAAAAGTTGGTTGCTGCAGCAAATTAGATGGTAAAATATTGCATTATAATGATAATAAACATAGTATTTTTAATTGGTTGCAACAATCAATTTTTGATTGCGTTAGTCTGTCGAAATCCGACATTGTAGATAAACTAATGCAACCAAAATTTGCTGCAGCAGCCAATCTTTTTTTTTTTTCAATGTTATAACAATGTTTCAACTCGTTAACTGTTAAACTCCTTCCGTGTCGAAAACTTGTGTATATTATAAATTTCTTCCCAATGATTTAATTTTCTTTATATTTCTCCATCTTAATTTTCCATTTCTTCAATTTTCTTAATTCCGAATGCATCAATGATGAATAAATACATCGCAACCAATGACGCTAAATTTTACGAACGAATTGATCTCCTGTCTGCTGAAGGGTGCATTAAATTGCGAGTGAAACGAATATGCGAAGCGCAGCCGCTTGCTGATCCGTGAAAAAGCAACCTTCGCCTAAATTATGCTGTCGTTATTTCGAAGAAATTCGCAAAATCGCATATCTAATCAATACAATCAATGGTTGATTTTGGAATTTTCTTATTTGAGAATCTAGTTTCCAAAGTTACCGAATCGACCTAAGATCTGTTTTCTGTGGCTGAGCTAGTGTATATTTTTGAAACTTGAGTAAGATAGGTTTGATATTTGTTGAAAGTGAGAAAGAGAGTGCTAGTCTAATGCAAGAACAAAAAACAGACCATTAATGTTTGAAATTATTTAAAACTTGAAGGAGATCCAAACATTAAAAAGTTATGGCGCCAAAGTCTCTCAGGGGAGATTAACTATATATTATAAAGTGTTTTTCTCCCCCTCAGGCAATATCACGAGATGTACGAAAGGCTAATTGTGTGTCTCTTTAAATCTTCCCCTCCTCCCTCTTGTAATTGCTTCAATAAATATATCGGTCCTCGTGAATTTCGGAAGATTTCAGCCAAACGTCGCGAATTTTTATTTCATGTCTCTCTGGAATTCTGTTGGTGGAAATTTTACGCGAAAAACTTGAAAAAAAAGGCGCGGTCTCTAATTTAAGAGTTCCCTAATCTCTTCCGCAATTAAAGTGCTACGCCACGTTCGTGAGAAAATTACGCGTAAAAGAATTCTCGTTAGAGCTCGTTCTTTTTGCTATATACCTACCATCTCGTTATTCTCGGTTGGCGTTTCAGCGTCCACGCCTCTTTTTTAACCTCTTGCTCTATGACGGCTCTTAGAAAATTCAACAAAGGGCCTGGGTGCTTAGCGCTCGAGTGAAACGGGTCAAACGTCGCCATACAAGAGTGATGACGTACGAGATATAATCGTTTTAAAACCACTCGCGCGTTTTAATTGGCAGCGATGCAAAGATCTTTCATACCCGCATACGTGATTGTCTTCTGTTGAAAAAAAACTCGATCATAAAATACAAATAAAATGCAAATTGCTCGTGGAAGAAGTGTCATTATTGCGCCATTAACACATTCAATTAACAGGGTGTTTCTTCGATTGTCTCGATTGCCACTTGCGAAAGTACTTGAGCTTTTTTTTGTAAGTTGTATCTCCTTACACACCTACACAGTTTACGCTAATATTATATTTTAAAAAAGTGTTATATACTTTAACAGTTATATCATAAATATCACAAGTAAGATTTCCTTTTAGGAGAAAATAAACACTACGCGTGTGCCGGCCGAAAAAGGGGGAAAAAAAGAACATTGAGTGACTAAAAAAATTAACAATTAAAAGTAAAAGAAAAAAATAAATTAGGATGACTAAGTATTTAAAGTAATTTTGTCCTACTTGGTTCACAAACTGTAAAGTATATTTCTTTGTGCTGTTAAATACAATTTCTAAAATTTGTAACTCTTATTAAATCAAATTCTCTATTTCCTTTGTTTTTTTTTAATACTTTGTCATCCGTGCAGGAGTACACTTCGATGAAGATAGTTTGATAAAAAAGCGGTTAAAAATTTTATTTGCTTATACTAAAAATGCGAAATAAGTGTGAAAAAGTAATCGAGAAAGGGAGAAATAAGAAATAAATGTAATCTACCAGTGAAAATCGACCATGGCACGGTTCTCATGTATCGCGTGAGAGAGCGGGCAGTGCGAGTTGTATTTTTCATTATACACATATGAGTCCGGTCTTTGTTTTGCCGATTAAACGATTCCCGCTGCGATGGTTTCCTTACCTTTTCGGACACTTCGCGAGGTTCTTTTTCAGTGGCCTCCTCAGTGTCCCACGATCAGCATTTGCCCGTTAATCTCTCTCGCTCTTTCTCCCGACCAATCGATCGATCTTATCGAATCGACCATCTCTCTTTCTTTTTATTTTTCTCTTTCGCTCGCTCTCTCAGATTTTTCAATCGACTATTCAGTACGAGTCTTTCGCTCGCTCTCTTTTCTACCTTTTTACTCGCTCTTTCTTTCGCGCAGAAGCTCTCTATAGAACAACAGGAGATCTGCGTGAGACACGATCGTATTTTGCAATTGTCTTTCTTTTGTTCAACTTTTGTGCTTTTGGTTACTTTCTTTCCTATAGTAACCGAACCCAACACAACGGCCAGATCGTCCAATCAGCGGATTTTCCAGCTCCTTTGTATGCGGTTCGTTTACTCGTCGTCCGACGACTATCGCGTTGTTTCGAGCGCGTCCACCCCTTCAACTTCGCTCACTTTGCATTCGGATTCCCACCAACGTGGATCTTCCCTTTTCTTGTTTAACAAGACTGATTTTAGGGATGCCAGTACTAACAGCGCGGATTTGCAGCAAGCACTTAAAATACGACAGTTCAACATGACAGTTCTGAATCCACGTTGGCAAGCAATCCTGATGCGTCTCTCTTTTTATTCGCTTTGAGTATTACGAAGATCCCCGAGGCGGAAAAATCGGCAACAATTTTGTCATCCGGTTTCTGAAATTCATGACATGTTAGATTTAAAGATTTGAGAAAAGTGTCTTTGAATTGCGAAATTCCTGCTTGAAAATTTACGTAATTTTATGAAACTATCGCGAATAGAATTCCATTGGTGTAGTAAATCGACGAGTCGCAAAAAGGTCAGGCTTTCAAGCTTTAATTGAGCCATTAAAGTCGCAATAAGAAGGCCTGCTTGATCAAACGGACGCTATTATCGAACCGGAAAAAATCCGAAGGAGTAATCACTGGCCGTGATTCAAGAATATAATCCTATTACATCCGAAAAGCAATATAACGACGACAGAGACAGATGTGTTATCTTCTCAGAAGCGATTACTTTTGCGTCGTCCTTTTGACAGTAGTCTTAAAAAACATAAAACAAAATTGCAAACGAAGTCTTCCCGTCAGCTATATCAAGTGTAGAATGATTATCGATGCAGTGAAATAAATAGAAAATGAAATAAATTTTCTACTTTCGTAGAAAAGATTATCTCGATTTAATTTTGTTCTCGATTTTCATCGTAACATTTTCTCCATTCGCGCGCATTGGCGCAACACTAAACGATGCATTTCGAAGACGCGGTTGCCAGCTAAATGAAGCTAAAACGATGGTTTACGCGACGCGTACGAGATTGGTGTAGCCTAACAAGCTGCTCCAGCTGCCATGAGAAGATAATTAATCGAGTTGTTCAATTAGGCTGTTGTTGTTTGATATCAGCATCGACACAGCAGATGACGCGGTTGTCACGTGGTCGATCGAGAGCTACAAAAATTGAGCGCGGTAATCAAAGCCGAGAGTTGGCTGTATTATAAATGAAAATGTTTGAAGATTCTAGTAAAAGCGAAATTATTTCACTGCATCTATATAGATATGCGTCTATATGGCCACTTTTAATCGTTAACTACATATATATTATTAGAATTCAGAATTCTGCATGATGTGGTTATATAAAAAAAAACCGAGATAAAAGAAACAAATAAATGCAATCATCAATTCGAATTAAGCTTGAATTACGTTAATTACTTAACCGATTTAAATTTGCAAAATTATTTATTAATTTATGAAATTGTTTACATTAAGATATACTTCTACTTATATGATAAAATTTAAAGTTACCATTTTGACAAAATCGTTGTCACATTTTATCGCCTCGTTTATCTTCGATCGATTCGACAGAGCTTATAAAATCAACTACTGTATATAATAATTGAACGATAAAGCAAAGATAATTTCTGAGCTCGAGATAGAAGGTGCAGTTATGATTCCTCGCATGAGCGAACGCATTGAATGAATTAAGGTCATTTCGCGATAGAGAAATAACGAAAGAGGAAAGAAAAAGACGAATACATATATATAAAAGCAAAATCCGTCTCGCGAAAGGATCGTCGCGCATTGATCGCGACGAGGACTTTCTCCCGCGTACCGATTTTCACCGGTGAAGTGACCAGCCAATCGGGAACGAGAATTTGGATCACTCGAGACCCTCGAGCAGAGATCAAGCCCCGCCAATCGGCGCGCCACTTATACGATCCATGAGTGGCTATCAGTCAGATTGATCCAGGCCACGAGAGAAATCTCTTTCTCTCGAACCCCTGCGACCCGAGATCGTTCTCCTTCCTCTCTCTCTACCTCTATCCGGTTTCTCTTCCTCTAGCCCGTGAAATTAACTCGCGTTTCATTAATTATATTGCGATATAAGTAAATACTTCTAGCTTTCTTTTTTCGAACAAAAGGCTCCGTCGAATCGCAATGTAGACTGTCGATAACTCGAATCGTAGCCGTTTCAAAACGGTCGTGTCTACGATGGCGTCGTCAGTCTGGCATCTCGTGCCTTCAATCGCATAGCGATTTATTCTAGTCTCTTAGATTAACGACCTTTGCGTCGCGGGTATCCATTTGACTTCTCTTCATCAACGCTATTATATATCAAAATGTAAATTCGCAATAAACAGAGATTTTTCATCGAGAAATTAACAATAAAGTTTCATTTCTTTTACGATCAGTTAATTCATCCGAGAATTAATTTATAAGCTCAGTGGACACTCGGGACTCAAAGTGCCAGACTTAAAATTATCAGGCGACCACTGTTACTCGACAAAATTTGAAAACGTACATTCAAAGACAGATTTATGAAGCCGTCATATAAGCAAATGAATCGAGCTTTAGATCGTGGTCGCCATTTCACATCGAAAGTGCGTGCATTCCATAGAGGAATGCACCCACTCGACTTTCCTGGAAAAAAAAACAAAAGATTACATCTATTCGCAATGGAGATTAATAGCAATGTATATATATATATATATATATATATGCATATATATATATATATAATATATATATATATATATATATAAGTATAAGAAAGTTCATGCACACCTCAATCTTTCTGCCCTCAACCACGGTGCCGTGTAGCCTCTCACGTGCCCGGTCCGCGTCAGCACTATTTGCGAATGTTACAAAACCGAATCCCTGCATGCAAGGACAGACAAAACAACATGCATTAAACTCAACTTACAGACTGCCAGCGCTCCGCAAAAAGCCGACTGGCTGGGCCGACATTTCGTCTCCGCGCGCGCGTACACATGTAACACGCGCGCGCGTTATGTATATATTTCATTTACGTACATATAATAATATATGTACATACTAGTGAGGTAAGTGGTGGGGGAGTGGAGGGCAGGGAAGGGTGTACATACATGGAGGATATTTCGAAAAGGATATCGCCGGGGCGCAACGAGGATGACTGATAAAAAAAGCAACCCCCGTCTCGCATTGCGACGATTTCATTTCGTTTAATGCGGTAAAGAACAACGCGCGCGTTTCCATCGATTTTTAATTATCTTTTTTACTGCAGTATGTACAAAAAATCGATAATTTTTTTGCAAAAAATGTTAAAATTTATCATTATGTCAAAAGACATAATATGTAGCTTCGTCGCGTTTAACTATGAACTATGTGCGAGATACATTTTTTCGACCATTTAGTTTCTTTTCTCGATCTTTGAACGGATTTTCGTATCGAATAGAGTCAATAGAGGATCTCATTCTCATCGAAGATTGGACGGAAGACGCAGAAAACTCGATTCTTTCGTTTCGCCGCGGGCAACACCGGCCAGCTCCTTTGTGCTCCTCTCTTTCTCTTTGAACCCTTCCATCACCCTCAGCCCTACCTTTCCTTCTCCAAGCCGGCCCTATTTATTTCTTTGATGCACAATAGCTGTCTCTCTCTTTCTCTCTCTGGACCGTTATATATCGCGCGAGACACGCTAATTAATTCCCGAGGCTCCCTCGAGACGCGACGAAGCGACAGAAGCTTTCGTGGATATCTCGTTTTTTGTTATTTTCCATAGATCTCGCGCTTCTCTTATTCTACCGCTATCGCAAAAGTTGAAAGGAATAGCTATCTATCCATTTATTCGTATCCTATCATCCGCACTTTATTATTTCAAAGTTTCAGAACAATACTCTAAGAACTCGCGCATTTAATGTCCAGAAATAAAACAAGAGTTGTTATAAAACCGGAAAAAAATCACAACATTTTAAACAATTAATTAGATTATTAAAAAGTCAAGTGTCATAGAAATATATATATATATACACACTTCAAATGTTGAAATTTAATTGTATAATGGCATATATGATTGTCTGGATTGTCTTGCCATAAAATTATAATACATGTACAAAGAAAAATGAATTAATAAATTAACCTAATTGACAATAAAATTAATTCTAATAATCTTTATCTTCACAAAAATGAAAAGATTACAATTGACGGCGAGATATCGATTCTTTTTTGGGCTAAGGGCTTGAAAGGGTTGAGAGTCGCTTTTAAATCAAAGGACTCACGGAGACATTCGAATAAATTAATTCCTCGTTTTTTCAAGGGATGAGGGAGCACTGTTTCGAAATGTCGACGACCAGGGGGTCTGCGAGCGCCTCATACTGCTTACGGAGACGCACCAAACAACGTGCAACAAATAAGTAAATATAAAAACCATGGTAAGAAATCATGATCATGATCACATTAATCATTTCATTATCATATCATATCATATCGTATCATATCACGGTCATCGTCATATCATTAAAGACTCTTGCTTGTATCGAGAGGTGCGTGTATGAGAAAAACAAACAAAAATAAAAAAAACTTGACTGAAGGGATTACAATTAGTCATGTAGTCATAAGGGTGAAGGACAGGAAGGGCATAGAGCGTATCAAGTGTGTATGTGTGTGTGTGTGTGTGTGTGTGTGTATGCGTGTCACTGTCCACTGTACGCATGTGTGGATTTTCTGACGCTGAAGAATAACGGGAAATTGAGTAGGAAAAAGATTAGAATCGTGATCGTTGTTGAGAAGGGGCGAACCCTTTTGTCATTCTTTTTTTTTTAGATTCAAAATATACGCTGCTATATATCACTTGGTGTATACACTCTAAATTTCTTGAAATGAAATTTCACTCTAAGTGAAAATATTTCACTTCTTGAAAATTGTCACTCTTTTTCAAGAAATAAAATATTTTCTTTTTCAAAAGCGGTTATATTTTCACTTTTTTGGAGTGAAAGTTCACTCCGAGAAATTTGGAGTGTATGAATGGAAGAACTTGGTAGAGAAAGATCGATATACATGGCACGCTCCCACGCATCACGATTGTACGTTATCTCATGTCGCGGAGAACGGGAGTTCCACACGAAGGAAGAGCACGATCGATTGCGCTGCACGAGGGTGTCCGCTTGCTTCGAGTACAGTCAAGTTTTCTCCCTAGCCACCGTAGATATTGCCCCATGATAACCCGCTGTCGACTCAGTTGAATATTATCATGGTGTAAGTTCTCTCTCCTCTTCGCATTCATGAAGTCACCGGAATAACACTAAAGACATGAGTACACGTCGACTATTATCATCGACCTTATTATTAATACTTTTACAATACTTGAAGGTTGCTAGTTACGTGAAAAATCAAATAAAATGAAATATTAATCGAATCTCGCCATTTTATCGAATTTTATCAAGAAGTTGATAATAATCAATTGAGCATATATTTAAAAATGTATCAAGTATATAATCTTTAAAAATAAATAAATAATTCTAGTAAAACGTGAAAATATATAACTTTCCAGATTTTTAGAAACCCGAATGCGTATAAATACGTGAGCAATCATGATAGTGTCGAAGAAAAACGATCGTGATTGATTGCGCTGTCATGATACGTCAATTTTTAACAGCGTTTCTCCGGATAACGTCAAATCGATCTTATAACTTATATCATTCCCATTAAATATAACTCTACGAAATCTGTGCTTTGAATGGAGATAAACCGAAGTTTAATTTCTCCTATAATAGATAGAAATAGTTATGTAAATCTCACAAAGAGCATCATTATTAAGTCAAAAATTCGCGTGAATTCTGCGATATTTTATTGCACGGTTCCGCCTGATGCCGCACTGAAATCGGAGATGCTTTTATCGTTAAAAGGATTAGGTAATTGAAGTTTGGGCCGGAGAAAGCTAACAGTGGCTTCTTCATCAGAGTGAAAAAGGACGGCAAGATAATCGAGTTCGCCATACATTTCGCTCGCCTCGGATCACGGAGCTGTTGCCGGGGGTGGTTACGAGCTGCGGCTGTTACCGCGAAAAATCGCATTAAAGTCAAATCAAATACGGCCTCGGGTAGAGCGAAAAACGGCGAAGCGCGAAGTTTTCTAATCAGTGGTGAAGGATACAGTTCGCTCCTCGAAATATCGCGGAAAATGCGATTTATGAGTCGGACGTGGCAAAACTGGAGCGAGTGCGCGCACGAAGGCCGGACCCACGATATTTCAAAGTCGGTTTAATCCGGCGTTTCTGTCCTTAATAATATCCGCGCCACTAAGCAATATCTGCCTGTCTTCATAATCGATATTTGCACTTATCGAATAATGGACACAAACTAGAAAAGTGAAGAAACGATGAAAATGATTTTATGTAAATTATGGATAGACTCTTCAACAGTTTCGAGTATCTAGATCAATAAATGCGAGTATTCAATAATTTTGTTTAACAATTATCACAAACGCGTAGTTAAATTACAATTGGAGTCTCGTTAGGCTAACACAGTGGGATATATAATAATTATATATGTCAATTATCGTTCGTTTCGAAAAGGACCGCCGACTCAAAGAGTTAACTAGATCCAAACAGGCAAGATATACACAAGGGATTCCTTTGTAACCGGAAATGGATGTCGCAGGACAACGGACTGGCGCGAATAATTAATGATATGGCTGAGCTCTTTGCGTAGATAGCGCGGGAAGTTGACACAAGCCTAGGTTTTTTCAGCGAACTTCACTTAATTAAACTGTACCCGATGGCTGCCCGTAATTACGGCATAAACCTACATTTTTGTCCAGAATTATCAAGTATCTGCAGAAAATAAGAATAAAAAATATGTGTTACATTTTTCATCTATTGTACTGTAGAATAGTTGTATTATTGTATTTTAGTTTTGTAGCAATCCTGTGTATGTAAAATCAGACGTTCATAAAAACAGCAATAATAATAAGATAAGTTAAGATAAGATAATTTTAATGATATGAATTATATTGTACAAGAATCTTACAGATTTTTATCTTGATGAGCTGTTTTTCTCTTAAATTAATAAACGAATAAATAAATAAAAAGTAACTCTTATATAATCTATTAGATTTAAAAAATTTTAAAAGGTAATTGAAGTTTGGGCCAGAGAAAGCTAACAGCGTCTTCTTCATCAGAGTGAAAAAGAATGGCAAGATAATTGAGTTCGCCGCTCCATACAAAAATAATATCTCGATGTGCTTAAAATTCCTATCCTTCTATCTCTATCTTTTCCATCACGTACATAATTAAAAATACTTGACATTCTGCAAAATACTTTTCTTTCTCAAGTATTTATTTATAAAATGTTTATAAACCGTTTTAATGATGTTGTAATAAACAATATTCTATTCGCTATTTCTCATAATGCTGGTTTCATGTCGCGAAGTCTCGAATGAGATAACAATTCGCTTGGGAAATTATTGTCAATGATCGCGCCGGACATGTTGATATTTTTAGATTTTTAGATTCGTAAACAAAGATACGGCACAAATCGCAAGAATTTATTTGCATATTCAATACATACACAACGATTTTTTCATCGCTCAGCTATGAATTCATTTCGAAACGTTAACAGTTTAGAAGAACGCGTTGCAATCGAATTTGATTTCCCATTTTGTCAGAAAATTGTGATGCGAAGAAAATGTAACATTTAAATTATTGAATCCCATTGCGAATATCGCGGTATAACATTAAATTGTAATATTCATTCGAGAAAATGTATAAATCTATAAATTTCGCATTATGCAAGGATAAATCTTGTTCAGTATTAAATTTTAATAATTTTTTTAGTGAGTCTGAATACACACAAATACGAAATCTAAATTTGGAAAAGTGTAATAAATGTTCGATTAAAGTCTCATTTATATCAATCAATGTCATAACACATCGAAAATTCATTATTCGGAATTCAAATTTCTATGCAAATAAGATATTTTCTTTATAAAATTTTATTTTTGAAAAATTTCTTCGAGATTCTGAATTCAATTTTTAATTTTACAAAAAAACTACTATTGCTCGTATAAAAATAACATCGATAGACAAATTCCCATACATTACATAATTTGTAAACATGACGTGCTTTGATTATAATTAATGTAAATTATTCTGAACTGCATCGTAACGGGATACAAAATACAAACGAATATAAATTTATTTTCACGATCGGTGATATTTTGCGCGAAACAGCCAATGCAAAACGGCGTGTCATAGAACATAACTTCGTATTCGCTTGCAATTCCGAATCGAAAAAGATAGTGCATGTGAGCGTATCGTGTCGAGAATCTCTCATCGAAGCTTTTTTTTCACGATAATTTTCATGAGTATCGCGAGTTAAAACCAGCGGTGGGCCGCTCGTATTTCCTATGTATTTTAAGCTCCGTTCTCGTGACGAGGAGATCGCGATGCCAAGCGAAAACTTCCTTAGAGTCTTATCGGGCTACGGAAAATTGTAGCTGGCGTGCACGCCGCGGATATTCGAGAGTAAGCATCAGGCAATTAATCCACCACGAATTCTGCCGGAGTCTCTTTAAGTGGGCGATACAAAACGTATACGTTCTACTTCCGCTGACGTAACGCGCGCGTTTCGCGAACACTACGAGAAATTGCTTCCTCTACGATATTAATACATTTAACATTGAAATCTTTGACGATTTTAATATATATAGAATGCGCACTAAAGTTTTCATCCAACGCGACAAGAAGGTATAATTATGATATAATTATGACGGCGTCATAATTATAAGTTCTAGCATCAGTTCTCTTAATACTATCCTTGTTACGATGAGAAATAATTTATCAAATAAAGTGACAAGCACCGTGTAAAGTGCGTATAATGAATATTGTAATAATTAATACAGTCAAGATTGTGAATTAAAATTATATAACAAATGAAACAAAAAATAAAAATATTCAAGTTTAAAAAATAATGTGCTCTCTCCAGGAAATTAATTTTCATATCGAAATATCGTTTAGTGTTGTCAAATTCGTAACTACATATAATTTAAATTTCGTTTCAATGTTGTTACTCTCGCGAGTAGCTCGAGGCAAAGTCGTTCATTTCAGGATGGCCTGCTTAGCGAAGCTGCACGTTTGCTATTAATCAGAGCTTCTATCAAGAAAGCCATGTCTTTCTTACACGAGTATTTAGAGCTGACAACTATAAACCGCGTATACTCGCAACCATGGAAACGATACGCCCAGCTATAATTATTATGCCTCGCAGATCGTCATCTTACACGCTACATTGCGGTGGTGCAATTCGAAATAACCGCAAATACTGCGGTGAACTTTTATCTCGCGACTCGCGATTTAATTTCAGAACCTGTTATTCCTTGTCCGCTTAAAAAAAAAATTTAGAATATAGATATGAATTCCGACGAAAATAAAAGGCAGAAATACAGAGAATATCGTGAAACCTAATTAGTTACATTTCGTTATTAAATTTCCATTTATCTGTCATTTGTTGTGTCTATACATCATATCTTTGATTTGATTTGATGTAATTTGCAACTTACAATTAATCAAATAAATCAATGATCCATGAAAATTATTGTACATTTAACCGTCAAATACGCAATATAAATGGATATTCACTATCTTGAAAACAGGAAGTGATATATTAATTAAGCGCAGAGAAAATACATGTTAATCAGTAACAATGAAGTTTCCATTCGGTACGACAAAATAAAAGCTGCAGTTGTAAATATGACAAGGACGATAATGAGAGACAAAAGGTACAACATGGTCGATTGATTACGAAATCATCACGTCGTTGAAACCAGATGTAGGACAAGCACCGAAATTTCGTGCGGCGGAAAGTACTTGCGGAAAGCAATTGCGGACGCGATGTCAAAAGACACATTCAATCTTTGCGGTCACGCGTATTTAACGACTTGTGTCGTGCTCGAGAATATGCAACGTGTTGCAATGCGCTTAATGGCGTCGATGCACTCAGCATCCCACTTCTATAATTCGCGGTCGTCGGTCGTCGTATTCAGTCTATTCTTGGTTTGCTATACCTCTTCTCGTATATATAGCTTCATGTAGGATAAAGTGGTACAATTTCGAACATGATACAATTCTGAATAAAATAAAATTTGAATCTCATATTCGAAGTTTAAGTTTAATTTTTTTTATTTGATAGAAAAATGTGAATTATGCGTTAGAATCCTAGTAAATTTTATAAACTGGCAGATCCATTCAGGCATCTACTTATGTAAAATTTACTTAATTTTTCTAGTAAGTAAGCGATTGCCGATTATAATCATATTGTAAAATATTTTTTACGTTTCATGAAGTAAATCTGTAAATTGTCATTTCAATAGAATTTATTTTATCGATGAGTATTTCTTGCCTTAGCGCTGACAAAATGTACTTTATTGTGCGGTAAAAAAAAGTACATAAAGTTTTGTGAGTTGTTTGTGTTTATAGTTTTAAGAATAGTAAGATTTACTTTACTGTAAAGTAATAATCAGTTGAATAAACTTACTACTGAAATGTATTTTTTACCTTCCACCTCCAGTATTTTTACTGTCAGGTAAGTAAAGTTTGTCAAAAGTTCGGCAAAAATAGTCAAAATATTTTTATTAGCCCTGAAAAATAAAAATTACTCAACCATTTTTCTCCTTTAATATCTTCTACACAATGAGAACAAGATTACCAAATCTGAATCTCGAATTTGGTTTCAAATTTTATTTCTTTCAGAATTGTACCCTCTTATCTTATATTTGCACAACGGAATAATTTAAAAATCAAGAAAATTTTTATCAATTATTTTTCTTTCTCAATCCATGTGATCTATACAACATTTTAATGCCCAACGTAAACATATAAAAATACATTTCGAAAATTCATAAAGTTACCTTTAATGGAATTAACTTTCCATTGAAAACGTTTATACAATAAAATAAAACGGGCATAGTTTGATTTTACATCAAACATGAAACGTTACGTTCACAATGTATAAAACAATATCGTTGCAATATTTTATCTATTCTATCAACGTCAAAAAAGCTGAGAGTAAAAGAAGAAAAATTGTAAAATAATAAAAATTGTAAAATTCTACTAAAAACAAAACAAGCTGCTAAACAAAAAAAAACGGGGATATAGATATGATTTAAATATAAACGATATAAAATAATTTAGGACATAATTTATTTTCGAAAATGAGAGGATGATTAGCTTCTTAACCACATGATAGCTGTAAGCATATTTACGATGATTTGGGAGTTACAGAAAAAACACGATGATCGAACAGGTAATATGAACGATAGTTTCTCTCGCGAATCCATAAACAAGAAACATTACAATCCCGGTTGACCATTAATTCTAAACATACGATAATTTTCTGGTTCTTTATTATACACGATAAATCGTTCGTGTGCTGAATTAATTTTCATTAGTTTTACAATTATATAATTATCAAATAATTCTAACATATACTATATTTTAACATCTTTAAAAGTACAGAAAAAGTATAAAAAGAATGATTTTGTTGAAGTATCAAAAAATTTAGATAGATGCAGATCTAAAAATAATTTTGTGAACTTGATCATCAAAATAATTATGGACGTTCAAATTAATTGCTAGTTGCATGTTAAAACTTTTGCAGCAATGTTCGTTATTCTTGAAATTCTTATGTAATTATTTTAATAATGCAACAAAATTATGTTTTCAGATTTGTATTCAGCTTTTTTATATTGAAGAAAAAGTGTTTTAATTAGAATTCTGGTTAAAAATGTATCGAAACATTAAAATTTTCTAATTGAATCTATTATAATTCTAGTTGACGATCAAAAAAATTTCTGATCATATCATTCTAAATCTAATCTAATTGAAATAATCAGAATTCTGATTGATATGATCAGAATCTTTTGATTCATCTATTTTCAATTTCAGAAATTTTTCTCAGTGTAAATATTCAGCAAAACTGTTCTTTCCATAATTTGTAAAGTTGTGTATTAAATAAATTATGTATAAATGCTATAATTTGATATAAATTACTTGAGGTTTCCCAGTATTTCTAAAAAAAGAATATGCAAGACATGAATGACCTAATCATGTGTACTAAAGGTTAATACAGTCCATTGTACGTCCATTGTACGGTTGATCGAACGGGCGTATAGTGCTTAGTCACGAGTGAACGTTTGTCAAAGAACGAAGGACAAATGTCATTAATGAAAATCGGATGTCGCGGCTGGAAGTGCGATTAAGAATAATTTCCTTCTTTTCGTGTCGGGCCATTGTTCCGCGTATATGCGTGCGCCATGTAAAAGGTTTCACCGAGCGGAGACGAATAATGGAGCACTTGAGCGCAATTTGCACCCTTTTGATTAAGAAACACTCCTCCTCTTCCTGTTTCCGCGCTTCGTCGCGAAAATTCTCTCATGAGGATGAAAGATTGCGCGCGTTTGTTTGCTTTTATCACCGGCAACCGTAACAATAAGGTTATTTTCAAGCTCTTATCGCTTAATACTTTCGATTTAACGACGTGTATTTCGTTACGTGATTACTTTTTTTTATAGTCTATAATGATTACGTTTTTTTATATCTATATTGCGAATTATGAGAATATACTTCCTGCGAAATACATCGAAAATCAAAAAAAGCACGCATAAAAAAATTTCTTCCCGATCCGATTTGCTTTAGACAAAAAATAAAATAATTTGAGATATTTCTTCAAAAGTATGATATGAAAAAATAATGTCGAAATTAAACGCATTATCATACAAGATAATAATACTTTTATAAAAAAATAGAATTAAATGCAAAAATTGCGTAAGATATTATTACACAAATATCCTTAACCCTATACTAGTCTATTTAAATTTATTGTACAATCATACCATTTGGAGCAATACGATTAAAAAGTTCTAAAAAAAGCTATAAAAAAATTAAATTAAAAATTTCACAGAAAAAGTTCATACATTAACGAATAAAATAAATGCTAGAGAAAAATTTTAAATAATATATTAGTATTGTAAAAATATAATATATTATATTTTAGGTCAAATAGATCCAAATAAATTAACAGGGTTAAACAATTAAGCAATTTCCAAGTTGAATACTCTTATCTTCACAATGCTTTATTCTCGACAAATCCGATAAAGTCTAACACAAATAGCAGCTTAAACCAAGAATTCTGATCGAAGTCGTCACGCTTGAGATTAAAATCGGGACAGGTACGCGTGATAAATCGCATTTTTCATAAACTGAGGAAACGTGCGCTCGCTCAAGAGTTGCGATATTCTAAGCGTTGCCACATTCGACCGAATAATTATCGCTCCCGATACGATTTTCGTCCGTAATTTGTACAGTGTACAAATAACTACACGACTTTCCCTAATGGCAAAATCGACATTGATAGACATTATGGTAATGCTGACGCATTTACAACAATGATATAATGATATGCGCGAACGATTGTGACGTCTGAAAAAGAGGGGAACATCAATCGAAGATCTACGTTACGCATCTATCAGTATTAGCGGACTCGGAATGTAATTGGTTCTAAATTACACACTTCGAACTGCGCGAACAACCAAGTTTTGCACCGGCAGACATATACTCTCGCGTAGTAAAGAAGACGCCAGGCGAGGCGGATGCAATCCCTAGGATGACTAATTGCTTCTTCGCGGCTGTGATTAATTACTGCACCTGCCGTAATATAGCAGTGAGGTTTAATTGCGACGGACGTAAAGTAACCGTTCCCCCAGACAGCGCGCGAGCGCACGTCTCTTTTCTCTTTTCTACGTCGCTCAGAAAAGTGTGATACCGACATTTTAGCGGAGATTTATATTTTTCCAGGAAACCCCGTTACGCTCGACTCGTTTAGTCAGAACGGCGAAAAAAAGATATGCGAAATATGCGGAAAAAAAAACGCAGAAAGGAATTTATCGTTTAAGCACGAAGAATTTCATCCGAGGTGGAAATGTAGTTGACAATTCATAACTCGTTATTAATTATTCGTAGAAATGATTATCGATTATTCTCAATCGTGGGAATATCATATTCGTGGCGTTTCACTGTAATATTGCGAGTTCTCACGAAATATCGGCCAGGCACACGTCTTCATTTTTCAGCGTAGTGCTGCAATCGTCACGACTAGAAAAAACGTGCGTGCTTATTTACAATAAATAAAAAGACTGATATAGCCGGTTCTCGTTACCACGGCGTTACGTTATTTCTACTTACAAGGTGATCATTCCGTTAAAGGTGGCGGTATTAACATACGCCCCTGACAAATGTGTGACTCTGCCCATGCAAGCTTGTATGTGAAATTAAAAAAAAAAGGAGAGAAAATAAAGAGTAGATAATATTAACATCCGACACGTGCACGAACTCCAGTTACTCGTGAAAAAGAAGCCTACTTATTAAGTAATCCCGCATACACACTTGCAGCAGCGCTTTGCGATCGTGCCCCGAAGAGAACAATATCCTCCGGCTCGCGTTAAGGTAGTTGTGTTAATAATCGCATTCCTTACCCTCGAGATGAGGTTAGTACGCAAAACGGAGAGCTCAATCTGTCTACTTGTAGCTACTGATCGTTAACTGCGAACGAAAGGATCTTTTAGAAAGGTGCCGCGAGTCGAGGATATCATTAATTAACAATTAACAGGAATAAAAAATAATCGATAATTATCGATTTACTGACATTTATAATATACATTTAACGAATAATAGACAATTAATGTTTCAATTAAAAAAATTATACGATTGAATTGAAAACAAGAAAATATTTCACAGAGATCTTTACTATAAGGAGGATATTTGAACGTGAAAGATAATTTTTTGAAAAAACGTAAAATTATCCTCGAATTCTGTCACCTTTTCAAGACTCCTCTCTCAAACGAAAACTTCACTGATCTATGATGAAACTCGATCAACCCTGGTGCACATGTTGCACTATCAAATTGATAATCAATCTACTAATATTGTGCAAACAAGAAGTGACGACGCCTAAACGACACACCGATATCATTCGGGATAAAATGTGTACGTGGTCTCTACGTGTTTACTCGCGCGTGTATCTGTATGTACCATATGTGTGTGTGTATGTACGTATGTATGTAAGTACAGACGTATACGAGCGAGTCAATGACAGCATGGCGAGTAACAATATAATAATTACCCAATTAATTAACAGTGAGGTGCGAAACATAGCAAGACAGAATAAAAAAGATATTAACACTACTTCGCGCGCCGACCGGGTGTGAGCGTGTGCGTGTGAGTGTTCCAAAAGAACAGCTATTTCTCAATGAACAACCAAGTCAAAACAATTGATTAACCAATACATTAATGTCAATATAATGCGTGAATGTTAACGAGGTGTTGGGATCAAAGATACGGAGAGGCCTGTTTACTTCGTGGCTTATACGGAGAGGATGAGAAGCTCGCTTTTCTCTCTTTCTCTTGCTTTCTATCTCTCTTCCTCTCTTTCTTTCAAATGAATGAATGTGTATGGATGAATTTTCCCGAATGTCTCGTGTATCCTCTCTCTCGACACGCGAAAAGATCTATCTCTTTGCCGATTTGCACTTTGCATCACCGATTCACATTATGTTCATTTCTTTATTTAAATTTAAGAAAATTTGATAATAATTGCCAAATGTTGAGTGAAATAATTCGAATCAAATGTTCGGTTAATAAAACTAATTTTACTTTTCTAAATACACATATTTAGTAAATATCACCAAACATAATAATATAATCCGTTTGATAATATACTAAATATTTATAGAAAAATGAAACTATTTTTGGTTATATATTAATCAAATATTTGATTAGAATTACTTTACTTAACATTTGGTAGCTATTATCAAACTCTTTTTTTACGAAAACGATAATATCGAATACTTACGGCACAGATATATTTTTATGAGCACAATATTTCCCTTTTGATTAGCCAGCAGATTTCCACAGAATCGCATCGCATTAAAAATAGAGCACTCGTAAAAATACAAAGAAAGCGTAAGTACGCGGCGTGCGCGATGCATTCGCATGATATCGGTGCACAGAGCTAATGCGCGATATTTTCTCGTTCCTCGGTACCGGAAGTAGAAAAACCGCCGTGCTTTAGAAAGAAACGAAAACGCGCGCGCAGATGGCAATAGTGCTGGCGAAAGAGTAGAAAAGAATGAAGACGAATGCTAGGATCGCGACGTTCACTGCACTTCCGACGAAAGTAATAGACACCCGGTGGGAGATAGCCGTACGTATCTCGGACAGGCAATAATCGTTCATTAGGGAAACGGCAAGTAGTCGAAAAAAAAAAGAAGAAAAATCAACGTAAAGAAAAAGAAATTAATTTACCACGTAAAAAATCGATGACGAGCGATTGGTCGTTTGTAACACTGATATCTTGTTTTGTATGTCACGGATTTGTCAACGTGTGTCTTGTATGTCTCAATAGTTACGAAGGCGAAGACGGAGAAATGTTAAGGGATTAGGATGGAGTTTGTGGGAATCACAGATAGGACAGGATAGAAAAATGGGAGCTTGAAGAATATTTGAAGTTGTGACCGAAGCTGGCAAACAGCGATATAAAGCGCACAAAACAATACGAGATTCAAGATTATATAAATATATATAGAGGGTGAGTTAAAAGATAAGATGGATGTGCGTGTGTGTTTGTGATAATGGAAATAGCACGAGAGATTTCTTTTTTCTCTTTCGTCTCTTTCTCCCTTTTTTTCTTTTTTCATACATTAACTCTCTTTCTGTTGCTTTCTTTTTTTTCCTAACTTTAAGAGATCGTTGAACACGAATTGTTAGTAAAAATGCTTAGGAATGGAAGGAGCCAGAGAATTTCGAGGTGTTATCGAAGCTACTTTCCGTAAATATTTTTGTTAATAATAAATTAATATCTTCTAGTCAATATTTTCTGTATAGAGAGAAATCAATTAATTCTATAGAGAAAATATAATTCTCTGCGAAAATATATTTTCTCTACAATAGAATTCTAAATCATCTTCATTCTTGTTTAAAAGTATCTTCATTCTAATTGACAGCATTGATCCTTTTAATGAAACTCTCATAGCGTAACAATAAATTAATAACATATATTGCTGTCTCATTATAACTTCAATTCGCACAATTAATTGTTAATTAACAAAATATAATTAAAAGCAATAATAGCGTAATTATTAATAACAATACGATTACAGATAATTCATTCACAATTATCCCTCGCAATTAAATTCTAATGGTAAGATTATAGAATTGCAATCTTTCGCGAGATCAGACCGGACGTCCGGATTATACACAAGAGATGAGAGGATGGTTTCGGATGGTTCTAGGTGGATATAATAACAGTAGTACTCGTTGCAACGAGGAGCCAACGGTGTGAGATCCGCCTTTAAGAGAGACAAAAAGATTAAAAAAAAAAAGTAGGAACGGCGGAGTCATAAGCAGCGTTTCTCTATCCTAAGACACATACGTGATTAATAAAAGAGGTAGAAGCATGGGCCGTTTATTATATACCTTTGATTCGCCTAGACAAAAGCGTGCGGCTACTATTTACATATATAATAATGATAACAATCAGATAGAAGTATATACGTATAATGCGTATACACGTATACGGACGACGTCGTCATATACGCGTACACCGGAATAAACTTTGGAAGATGCAATAGTATCATATATACGTATCATGCTGTTTATATTGCAGGTGGATTAGTAAAAAAAAAGACTCGCCGCGGTGTGAACAGCGGCTAATTTTCAATGGACAATCGGTCTGATCCCGGAAAACTAAGGAGAGAATGGATCTTCGATCCCATGATCGGGACGAATCTTCTTCCTGCCTCTCCTCTGTAGTCTTACTCAGTCCCCTTCGTTTTATCTCTCTTGAAGTCGCGTGACTCTTCTGGCTCTAAATACACCTCGAAATTCCTTGGGACTACTCGTAGGGGACGACGACAGGAACAATGGGATTTGGTTAGAAACAGCTTTGGGAAAGAGACGCGACAAAGTTTCATCAAATCAAATGGGCAGCATCTCCCGAGGGTCTCCTCCGCGACCGAAAGTGACGGCGGCCGAGTCACCCGTTTACACTTTGTGTTCGTCGCTGCCGAGATTACCGTCGAGACACTTAATCTTCATTCGCTGTCGCAATAAAAAAAACACGCGAAACAAATTTCAGTGCATGTTTCATTCTCTTCGTGGAATCTTTATTCCTTTAATTATACATTTTCATGCGCAAAATAATATTTATTTGCTCATTCATATTTTTCATGAATTTTTCTATAATTTATTTATCGAATATTATACTTTATCTAATTTATACTTTTATCTAAATTAATATAAATCGATCAGTAAAGTCATATAAAGTTAACTAGTTATACTTTCGAGATTGAATTTCTAAATGCGGCGAGCATCGTAATTGTTCGAAAATGAATTGGCCGCATGAGTAACAATTATATTAACGCTACTTTCTGAAATTTTTCGCGAACGGATACTGATTCATCACAGGCAGCTACGGACACGGTGTACGAGGTGGAACGACCGGCCTTATAACCAATGGGAGCTAAATAATGATAAAATGCGAAAGGCTAGCTAGTAAAAATGCAACAGCTCGTCTAACAACTACGAGAACTAACACCATTGGTTATATTTATATGTATGTACGTGTCATTGGCACATACGTGGTGTCGGAAAAGCGCGCGTACCGAGCACCTTGAAATACTAATCGCATTTTGCGATGAAAATATTCGTTTTATCCTTCAATTAATATTGACAACGATAACATTGTAATTAATTTTTCTGTATTCATTAATTATTGATTCTTTTGTTAAATTACATTTGTAAATATATTTATAGATACATATTTATAGATATATATGAGTAAATTTCGAGAGATTCGGAGGAGACTCTCGGTTCGCGCTCTTTTCCCACCTTGGCTTCAAAGTATCTCTTTTTCCAAAATGCTGCACTTCATTAGGGATGCCACATTCCATTTACATTGACGAAGCTTTCGAGAAAAGGTCTCTCTCATAGAATCACACACGATCACTCACTCGCTTGTTTTATCACTAATAGCACGTTGCTTTTGCAGCATGCAAGAGATGTTCTTTTTTCTCTTTTTTTTTAAATTCCATTGATAACGAAAAGCGTTAGTATCGAATCAACTATCAAATCGAACGCGTGAAATCATCGTTTCACGTGCACTCTACAAAAGCAATGTGACGAATGAAAAATTTATGCCGAAGTTCGTGACAGGATCTTTTCGCTTTAAAAATCATTATTCTCCAAATCGT
The DNA here is from genome assembly GCF_000143395.1 of Atta cephalotes. Classification (NCBI taxonomy): domain Eukaryota; kingdom Metazoa; phylum Arthropoda; class Insecta; order Hymenoptera; family Formicidae; genus Atta; species Atta cephalotes. Next base: position 4,119,276 of record NW_012130080.1, on the reverse strand, counting down.
ACGAAAAAAATCATTAATCTCCAAATTGTACGCGAACTGTACACGCGCAAATAAAAAATAATCATCAATCTTTCTCGATTAAAATATTGAATCTCTGATAAGTTTTTTCTCGTTATATATTTTTATATTACAAATATTACACATTTTCCGCTTAAAAAAATTTTTTACTGACACAATAAATAAGCACGCAGATAGCAAGTTGCAATATTTCAGAAAAAGATTTTACAGATTTTGTAAAAACATTCGTTTATTAACAATCGTGATAACAATGACACAGATGTGTTTCTAAGATCTCAAGTCTTAGCTTAATAATTATTCGCTCGTCCGTTAATAGCGTGCTGCTGAAGTATCAGATCCTGTCACGCCTTCGGAATCGCTTAAGCACTAAAAGCGATGGCGACACTTATGCCGTTTGAAGTAAATTCTACGTGTGCTTTACCGCGTGCCAGCACGACGTCGACCTCGCAAAAGATATTTGCATTGCAAAGGGCAAGACGATAGTGCCATTGTCGTTGATACTGATAGCAGGATTTCTACCTGACATGTACGCGTATCTAACATGCGAAATTGTTCGCTCGCGGAATGACTCGCTTGATGTAACTAGCATAGGTATATACAGTAATTGCAAGGTGCACGTCATACATCGTCAATATCGCCGTGAGATTATGTGTTGTGAGATTATCATTGTTTTTTTTTTTATATCAAGTGCAATTTGACGTGTATGTTAATCTCTTTAAGAATCTCGCGTAGTTCACATAAGTATCTTATTCCTATGCAAATGTTAGATTATGCGTGGCGAGATGGTGGTAAAAAAAGAACGACAAAAACGAGACCGGATTATACCTCACATGGACTACATTATTACGGCTGGCAGCCAGTCACGTGAACACCGGGAATGAGTAACAAATTGACCGTAATACGGCAACGAATTATTAGCTGTATCGGGCTCGAGTGCCTGATCGCGTTCCCTTATCACAGGATTTTCTTTCTTCCTTTTTCATGTGCACTCGATTAAGCCGCTTTCACGCGACCGATCCACGCCGATTAAGTCGCAATACGAATGGGCAAGAAATAAAAATGCGCGTCGCGCCCCATTTCGCGGCTAGTGCCTCACCGAACGTGTTAGATGTTGCAAATTGCAAGTCGCGAGAGAGTTTAATTAGCTCTGTCGTCGTCGCCGCCCTCCGGAAACTGGAAGTAGCCCATTTCGCGTTCTATATCACGGTCCCGTGATTGGTCGTTACAAGTACGGATGCGAAGCGACATCGACTTCCTGTCTGTACAACGCGTCACGACCCAGACGGACCGGATTCAACTATAATCGTCTAATCGACAGCAAACACGTGCAATTGCGAGTTCTTAGCGAGCTCTCTCGACGTCACTCCAATATTAACATATCGATAAAACAACTGTAAAACCGTGGATTTAAATCATAAATTTGATGTTAGATTCTAATCAAATATCGAAATATCATTTCTATTTCCGGCAAACGTTGTTAAGCTTTTGCTTACGTATTAATTGATTATAGAGTAATCATGGTAATTGGTAACAATATATGTTAATGTATAATGAGAAAATCGATGTTGCAGATCTTAAAATAGTAATGCCGGCAAGAATTCATTCGGGAAGTGAATTGTAGGGTAGAACGCAAGAGAAAAAGCATAATACGTTAAGAAGTATAATATCGGTTTGCGTGACTTTGCTCCTTTCATTGCAAAGCAAGTGACATCGATGACGAAAGCATTATCGATGACGAAAGCATAAAATGTAATATGAGGTTAAAGATATTCTGAGATTTCTTGAGAAACGATCGAACACAACTTGTTTCTCATAATACTCTTATACACGAGTTACATGAGAGTTACTTCAACTTTGTACTTTAACTAGCCGGAAGTATCGTGTGCAAATGTTTGCTTATAAGCATTATTTGTAGATCGCCTCCTTCCATGCAACTCTCATAAGTGAAATAATTTTTGATGAATATATTCATTGTTTTAAGTAAACTAAACTTGAAAATTATGATTTAATAGAAAAAAAATTAACATTTGTGGATTGGACATATCAGTCTTGCGACTGTCTGAAAAGAGGATTATCTTCTCATTTTTATTACAGAAATATTTATAAACATTTTTTGTCGAGATGTTAAGAGAATTAACCGAAGAAGATTAAGAATCGATAAAGAAATTTGAGTTCTATTTCGAGCATAAAAGAAGATCTCAGTCTTTTAAAACAGACACAAAAAAATTGGAAGTGTTTATCCAGATTCATAACACCGATAAAAGATGATTAACGATCGGAGAACAATTTTTCAGGGAATAGTTCTTGACATGTCGAGATGCTTAAAAAATTTGACGAGGGATAACATCCATAAAAATCAAGATATTCCGAGTTGGTACATTAAGGCTTGAGACGCGACCTCGTGCATCTAATCAACAGTAGGTCGCCACACGTGACGTCGACAGACGCCATTGGGATACTGGGTTACCGGTGCGACTTGATGAAGTGCACTTGAGTGTACTGGACGCGAGAATTGAATATGCACTCCGTCCAATTCGCCGGATGCCAGCTGTCGACACGATGTATTACTGCGGATCTTATCCCGACCTCCGTTGTCATCCACAGTGGAAGCAATTTGCATTACAAATCCGTATGTAACGCGAGTGTTAACTTTTTCTTTAAAACTTCCTGTTTTCCCAATATCATTTATATAAACGATCGGCAATCGCGACTACACGTCTCGCATGATGTTTTCTGACTTCTGTCGTGAATCAATAGTTACCTTTCACGATTTTTCGAAAGGAAATAAGTATAGATCTGGCTAATAATGAAAATAATCGATATGAAAACAAGACCTAATAATTTGTAAATTCTCGAAAAATTATCTGTATTTCTATCAATGTAAATTAACTTTCTTGGTTTAACTTACTTCCTATTTTAAGAAAAAGATACAGAGTAAATTAAACCGAGATTAAAGTTAATTCATATTGGACCGAAATGGATATAGAAGCCTAAATCACAGTCAAGAATTATACATAATATCGACGAAAAAGAAAATTGATAACTGACAATGGCACTTCGTACTTGGCAAAGTACTTTTTATCAAGATCAGTGTGAGCTTGTAACGGAATGTCGCCATCGCGCTGCAAAGAAACGTGTACACGCAGTACAGTTGCAGCAGCACGTTCTCGTATTCTCATCAAGGAATATCGCTGTTTTTCCGGCATGTAATATTAGTTCTTCAGCCTCCTCTCTTCGTATCGAAGATATATATATATATATATATACATATATATATACATACGATGGACCGTTGTTCGTGCTGCTGCATCCGTTAACAAGATCATTACGATCCCCGCGACATCCTCGCATCCAGAACGTTCGTCGGCGTTCTGCGGAAAACTTTTCCAATAAATGAACGAGAGGAACTACCACGTGATAGAAAAACGAGTCACGTGCACGATGCTTTCGTGGTTGTCACTGATATGGCAACTACACGCGAGAAAGAAGATGAATGACAAAAAAACATCAAATGCATGATAAACATTCTGAAAATTGTTGCGAAAGCACGTAATGTAAAGACATTTCAATTTGTTTTTCAAATTATCAATAACAATACATGAAAGATAAATATTTCAAATTAAAAAAAATAAATATTTTATTTAATTGTGTTTATGTACATGGATATGGCTTTTATTATTAATTAAGACGTGAATTTAGAAAAAAATATGAGAAATAACATTCGTTCTGGATGCGAGAATTTCGTTGGATATGATATTAGCTTAGAAGTAGCAATATTATCAGGGGTGGGTTGATAGGGGTGGCTCGCAGCCTAAGGGCGACGTGAGCTTACCTTGCTTCCCCTTTCGTTAAATATAATTTCCACATCAAGGATTGGCCCAAATTGCTGAAAGGAGAAATATTTACCAAATTCAGAATATTAAAGTATGCGTTTAATATTAATAGCGGAACATAAAATATAAAAGATATATAAAAATAATATATAATAACGTAATTTATTATATATATATATATATATATATGTTAATATTACTAATATAAATTACATGATAAATTTTGCATAAAAAAAGGAAATTTGATATAAACTTTTCCACATTAATAGAATTAAATCGTGCAAATTATTATCGGTATATATAAAACAAAAAAATATTTGTTTCTAGAAGCTTTCTATCATTTTCTATTATTTTTTATAGTTCGTTAAAAATATTTTTATTTTTTATTAAAAGAGGCAAGAAAATAACAGAATAATAATGTGTATACATTTATTTTTCCTTTTATCTACATCGCAATCGAAAGAATGGAAGGCGAGCAATCTCCCACCAACAAAAGCAAATATAAAGACACTGAATAATAAAAACATGAACAAGTAGGGTGAGAAAAAATTGTACTTACCCCAAACATTGCCCTGAGGTCAGGGTCTCGGAAACGAAAAGGTATGTTGCTGACGTGCAAGCGTTTTGGTTGACCCTTGAGGTCGGTGCCTTGTGTCGCTGTCGCGGGTGTCGTCGCGCCTGACGTGACAGGTACCAACGCAGTAGCCTCCACTCCACCTTCGGGATTGGTCTCATTGCCACCGCCTGGTGTTGGTGCTGGTTGCTGGCCACCGCCACCCGCGGCTGCAGCTGCCGCTGCTACTACTGCAGCCTGGAATACCTCCGACTATTGTCGGAAAAAAAAACAAAATTTGAAATTGTTCGTTTGATAATGCAAAGAAAGGAAATCACAAAATCCGACTTGTTGGTTAAAACGATAGCAAGAAGTATCATTTCGATTTAAATAGAATATCTTATAGACTAGAATTTATTTCAGCTTGCATTGTCAGGAAGGGACTTGATTTACAAAAATAAATTTAACACATATCCATCCATATCTTTAAGTCTAATCTTGCAAACGCTCCTTACAATAACTATTATACTTAAACTACTTTTATCATAAGACGAAGTAGAACCAATATAAGAGAATTTTAGAACCAATATATAGGAATATTCTTAAATTCCTTATACTACACTACATATTACTGTTTCCTTTAATTCAGCGTTTGTTTTCTTAATAACCTATTACTTATTCACACATGACATACTTTTCCTATTATTACAAATCCTATATCTTAACTTTTTTCCTCTGCTGCTGATTTAAATCTTATATATGTTTTGTACTTATGTATACGAAAATTGTCGTCAGAAATCAGGAAGTTTTGATGATAAATAAAAAATTTAAAAGAAAAGTGAAAAAGATTGAAATCAGTGTTTAGAATATTTACTGCAAAGTAGATAGAAGATAGATGGAAAATAACTGATGCGCGACAAGAGAATCAATAAAAAGAAGAAGCAAAGTACCGCTGAGACTAATAAATGGCGCAAACAACTCGGTGATGCGGCTACAAACTTTACTTTGCGATACTTTGGCGTGCGTGTAGAGTTACTGTAATATATGCCGACATAATGTGCACAGCAACATGGTAGACGACGCAAAGCGAAGTAATGACTGCGCTCGCGGGATGATGAAACATTGCTTCATTTACGATAAACAACTGTGTAATTAGCGAAGCGGAAAAATTTGTTCAACATTCGAGATATATTCTAGAAAATATTAACGGCATTAATTTTGCATGTGGTACTGCTATTAATAATAACGACGAAGCAGTAATTAGTACCAACATATTAAATGAAAATCATTTATGTCGTTCCGTGACTTGAAATTGAATTCGAAGTGATAAAATATATTGTTATTATATCAAAATATATAATTTCATGTGCGTCGTATGTAGATTGGTATGTAAATTGGTATAATGTTTATCACATGTATCTATGGAAAGAAATTTTACTATCTTCTTACTTAATGCAATGAATATATAATGTGTAACGTTACCATTGCGTGATACTATGACTGATTATATCGATGAAATGGTAAAATGGTAAATCACCACCAACTGTATCGTATTAACAATTCTCCTTCAGCGACACAATAATAAATTATACAATAATACTGATATTTTCTCATAAAAAACTATTAATCTTCTATAAAACGGAAATTATATCTTCGTCATTTTATACAAAACTAGAAGCTTTGCCGTATGATAAAACAATGTGTAAATCATATCTTGATAATATTTTGGTATCACGTTCCTCGCATGCGTATTCCGTGTAATTTGAGGCGTCTAAGACATGGAATTATTACTAAAGTACATCCAATCTCGAATAGATCGTAAACAATGATTTATAGTGTACGTGAACGCGGCTATGGAACATAAGCCAGGAATATGATCGTTCGTATTAAGTTGGGAACACGGCGGAAGCTGTAAGTGGTAATATCTGAAAGTGGTCAGCCAAATGGCCGACCTTATCATGCCTGCACTACTAACGGCAAGCAAGTGAATGCGCACCGTGCACGGTCAGACACAGCTGCTACTTCGGGTAACTTGCGAAATATTGGGACATAAAGCTACTATTTTACTAGTAATCCATTTCCTTTTAGTATATAAATTTTCGCAGTCCTAAAAGCAACAGAAATAAACAATTTTTTAAATAAACCACTTAAATAAAATACACAAATTAATTTCTATATACACTCGGTAAATTTACACGAATTATGCATATAAATTGTATTATTAACTAAAAAATTCATAGGTTTTGATTTATTCAGTTTAAAAAAATTAATTTTTTTTTCATCAAAAAATTTAGGTATAGGTAATTAAATATACTTTTCTACAATTTTCTGCCTTCCTTTCTCTTGTTAATTATTGCATGCGATACCTATTGTAGGTCGAATGTTATTATTCATTACGCATTGTCGATGCATCATCGCCGGATTACAAATTGCGATGAGAGCGCGTCAATATACTGCCGGGCGCACTTTTATGACGTTGGTGAAAGCTTGTTTCGTGGGAGATTGAAACTTTTTTTCCAGCCCCAATCTACGCGTGCAAAAGAGGCGAACGAGGCTTTTCTGACGCGGTAGCGAGCGAAAATTTAACAGAGTGGAAAGCAGAACGAGCTATACCAACCCTCGTACGACATAACGTCCACGAATATATATTCCCCAATCCATTCTTTTAACGTACACCATTGGCGATTATTTGAGAAAAATTTCGACAATTTTTTTCTTCATTTATTTCTCTGTTGAATATTTTTTCATCTTTTTATTTCATAATGTCTTTTTCATAACGTCTATTTAAGATGTAGCACACTAACTGTGTTGGTAACGTTTCAAAGCTTTTAAATAATTATAGAATATTATTATCTAAATATACAATTATTTGAATATTAACGTATAATTTCTACATACCGCCACATTAATGTAGTAATATTATGATACGAAGTAAATTAAGTACAACTAAAATTTATTATTCAACTGTTATGACTATAATTTCATAAAGAAAATTATTTTATTAATAACTCAAAATGCAAACAAGTTAATTATTCACAATCCCAAATGTTTTATATATACATATATATATATATATATATATATATATATATATATACATATATTTATTTTTCATTTATTATCCATTTATTTTAAAATTCTTATATTCTTGATTTATTATTTCGCTCATTACATGAAAATTTTAGCAGTAATGGATGGAAATTTGTCAAACAAGCACATAATTATGTACAAACATCGAAAAAAATTAACTCCAATGCTTTTTCTTAACAAGATATTTTGCGTGACATATTAAAGAAAATACGAGTATCTCTCTGCTTTCGTTTCGCAATTGGCGCTCCAATTTAACGAAATTATTCCGATTTGACGAATGACGTTCGTAGCACGAAATAATCGAAATCGCGTCGGTGGTATTTCCTCTCTCGACTTTGCGGATATTGGTGTCAGATATTCGAGAGCATTATTCTTCCCAAGACTTCGACGTATTCGAGCATTAGCGAAAAGCACGATGATTGCCGTGAAGATATTTTCCCGTTAATTTCATGCTTCCTTTTTAAACCGTGAGAGACTTTTATACTTCGTACAAGACAAATCAGCAAGATTTAAAATATAAATAAAAATGAGAAAGATATTTATAAAATAATAGAAACTAAAAGAGATTTCCTCTCACATCATTTGCATTACTCATATCTCTTAATCTATACAATTATTACACTCCGTTGTACTTATTATTTTTTAAAAAAATATTGTTTATAATTATTGTACTTATAAGAATCAAAGTAACAAAAAAACAAAAGACTGGGATTTATTACAAATATAAAGGAAACTGAAATTGCAAAGAATTATTATTTTAGGTTGACATTTGTAACAACGCTGCCTGTTATGTCATATTTATCTAAATATAATATTAACGGAATATAAAAAACGCTTTTAATAAATAAATTTATTTTTACTTATCTATAACTATTTACACTTTCTCGAGTTTAATTTACATTCGACTATTAAAATATTCCTAAATTAGGCAAACCTCACATGGAACTGGCAAATTGAATTTTTAAAGCTCCGCATCTCATCGAGCAGTCTCCCGAGTCATCCTCGTTAGCTATGCTTCTATTCGTCCCGGGAATCGGCATCCAAACGAACTACTTAATATTCTGGTAGCGTGCAATGTCCACGGCGGAGATGCGCGAAATACACTCGGATATCAATTGACGCGGAACATTTATTCCCGCAACTTTCGGTACAGCATCGTTCACTTGCTTCAAGCCAATGGCTGACAAGTTTACCACAACAGCAAAATTGTTGAACAAATTTCAAGCGATACGTGCTTTACACAAAATTCGTGTTGGCAAAAATATATTTTGTTCGTAACTTCCTTTGGTTTAATATAATTTTAACTTGTCGATAAAGACAAAAGATTTATTTATCGACAAAAATACAAACGTAAAATGTATAATGAAATATTGTTCAAATATAATATAAATATAATAAAAAAAACATAAATATATAATAAAATATATATAGAAGAGAGAGAAAACGACTGTCAGTATAATTGCTGCATAATAATAACTCCATACTTTATTAGCTCTTTTGTAATATAGAACAGTGCAAAATAAAACTTTAAAAAGATACCTCTTCGCGTTTTAATCAGATTCGTTTCATAATTTATCTTTCACAAATGAATAACTTGACAAAGTATTATTTCCAAAATCGCGAAAAATAAATAAAATTTATGTAAATAATTATGATAATTACATTCAGAAAATAAAATAGTTGAATAAGCGCTTAATAATTATTGCCTGTGATGGAAACAGACCTTTAGATTCATGATAAATTTAGAAACACATATCACCAATACAACGCGAATTTTCCGTTGTGTTTTCTAAACATAGCCAATATATACATTATACGTTCTATATTTATTAATCGATAATGTCAATATCTTATCATTGATGCTATATCAACAATTAGAATAACTTCAGTATTTATACTATGTGGGGATTACGATTTTTCTGACTTTTGTGATTTACGTCGCAAAAATCAGAAAAAAAAACAAAAAAATAAGAATAATTTACACGCAATCACTCTATTATATGCCTTTGTGTTATATTCGAATTTCGTTACGATATCAATTTTTTATTATTAATGTTAATAAAACCACTCTCATTTGAATCAAAGTCAAAGTAATAAAGAGCGCAATCATAATTCATATAAAATGATTACTGCTGTAGGAAATGCAAAAGGCTTAATGGTTATTTGGTGATACATATATATAGGTACAAGATGTCTGCCTAGCTGCTCTTCCCCTTCCCCCTCCACTTAACTATATCTTAATGAATAAATTATACAATAATGTGCTATTTATGCGCTTTCAAAATCCGCAAAAAAAATTTTTGCGCTCATTTCGTTTAGTTACACAAAAAAAATTTTTTTGTGGGAGGACTGAGTAGGCTATCAGTCAGTCCTCCCATATGTTAATATACACATATATATAGCAACCAATCTGAAAAATAAAATACGCAGGATTTATGCACTATTAATACGCTTTCATATTCACATAATTTCAATTTTTGTGCACATCCCTTTTGAAGCAAACAGTCATATTCATCCATAAATCATTCAAAATTGAAAAATTATGTTAGTTAACTATGCAAAATATAATTTCGATTTTTGAGGTTAAGGGACTTCTCTCTTGAAGCAAACAGGTTTAGGTAAAATACATATGTTTAACTCTTGTATTCTTTGTCTTGATGCTTGTATATATATATTTGGAATATGCGGCACTTTTAGAGAGCGGATTTATGCCTAAAGCATACAAAATGCGCAGATTAAATTCAGTGAATTAAATGCATTACTTGAAACATATACCTTATATCAATAATATATACAAATAATATATGCTCGTAATATATGCAAAAGATTAGAATTATTATCCATTATCTACTTCGTATGCATACTTATCATTCTTATCTTTCTTAATAAAACTTTGTAAACATATTTTATAAGTTACTATATACATCATTTTACATCTTATTTCTATTATTCTATTAAATTTTTTTATGAGCTGACATAAGCCCCCCCCTATAAGCCATATATTCCATTCCTAGAAGAAAGGATTAAAAAAATGCAAAGATTTTAAAAAGTTTTTTTTATATAAAAAATATTTTGAATTCCTAACATTTTTTCATAGTATTGGATAGTAAGTTTTTATTGATGTAGTTTATTTACCATAAACATACATATAGTATCTAATACTTGATAAATAATTAAATTTTTGTTAGACACGATGTATCAGGAAAGTTTAGTCAGTGACTTTTTTTTATCAAGAACTTATAGTTTTCAACATAGTCTCCTTTTAAAAAGGTATTGACTTATCAAATTCATGTACGTACCGGAGTTACTTTATTGTTTCTGAATTATTGTAAATCTTCTGAATTATTACAAATAAAAATGACATTGAATTATCATAAATGAGATAAACTTTTATTACGGCTGTTTCTCATGTCATATATGTAGTGTGTATTTTCTGTATATGGGATAAACTTCGTGTAAATCAGATTAGGCGCGCACAAAATCAGTGCATGAAGGAACGTGCAGGTAAAGTTATGCGAGATAAATCCGACAAATTATGCAAACCGCGGAAGACGGATAATGTCATCAAGTAGGGAAACGCTTGCAAATTCTGTACTGTTCGAGAAGCTTTTAGTCCGGCATGAATAATAGAGACGTGTCGTTCCCAAGGCAAGGATTTATAGCCGTTCACCCCAAAACTCCGCGCCATTTGTTTGCCCCTTTTCCTTCCCCAGCTTATTTTAAAGGATCAACAAAAAAAATTCACGGAAAAATAATATACTACTATCTATTTAATACTACTATCTATTTAAAAAATTTTCTTTTGCGGCATTCAAAAAAACTTGTGACTCTACGAGGAAAAGAAATATTTATTACAAGACATCTATTACGAAACATAAAGGTCATAATTTGAAGTTGAAAGGCGACAACTTGAAGTAATATCTTAGTAATTTTCGAGTTTCGCAAAGTTCTCTCCAATCTTTTGTAAGCAAAGAAAGTTAAGTAATCAGAGAGTGATGAAGAAAAGCGTTTACTACAAAGGGCCTACTGCTTCGACAGGATAGTCTCGGCGCAATGCGACGAAAAACAATAAAACAACACGCAACGGCCTGTGCGGACATTTTCCTTTGGTTGAATACGGCGGCAAAGCGGTAATTCGTCCCTACTTGGCAATTTTAGAAAGTTCCAGACGGCGGTCGCAACTTTATATTCATTAACGGCAAGTTGCAGAAAAGAGAGGCAGGCAAATTTTCTGAACCTCTGCGCGAGCGCATATTGCAAAGTTTCGCGCCGGTGAACTCGACGAATGGCAAGCCTTTCTTCAGCGTTTCCGGCAAAGCGGTTTCGACTTTTAGTAACGAACACCGCCCAATATTGCGGATGCTTTTAGCGAGCGAAGAAACATACAGCCAAAGAAATTTCTATCCTTTACGACATTTCAGACTGTATTCAGAATATCTTAAGATTCTCACACTTATCTATTTCTATCTCCTGATTCCCTCCAAATTGAAGTTACTTCCTTAATGTGAAGTACAAGAAAGGAAATAAAAGCTAAAATCTAGACTAGAAGCAATTAGTATAATGGTTACAAATATATGTTTCGGATTAAAAATAATTTTTTGTCTATTTTACTCAAATTTTAGCACAATAATAATATTTATATTTATTTAAGAAAAAAGGAATAAGAAATTAAAATACACTGAAAGAAGTTTTTTGATATTTTTGATTATATATAATTGTATGTGTAATGAAATTAATTAGGAGTTTTTTATGGTTTATACTGCAACAATGTACAAAATTAGTACAATCGTATCTAATAACAATCATATCTATATGTACAGTTCTCTCAAATATGAAAAAATTGTACTATAAATTATAATAATTTCATATAAAATATGATAAAATATCAAGATATAAATGATAAATGAAATTAATATTTTTATTTTTAGTAAATGCAATCACAATTATAGTGAATATAACTATTTTCTTGAAATCACTATTATTTACGTGATAATAATAAAACTAAAAAATATATTAAGAAAAGACTATAGATTTTCAAATAAAGTGTATGACTATTATTGTATTAATAGTGCAATTGATGTACATTGTTTGCGTCAAACAACTATTATATAAATACATAGTTATCCTAAAAAATGATTACAAATTTTAGTTAAATTATTATAATTGTAATTTTTCTCTCTCAATATACAAGATATTTTCATTGCAAAATCAAGAATAATTAACAGATACATCCCAGTTCATTTTGCGAAATACCATAAATTTTAAATAATTATTCGTCGCAACTGGAATCCTTTCATGTTTAAATAATTCCGTTAGTTCAGAATAGATAATGACACAAAATAAACCAGATTATTTCGTATAGTACGTCTATATGGCAATTTTCGTACAGAACTATTCAGACGGCAGATTGTTAAAACGAGTACTGTCTCAAGCGAGTTAACTTGAAAGGGGACTACGGAATTTCGGCTAATGCTGGGAAACTCGAATATACACCATTACGCGTCTGTTTGCCGCTAGATAACTAGGGATACACACGCATCGTGTGCGCAGTACATGGAATATATGGATACTACGTGCATTATACTACGTGCAATGTTCTATTGTTAGCGACTCCCGGATTATGTCATGTAATATTAAAGAGAATTGAGATAATAAGGTAGAAAATTCATTTCAAAAAATTATTCATTTATATGTCGTTTTAACAGTAGCCTAGTGTACTAAAAATATACATATGTAATATAAGTCATAAATTATCATTAATAAAATTGCCACTGTTGCAACATTACATGGGATATTATCACAAAATTAAATTTATTCTCGATTCCATATTATCTCATTAAATATAAATCCTTGGAACGTGAAATTAAATATTAAATATAATTCCTAATTAACGAACGAAAAACTTTTAAACTTTTCTGCAATTTATTCAAAGTTATAGCAATTTCAGGACGCGCATCTATTTCCTGCATAAATCACGACCGTGATTTATTCGAGGCAAAAATTTATACGGCAAATTTAAATTTGTACGGCAAATTGTCCGCAAGATCGGCCGTGTGTGCATGACTCGAGCATAACGTTCCGTAATTCCGCGCAATATATACGTGTTGTCGCATCGGGAGGGAACAACACGAATGCGCTGCCATTCGTTCGGAATGAAACTATAGAAGGAAGCAGAGGACGGTAGTTGATTATGATAGCGGTGTGGAAGAGGAGGAGAAATAGGAGGAAATGCATGGCAGACTCTCGTGTCCCAGGTGATCCCGCGTGCATGAAGCTGCGGCCGAACGAACTGTGCGTATGCTTTTCGACTCGATGACTAACCAGGCCCGGTTAATTGACCAGACGTATTTACCGCGGCACAAAGCAGCCACGACCGGAACCAACGTGACATTGTTCATGAATTGTTCGTTCGCCATCAAACGAAGCGCGCGAGATCAATCTTACTCAGCGTTTAATCGAATGCAAATAACTTAAATTTACTTCTCTGGGAAGAGAACGACGGCGGAAGGTTTCGTTAAACCTTAACGAAGCAATATTACATTCGAGTTTATATTGCGTCGTAAAATGAACGTAACATCTCTGCGATGAAATAAAGATTTTCTGATAATACAACCGACGTCGAATATTACTTCCTTTTTTCTCTTCATTTTTTTTCAGTGAACCGATTTACCGATTTTTCCCTCTCAATTTGGCGCGGACACAATACCCCGTTCGTGACAAAAAGAGAAAAGTGTAATTTTTTCAGGTGCGGTATTTTCAGCTTTGTGCTGATATATATGTAGATATAATGGAAATCATTTGACGAATTTTACTACGAGACGGGTTTAACGCTGGAGCAATTCCAGTCCAATTTACACAGTATATCCCAGATGTATCGCTATTGCAGGTAGCACGGATCATTGTGAATACGAAGCGAAGCATTAATGTCATACGAATAATTGTAGAGTAGATAGGTAACTCGAGACTGGAGATTATTTAACCATTATAAATATCAAGCTTTAATCCACTCCCCGCGAATGATGATGTATTTCTCTCGATACTCACGCAGAAACGTATCATGTTCTCGATTTCATGGGAAATGAACGAAAACCGCACGCCGTAAAATCGGAATTAAAATATACGCGAGTGAAATCAAGAAAACAGCGTAATCTGTACTAACGCGATGAATTAGAACGAATTTAAACATTACTTTTCCTGCATTCGTTGAGCGCGCGTTATCATGTCGATACAAAAGTGTTTTGCATTTTGAGCCGCGACCGAGCATGAAATCAATTATCGTTGTCGCCGGAGATCCGACCTTTCCCCGATATTTATTTAGCATTAAAGCGCGATCGTCGTTATCCTCGCAGTGCTGCGTTCTAACCGGTGGTCGTAAATCAGGTGAGGAAACCTGCCTGCGACGTCTCCGATAGTAATGAATTGGAGAGTCGGTCGACGGCGAGAACGCATTGTAACCTCGAGTTTCCACGCACCGCCGATGCGGCGTATGAATTTCAAGGGAATTAATGGCACCGGATTATATCTCGTAATCACGTATCTATCACACGAACGACGTGCCCTCCCTGTGGACCTATTTCGAACAAAGGGGAATCGAGTCTCCGCCACGTTCGACTATTAAAATGCAATTACCGATGAACCGTTTAACTCTTATTACAAGCATGGCCGGCCGGATCGATTGTCACGAAAAAGATTCTAAAAACAGATTACTAAAAGGTTTCTAAAAACAGGTGCATGAATATTAGCGACATTTTGAGAAAGATAATGGTAGATATTTGTGGACATAACATTGATTATATAACATATTAATTACGAAATATATTGCGCGAATGAGAGAAGAGAAAGATATACGTAAAAAGATATGACCTGAAAAAGATTATTTAAGAACCAAAAATGTGAAAATCAATATAAATTAAATTATTTATATTTTTCGTGGATTTTCAAGTAAATTTTTAATCATAACTGGTTTAAATTTGAAATATTAATTATTCTCCCTCAAATATGAAATAGATTTATAAAATTAATATTATATCATATGGAGACAATAGATTCACATAAAGAGTAAAAATAGAGGTCAGGATCAAGCATGATCGGCAAAAATGTTTCCTTCGAGAATTCGAAGAACAAGTGATGAATACAAATCTGCACGTTTTCAAAAGACTCCTTCGTTTTAGATATCAGTCGCGTGACGGTACGTTGTAAACACAGAATTGTAGAATGATGCAAGAAAGTATAATTAATAATTTCTAGAAAAAAGTTACTCGACACGCTCCGACAACCATCCGGTGAGTAATGCAATAAACAGAATTGCAATTGCTCGTAAATTGTGGGTCAAGCAAAAGGCAGATCATTAGAAGTCTTAGGCAAGATAAGACATTTCTGTATCTCCAATTATCAATCTTCGATTACATTCGCTCGAGAAATTAAATTTAAAGCGCACTATAGCTTTACAAGCTACATGATGAAATTATTATTTCAGGAATTAGTCTATTTGAAAATATATAATCCGGATTTAATAAACTTCATTAATTCGATTATATAATAAATCTTATCAATTGGCGTTCCTGAATTTATAGAATTATATTAACGAAAGTTGATTTAAATTAAAGAAAAATTTTAAAGATTCTTTAAAATAGAGACTTTAAATGTGATTAACAATTACGTACTTAGCTTTAAGTAATCTTTTTCTTAAATTTTGTATTATTATGATTATATACCTATATAAATAAATATTTTTTTCTTACTATCCACATTACTATAAACGTACTATAACGTTGATGAACACCAATGTTATAATAATAATCATTTTTTCACTTATTATGTTTTTTATCACGAATGAAACATTATTATATCGCAAACAAAACGCTTTGTCAAGAGAGGAAATTCTTTTATTCAATCTGTAAGTAACTCTTTCCATCTACCGTACTTTGCTATGAATTACAAGGGACCCTCCTTCATAGAATTCACTCGTCGCATCGGAGGCAACGACGTCTCTTCTTCATTCATACGTGTCCAGAATCATTGACCGCGACCACAACTACGTGACAGGATGACGGCCGCGCCTTGGGAAAGAGGACGAAGGTAAGAAGGGAGACGTGCGCGGTTCAAGAAGTTTGGTTCTCCGGTAACGGAATGTACACTAGAATCTTGAGAGTGCTCCACGTGGCTCACAAGGGGCTACTTCGTAGGAATGTAACGTACAATTTCGCATTGTCACGAACGTCAAGAACATTCGGAAGGATTAGTTACTTCAACGAGCTCCTGCGCTTGCGGTTTTGGTGCACCGTACTAACTTAAATAGCCAATAACGCATCGCCTTAACCTTTTTTTCGTTACAATATTTTTATTATATTTTATTATATTTGTTCACGAAAGAGAAAAGAGACATCGCGGTCCTAAGAAAATTCTCCTATAGACAATGTTTGTAATATATAATATTCAGAATTGTAGAATAAAAAGGCTCCATATCAATATTAATTTTTTATACTTTACCATTTTTAAATGCTAAACAAATGTCTCGTTTAAGAACACATATAATTTTAGAAATTATTTAAATTTAAATTTTTAAAAATTAATTTAAATTAATTTAATTTATAGTACTTAATAACTAATTTCGATGTCTACGATTTTTTATGTAAAGAGAACTGCTCCTTTCCTAATCATTGTCATTACATAGTTTTTTGTAGTAAGAGTGATAATCGATGTGCTTATCGACCAATTTGACACAATCATGTTAATTAAGAGTCAGAAACTTACGATGGCCTGTTGATCGACCCCGTTCGGAGGCGGAGGCGGACTGAAACTGGCAGCGGTCGGCGCACCAGGGGCGGCGGGATGAGGTGCGCCTGCCGCAGGCGGCACCTGGGGCCCGCCGGTCGGGGGTGGTTGCTGGGATGCACCGGCATTCTCCTCCTTCACCGTCACTGGTGGTGGTGGCTTAACGTCACCGGCTGCACCGGCTGCCCCCACGACACCCGCGACCCCGTTTACCGGAGGAGGGAAGACACCCCCACCATAGGGCGCAGCCATCCCTGTCTGCACCATATGCTGAAAAAAAAATAATTTCCTGTGAGTTTCAATGCTCAATCAAAGCAACATAATATTAAGGGCAAGAATAAATTAAAGGATTATTTTAATATCGATAAATGCACTGAAAAAAAAAAATGTTATATCAACTACATTATTTGAATTGAAAACAATTATATTAAATTAATAACACTATTAATGAAACAAATACGTGCTCTAGTTTTAATAACATTTTATTTGTTTCATTAATAGTTATGAATAAATAAAATTATTATCAATTAAAATAATGTTATTGATATAACATCTTTTTCAGTATATAAATGTGACTTTAATGACTTGAAAAGTTTAGGATTTCATACAAATTCGTTTTTTCTTGTAAGACTACTAAGAATAATGATTTAATTAATTTATGACTATAACTTGATTACTTTTCTTATCACTATTTGTTAATACATACTCAATTATACGTATCAATATTAATATAAGTTACAAACATCAAATCAAGAACAGAAAATTGATAATTACTAATTAAAATTTTCTGATGTCTCTAAGAGTTAAATATTTACTAAATTATCTTGCCATATAATTATTTTATATTGATTTTATACGATCTAATAAATGGAGACATCTCTAGCTTAAAAAATGAATTATCTTTCAATTACTCTTGTAATTTTTAATAAAATCAAAACACTATTTATAATTTATAATAATTTAAATAGATAATAATAATATATCTTATTAACTTTCTCTAACGTTCAAACACTATCTCGTCCATCATTCGCAATTTAAGGAAGAGAAATATTTTTCATACTATAAGTAGATTTGATTCAGTTTTTCTGGTCTCTCCGAGATCGTTAGAGATGAAAGATAATGGCGAAAATGGCGTTGCCAATTTTTCGTGCGGTGGCGAACTATTCACCGTGACCGCAGGCAATCGTACTCATAGTAGAAAGATTTCTGGCAATGTTCCATTGGAATGTCGTGGCGGGCCACGATTGGTTGAATAATACCTCAACGCGAATCTAGTTCGGTAAAAACATTCTTATCCCAAAAATATAAAAGAACTAATCTTTCTCATCTAAAGTCAAAGCTTGATTCTCTTTTTTATAAAATTCACAAATAAATCAACACATAAATATTTCAGACAAAAAAATGTTCTTGTTAATTTTAGGCTTAAAAAGTTGGATTAACAATTTACTAAATAAAAACTATAAATACTTTTAACCTTTTATTACTACACGTAAAGTGTTCAGAAACATTCCCACCTTATAAACTCACTAAACATAAATGCTATTTATATACATTATAATATTTTGTGAAAATTATTTTACAATTTAAAAACAATTTTTGCATTTATCTTTATTTAAAAGATACCTATACAAAATATTATCAATCTTTATTTAATTGTAAATAGTTAAAGAAATTATTGAAAAATGAGATAAACTGAGGTGTCAAAAACGCTATATAAGTAATCATATTTTAAAACATCACGCAAGTAATGTAAAATTAAATACTTAAATTGCAATATCAGATAATAAAATATTCAATATCAGATAATAAATACGTAATGTGGATATAAATTAATCATTGTATAATTCGCGTTAATATATACTATATTAAATATATTATAACAAATAAAGCTATGATAAAACATTTGTTCATGAAGATACAACTATAAAATATAAATTTTTATATACTTACAATTTTTACTTTGAGATCGTTTATTAAACTCTATGTCAGATAAAAATGATCAATTTTAATTAAATGATTTATAAAAAACAGGTTATGAAACAATAAAAATTCTTTCAGTAGCTAAGCGCATGTGAAAAATTATCAACATTCAACCAGACTTTCTAGTTTCGCTACAAGGTCAGATAGTTTAAGTAGAGACAATTTTATAGAACGTGTAAAAGGCGGAGAAGGATCTGCGGGACGGCAAACGATTTACTATGGACAGCAGAGGGTAACTATAATTTATGGTACGCCCCCGGGCTGTGCCATCCACAATCTCGCGCGTGGCAGGTTACAGATGGTTTGTCCAGTTCTCCCTTCTCTCGAGATTATTTCTGAACGCTACCCCTCGACCTCGCTCCGCTACGAGAGAGCAAAGAGCCATTTGTTATTCCTACCTTGAACATTTTTCTGAAAACTCGATTTAGACCGGATTTCACCGATACGCACCGGCCGCGCGAGCGAACGGAGATGAAGTCGCGCGAGCAAGAGCCCTTTGTTAAGTCTGAGAAATGAAGAACGTGGTCTCAGTAATTATGGAATATCCGACATCAACAAAGTGCTGCAGCGATCCAGATGATTCCTCGCGTCTGATTACGATAGCAGAGTGTATGATAAATTAGCAGCTGTCGTTTATATGAAAATGTCAGAAGTAATGAATGTGTAAGAACAGAAGTGTGATTTATCATTTTATAATACGTGATATACCATATAAAAGCAATGAGAAATATATATCATATAAAAGCAATGAGAAATATATAATATATCATAAATGCATATGTGCAGAACATTGTGCCTCTCTTTTAATTGTAAAATTAATGTTTTAATTAATGTTTTAATATTTAAAATGCATAATTATAATCCATGTCGATATCGTCAATATTGAATCCACACACTTATATAATAAATCTAATTTCATTTAATTTCATTTATATTATATTTAATTTATATTATTTTTAAATTTTATATTTATTTTTATTATCTCAGAATGTGATTTCTTTGAAAATTGATTTCGTAAAGTTTGTCGCAATTTCATTTGCTAAAGCTGTATACTGAATATCAAATTATCTTTTCAAATTTTGTAACACGAAGACAATTTTTTCCGAGATTAAATTACGGATACACAGAGATAAATAGAATTCTAACAAAATTGCAAAAAAAACTGTTAGACCAAGATTTCAAAAGTCTGATCACGATCGGTGATATTAACAAGAAAAATCTAATGAACACAATGAATAGAAACAAGAGAGGTAATCTCTGCCAGAAAGTATACATTGTTCATACAGAAGACAATCAATGAAAAGATACGTGGAGCAGTTACCCCACATGTGAAGGAATCCCTTTAGAAAAGCCTCGAGGCGAATGAGAACTAAAACTAAGTTTAAGCGAAATTGAGGAAAGTCGCTTCTGGCTCTGCACATCACATTCCCCTTCTATCGGCTTTCTATTCCGCAAGCGTAACTTAATCAACGAAAGGGACAAGATAAGAAAAAGGAGAGCGTATACGCTCAAGAACGTGATCCCGAACCGACCTAATTTTCCCTGGCACGGGAAATATGTCTTCCGATTGGTTGAGATAAAGTCACGACTCTTCGTCCTGATCACGAAGATAAAGAACATTAGGAAGGATTAAAAACGCTTTAATCTCCTTAGTCGATAAGTACGAAGAAATATTATAGATTTAACTTCCCGATCACTAACTGTTCCGTTAATTTTTCTAATTTGTTTAGAATGAACGCGTTCGCGAATAAGAGAAAATCTTGGCAAAAGTTTTAACTTTGCAATATAGTCGAGTGTAGATATTTCTTCGCATGTCGTAATAGCTGCCGGAAGTTGGAATGCGGCATGTTAAAATTAAACTCGAGTCACGTCAAATCGAATCAAATTTAAGTCACGTTCATAAGCGGAGCTAGAAGGAAGTTTCTGTCTGCCACGAATAAAATATTACGTTAAAATTATTCGTGTTAGCAGACAACGGAATGTTTGTGTGACACGGACAAATAATTAAAAAAAAAAATTCTTTAAATATCGCAGAAATTTATCAACGTTGCAAAATATCGTGCGAATATTGTAGAAAAGAATAAGTATCTTTGATACCCCATTGTCGAACTTAAAATTCTCAATTCCATTTTAGTGAATGGTTTGTTCTCGCTCGGTCAATGACAGTCTAACAGTTCTTTGTCGTCTGTTCCTTCTTCTTTCCTTTTTTTTTATGATCGTGAACAGAGCGAGACTTCCCGCGAGCGATAGTACATACAAGGGACCATTCAGAGCATGCTTCCCCTTCGGCATCAGCGGACCATGTCGTCACAGCTAGCTGGGCCTTACGGCGATCGCGTGCGCGAGCTTGAGGAACGTAATGAAAAAAAATTTTAATGACTCCCCCCCAACGTTAATTCAATCAGCTACATCGGGCGTAGAGAATGAATGACGAAATGCATGGCGCTTTAGTGCCGTTTCTACTTGGTATAATGCAATGCATTCGCCATTGCTTAATTAGATACTCGAGGCAAATGATTATTCGAACGGTTATGCGAATTGTCGATTCATCTTCTATTGAGTTCACACGAATAATATGAGCATCGTTGAATCTAATATAATCCTCTAATTTTAAACTAAATTAAATTTGAATTGTATTATAATTAAAATGAAATATTTTTCCGAGAAATTTTTATTTTAATTTCAAACAATTTAATTATGCATTAATCATAGAAGAAATAATTTTGCTGAATGAATTTGTTAAGTATCTAAAAAATTAAATTATAGATACAAATCTGAAAATAATTTTGTTGAATCGTCAAACTAATTATGTTAGAAAATTCAAGATATTGGAAACAATATTTAGTAATCAATTTGAACGTCCTTACATACGTAATTATCTTGGTCCAAAATTATTTTCAGATCTATATCTCTCTAAGTAAATTTGTAGATCTTTAACGAAATCATTCTTTTCGTAAATTTTAATTTTATGAATTGTAGTTTTTTTCTTAATTTTCATTATAAAAAAAAATTATCAAAATAACATAGAATTTGAAAGATTTAAAAAGTAATTAAAGAAAATAATTTAGTTTTTTAGCTATATATTGTATTTAATATTATTTATAAATTATAAAAGAAGAGATAGAGAGGAACGCAAAGAGATAAAATTTTAAATAAATAAAATCGTATTACTTCATACCGTTTGCCCTTCGATTTTCGTGAACTTTGTACACCACAGGATTGGCAAGGATGATCGTTACAACCTAAAGTACTCATACGGATCACTTGCATCTCGTGTTACGAAGAGCTAAGCTAGTACGAAATCCGAGTTATCTCAACGTATCGGCCTCTCTGCTTCAGATCGATTCATGCGAGTACTATATCAGACTAACGACCTATTTCGAGAATACCATCGACCAAACAAAAAGGCACTTTTCGCATGCATAACGCCTGTCTTATCGACTAAAATTGGGGGGGTTGAGAGGCGAATAACCGGCAAACCAGGGAACTGGCTTGTCGATCTACATGGAGAATCAACGTTATCGGAATTGGCAGTAGAAAAAGCGGACGCGATAGCTATGAGAGGAAACTGTTTCGCGCGGGTCCGCGAGGAGATGCGCAAATCGAAATGGATTGCATAAACACCGTTTCATCGCGCAGTCTCACACAGCAGTCTCGCATAGCACAAATTCTTCTATTCTATAACAGAAACACATGTATCAAATCAAAATATTTTGAATAAATAACATGGTTCTCTGAAATTCACTAAAAATTTTATTACCAGTTTTGTTACTAATTTTTATTAATAAGATTTTTGTTAAAAAAAAAATGTTTCAATGTCAAAATCATAAAAATAAAATTGTGAGACATAAATTTATTTCGAATAATTATCTACCAGGACTCATATATTCTAGTTA
Organism: Atta cephalotes; assembly: GCF_000143395.1. NCBI lineage: Eukaryota > Metazoa > Arthropoda > Insecta > Hymenoptera > Formicidae > Atta > Atta cephalotes. The sequence continues at coordinate 4,096,132 of NW_012130080.1, read as the reverse complement.
TGAATTAATGAAGGTATGACAAATGCGGAGGGTTTTATGAAAAAAGAATAAATTAACTCTTAACGAATAGAGAATTAACTTAATTATAAAATACACAATTGCGTTAGCAACGCGGAACTTAGCATTTTAAACTTAATTCGCGCGAAACTGCTGTTTTGCGAATTAACTCATTTTCGTAATATCAAATATGGAAATGATATTATTACAATTTTATAGAATAGCTACAAAATAATAGATACGTTTGTAATTCCGTGCTCCGTTCGAGACAATGGCGTAGCTCGGGAAACAGCTTATTTGCGCGTTGCTATTCGCAGCTGTATCAGGATGCATAGCGCCATGTTTGAAATGCAAAAACGAGCATCTCGATGCTACACCAACGATACAACCGCTACGGAAAAATTAAGAAAGACGCATCCCCCACGGCCAAGAAAGAAACAATGCGATTTTCCAGAAATATGTACCTCTTTCGGATATTATCATATATTAACGAAAAATAATACCAAGATAAATGCAATTTTCATTAATTTTATGAAATTTCGTTATATTCATATTTTAAAAAAGTACACAAATAAAAAGAAAAGAAAAATAGAAGGATAAATTTAAAAAAAATTATAAGAAAAAAGCTACTATAAAATAATACGTTCCAATTTGTAACAATTAAAAGCATTTTTTTTAAAAAACAAAACGTGCTTGCAAAAAAGATCTGTTAAAAACAGGAATCAGAAAGCATACTGCCTCATGCTGACTTGCATAAACACAACTAAAATACTTTCTATCTATATACTGTTTAACTTTCCCTCGCATTTAGTTAACACTAAGCTTAAACGAATGATGAACTAGAGATTTTCTTCCCCCATTACTTATTATTTAATATTATAATTCAAATTACAACAAGAAAAAAACAGTAATTTACCTAATACAATAATTTGGATCAAATATAATTGAACGACGAAAAATCCAAAACATAATTAAAAGTTTATAAGTGGCATAACAAATGCTGTTTAAAAATCTATAAAAGTACCTACAACGCATCTACTTTCATGAAGATTTCCGTAGAGCGGTGCAACTGCCATTACATCATATCCAGAAAGCGAGCAATAATTTCAGTGGCAGACACACATACACACATAATACGCATAGCAGGAGCAAAGTGCTCGTAATTTAACCATCGGGTTTTCATCTCAAGTACTCTCACGGGTATGCCGACACGGGGCGATTTTAAGTTTCTGCGACAGCGGTTTGCCCTTGAGTATTAGGATTCGAAATGCGCGCTGGTAGTACAACCACCCTTCCTCGTCCTTTCGATGTTTTGACGCCAGCAAAGCGAACGAGAGCCGCCAAGAATAAACCTGAAATCAATAGCGAACACAAGACCCGAGAGAGCAAGAGAAAGAGAGACAAAGAACAAGGCAAAAGCTAGAATAGAAACAGAGAGAAAGCGGATAATGGCGGGAGATTTTCCGACCCAACGAGTTTAAAGTACATCCGGCATATCCTTCTCTATGCGTTCCACTTTGCCTGTGTAGATCTTTCGTCTTATGATTGCCAAAGTCTCATTTTGATGCCGGACGAGAATAAGCATCTATAGAAAATATTATGAATCTTTATTACGTGACGTTTCCCAGAATTGACAAGCTAAAAAATATTGACGGAAATCATAAAAATGTTTTATGATGCGTGTTATTTAGTTTCTGCGATACGTTGTGCACTGAGACGATACTATCATTTTTATTATATGACTGTTACGGTTGACTGCGTTAATAATATTATCAGCTCTTGTTATTACTATTAATTTATAACTTGGAAATTGAGCATAGTAGAAATATTTTATCCCAATCAAAAGTTAAAAGCTGAACATGATGACGGACAGCCAACAATGCTTATTAATCATTGCTTGTATCAATTCGATCAATTTTATAATATTCTTTAATAGAAAATTAATTCTCATTTTAAATAAATAATAATGAATTTTTCTAAAATTATCTTGATAGCAAAATTATTTTTAGATCTGTCTATTTCTAAATTTTTTAATATTTCAGCAAAATCGATCTTTCTGTATAGGAGACAGAAAGAGATCTGGAAATATATTTTAATTCGCGAAATCGTTACAATCCAGCCAGCCAATCGGTTATAACAACACGGTGGAAGAGAATGCGATCTCTTCCATTCTCATTCCTAAATGCCTCCTTCTCGCACGATCGCTCTTTTCCTCATTCCCCTCACTCGCCGAGTTAAATACTCTAATTCGCGCTAATGGATGGCCCGTTGCTAGTGGATCGTTTCTAAAGAGCCTCTTCCCGATCGGGAGGGACGCGTCATTCAGCAGAGCGTATTCACACCACTTGGGCCCATGTAACAAAGCGTCGTCAATAACCGGGCCCTGTTCTCCTGAGATCGACATCTAGCCGCACAAAGGAAATCGCCCATTTGATAGGAGTGCCTGACGTAGCATTGCAATCTTACATTAATTATGTAGCGGTTAGTCAATATACAATACATGTACACAACGGAGCATAAAAGTCGTTGTCTACGTGGTAATTACATCCGCCATCGATCGTCGACATCGATCGGCTCTTCCGTCACGTAATGAGAGACGTTACGTAAGTAGCTTCGCGTATGTCTCTCTCTCTCTCTCTCNCTCNCTCTCTCTCTTCTCTCTCTCNTCGTACGCTCCGTACCGTACGTACCGGTACGTACGTCGACGACGTACGCGNGTACGTACGTACGTACGACGTCG
>NW_012130080.1:4087781-4093028 GCF_000143395.1 Atta cephalotes | reverse complement strand
TACGTACGTACGTACGTACGTACGTACGTACGTACGTACGTCGTACGTACGTACGTACGTCGTACGTACGTCGTACGTACTACGTACTCGTACGTACTCTCTCTCTCTCTCTCTCTCTCTCTCTCTCTCTCTCTCTCTCTCTCTCTCTCTCTCTCTCTCTCTCTCTCTCTCTCTCTCTCTCTTGGCACACAGAGAGTTTATCTATTTAAATCTATACATCTCGTTGTAATTATCTTCAGAAACTTGTATAAATATATTCAATAATGATTAATCTTAATTAGATAAGATCTGGGTTAATAGTATTAATTACTATCATGGATAGATCAGATAAATGACTAGATTATCCTTTGCGAGATGCGAGCTGTTTTTAACAAAAAAAATTTGATACATCAGATCTTTCATGTTCACGAATTTATATCTGCTGTATAGTCTCGTTGAGCGATCTGTATCTTGCACGGCAGCGGCATTATAACGATAAGAAACTCATCTGTGAATCAGAGCGAACCGATCTACGTTACGTGATAACGATCGGCAAGCGTTCTGCTCGACGTCATGGTCGAATGATCACAGAGAGTACTCGTGTTTACCTGTCAGCGAATGACGATTTCAAAGAGAATTCAGTCCATTTTGTCAGACATTGAACGCGTCCCGACCTTCAGCTATCTCTACCTCCGCATGTAAATTTTCACACGCATGTGAAGCTTGATAGTGACCGCGCCGCTTCCTTTTCGCAAAGCGCGCTATTTTCGTCGAAAAATACACAACCGGGAAATTAAAAGCGGTTTGCGAGAATTTGACGTGCGCTTCACCAGGCCGAGAGATTTTATCCGTAAAAAAAAATACTGCAGAGATATATGACCTTACGTGCGATAAATGTGCTATATGCTTACAACATTTAACGATCGTTAAACTGTGTTTATCATGCGTATCCAAGATTCCGAGAGAAATTTTATGCGCCATCAGCTTTTTAGTGGCTGTAAAAACTTTTTTAAATTGCAATATTGTACTTTGATGATTAATTCTTAACATTTTATTTCTCTATGCAACTTCATTTCTATTATCTTCTTTATTTCATAATTTTTATATTATAATATAAATTAAAAACAATTCTTTACGCTCGTATAACTTATAACAAATTAATAAATAATAAATCCAAGTCAAATTGAATAAGCTGCAATATAATTAGGTGTGACAAAGTAAAATTTATTTTCCACAATTATAATTTTCCAATAATACGTTTCGACTCTCTATACTTAATCCTCATCAGTCGCAAAAATATATATCATAATTTTTAGCATAAAATATGCATTATCAATGTTTGTTAAATGTTTTATAAATATTTACGAAAAGCTTTAAAGTGCAAATAAAAATATACAATTTAACGCTAATATACAATTTTTAATGTCTTCTTATGTCTTATATTGCTTTTTTTGCGCGTATATCATCATGTTTTTATTATCCGCACAATAAACAAGGTATTTTTAATTTTGATAAAATTATTCTAAACGAATCCCTAATTCCGAAACACATAATTCTAAAGCTTGCTTAAAAGAAAGAATTACCTAATAATTGAAAACTGCTTATAAAGTAATACGTCTAAAAAATAAAGTCTAGTTATTTCGATGCAAACAGGAACTCGATATTTACAGTTTAGAAATAGAGATTTAAAGACTCAAGAAAATTTAGAACATGTATAAAAGATGAGCAAATGTCACAGCAAATCGATAACACCTGTATTTGCGGATATAGGTTATTTTATGTATATTAATAACATTACTCCGCTCCAATTCCATTCGTTGATATAAATTAATATGATAAATGTCATGCGGCTTTCACCACGTTTCTACAAACTGCAAAAGTGGTGAAATTACGTTCAATTCATTCATCATTTGAGTAAAGTCATATTGTCTCAACAATCCGGACAATAATCGTGAAACTCAAAGATAAAAATCTAAATGCGTTTTTAACCATTTATATCGTTACTTTATCAATAAACGTGTTCGCGATATAACAGCGTGTGCGGTGGGAGTTGCGAAATCAGTTTTCGCATTGTGAGTACAATAAAAATGGTACTCTTATCGAGATTTCGCAAGAACTGGCCTGCCGTGCGAATTAATATCAACGTGCGCGCGTACGCTGTCCGGAAGCGCGAAAGTTTCATAAATCGTCTAAATGCGAGCAACTTTTATCAGTGCGAGTGCGCGCACTAGAGAACTCGGAAATGAGTCCAGTATCTAGAGACTCGCGAAATACGAGCATCGGGAGATCGCGGGAGCGACAGGAAATTGAAAAATTCTGCGTCCCCAGAGGAAACGCCAAGGCAACGAGGTACATAACGAGATTTCGTCGTTCGACGAGTCCGAAGATGGAATCGCGAAGATGAAACTCGGCTGACTGGACTCGTGTACTTTTTACTAATCTCTAGATTGTGTCCCGAATTAGATTGTCAAAACGAGATCAAAATATTAATTATAAAACATTGACACAACTCGTTGATATATACTTTCTAAATTTCTTAGAGTAAAATCTCAAAAAATTTCTCCAAAAAATTTAGAGAATACACAATAATAAATCTAGAATGCAGAAGAATGCATTAGAAATCCATTAGTATTCCATTTGAAAAAAATCAATATTTTCCGATGAAGCGGAAAAATGATTAATGTATTTGTCCCTATTACATTAACTCTTAATATGATTGAGTTTTGTTCATGTTCTACTATTAATTTTCTTGAAATACATATAAGAGAGCATTTGGCTAATTAATAGTTTACCTTTTCCACTTTCTCTAATACACTACTTTATAAATACTTTCTATATTAATTCAATATTAAATATATGTAAGAATCACTTAACTTTTGTATACTTGTGAAAATGATGAAAATTAACTCGACGTATCGTATGCATATATTTAATTCGTTATAAAAAAAGTCGTAAGATTATTTTTATTACTGCAATTATCTAATTTCTACGAAATCCTTGAAATGTTAGTACTTGACGAGAACAGTGGGCTCATTCAAGTTACATCTCGAAGGAAGAAAGGTTCTTTCAACGATATTGCTCGTTTCCGTGCGTGCATCACGCTTCTAGTTCAACTCTTTCAATCCCGAAACTTGATAATTACAACCGGGCTTTTTTCGTGGTGACTTCGCCAAAGTGTTATAAACTCGGATAAAAATGATTCAACAGTTCACCAAGGAATTAACGGATCAGAATCCTTGCGCAATAAAGATCGTACTCCTACTCCTACTCCTACTTATGATTGACGACAATCATTTTATAATTAAAATCACTAGATGCTTATCAATAGAGAACGTTATAAAATCCTTTGTGCCATGACGGATAGCCATGACTCGTTTATCATAAACTCCACTTTAGACTATTTATAACTTGCGACCAAATTCAAGACATAATTCTATTTATAATTTTATATGTCACGTTCTAAATGTATATATATTTAGTATATGTATTTATATTTAGGATATTAAAAGATTCGCGCCCAAAGTACTGCATTATAGATTTCAGACATTAATACGTTGCCGTTTCATTAGGAATTTATTTCAACAAATTAAGAGAAAGAGAATATATTACAGTATTTTTAAAGTTTTCTGGAAAATAATTTAATAGATAATCGTGGTAATAGCAATTAAATTTTAATAAACTACTACTTGTCTGTAAATAATCTGATAGATTTTTATTTATATTTACATATATTATATGTACAGAGTATAGAAGTCTCAATGCGATTGAGAACCACTGACAACTCAATGAGGGCGTCATTATTCGAACGAATGTGGCCCTTCGGAATTACCCTTCGGGAGATAGACCCTTTCCGGACTTATCCCCTCACATCTTTCCCCTTTCTATACATTGTTCCTATAAGTGTATGTTTGTATGTGTGAGAGTGAGAGGGGAGGGAAGGGGGGAGAGAGAAAGAATAGCGTAGATATTTACGATGTTGAGAATATAAGTTCTCCCAGAACATATCATATAAAAATAGCGAGAAGAGCTGTGAGTAAAAATAACAAAAAATGAGTCGCAGCAAACAATCGCAAAAGAAGGATGATGTAGATATAAAGGAAAAATAGTGACACTAAGTCTAGATTCTATTATGAAAAATTCTAGATAAAAATCTAACATAGTCAGTATAATAATAAGTAATTAGCTACTTAACGCTAATTAATTATTGTTATTCACGGCAACTTAACTTTCACTTCAGCAAAACTATTATTCAAATGAAAGATCACAAAAATTTGTATTCATAAATTCCCGTTGCCAAATCACTCACGTGATTCGAACGTTCATTGTATGTAAAATATAACAATGCAAACTATTTTAAAAAATAAACCGTAATTTTCGTAATTCAAAAATTTCATAAAAATGTAACGTTGTTATTGATAAATCGTTATATTGTTCTATGTAAGTGGACTATCAATTCTGTCACACTTTCATATCCACTATATATATTTCATAGTTTGAGAAAAAAAAAACAAATAGCCGTGAAAAAAAAATATATCCAATTAACGATACAAAAGTTAATAAAAGTGTGTATTACGTAACAAATAATATAACACTTTTTCAAAAGACACATCTTCAAAATAAAAAATAGAATATCAAAATTAGTCAACTATTATATATTTTTTTTTCTATTAATTTTATTAATTCTCTTTCACGACACAATATACAATAATAATATATAATATATAAAAAAATTCATATTTTACTTTCTCCACAAAAAGATTTATACATATACTTGTTTAAATAATTTTATAAGCAAAAACTAATGCAAAAAGTATAGAGACTAAATTGACTTTTTAATTATTATATCATATAAAATATTAAATTTTGCGAAACATTAATATAATCATTGTTTCAGTGAAATTATTTATTTATACGTCATAAAATGTTAACATTTAACAGAACAAAGTTCATGTAAATACTTGGATACATATAAATCCCTTTAGATATGTAAATTACTTTCTAAAAAATGTATATACATTGTTACCACATTTTATCTGTGTGAATAACAAATAAATGTAAATAGCATGTATGGGTGATAAAATTAGTACCAAAGGGGAAACTGAAGGAGATGATTTCTCACAAAGGCCTCCATGCTGTTAAGCTCATGATGGCGAATTCAGGCGAATAAATTATGAGATTGTTAAAACACTGGGCTGAAACTCGACGGTATATCGACCCATATATATATATATATATATATATATATATATATATATATATATATATTAT
>NW_012130080.1:4043442-4087592 GCF_000143395.1 Atta cephalotes | reverse complement strand
ATATATATATATATATATATATATATATATATATCTATTCGTTATATCATTTCACCAGCTGGATTATCGATTTTAACAGTTTCCTCTGAAGATATCACGTCTCTGGAAGCCACTGTTAAAATTTTTTTACGAATGATAATTACAGATAATTACAATAGAATTGCAGTTCACATTCCGGGAAAGAAAAATTTAGCTCCTAAAATAACGTTTCATCTAATATGATAAATCAATAAAATATAACGTTTATATTCGTATTAAATTTCTTATAATAGACAAGTAAGTAACTGTTAAGAGACTTAAAACTCTGGATAACTTTAAATTATCACTTTGCATTCTTTTATAAACTAAGAAAATAAGAATTTCTCATTACAGTTTTTAAATTCTTTTATGAAGATGAAAAGATTTCTCATTTTAAAAGTAAAGTAAGTTAACTGCACGTAGGAGACATATTAAATTTCACTGCAGTTAAACTGTGGAACAGTGATTTTTTTTATACAAAAAAAACAATGATATCACCAAGTGTGTCAAGAAAAAGAAAGAGAAAATTCGATTGAGAAAGAATTCTGTTCCTCTGACGATTCCGATCTAATTTTGGACACGTATATGTACGAGTCCAGTGATGAATGACAGAAGCGTATATTTCAGAAGAAACTAAATTCGATTCGCGGATAGATCCGTATTGACGATGTCACGTTCGTCGTCCTGTCGAAGATCCCAATATGAGAAAATATTGGTCTCTCTTATAAAGAATTGATATACTACATTGCACGGTATTCCTCGATGCAACTAGAAATAGGGAGTTTTTCTGGATCTCCATGTGATACGCGACATCTTGCAAGAGAGAGACTACCTACTCTATACTCGCTCAGCAACGACCGACATTTCTGAAGTTTGATACCATCGCTTCCGCTGAACGATGGGTAAAACAATAAAATCCTACCGATTCGTACGACGGAATCTAAATTACGTCGCGGCAACTACTTCGCGCTATTCACTTCTTGCTCTTCCAGCGCGGCACTGATAGCATATCGAGATCCTACAACGCCGTGAAGCGTCGGAGGGAAGTTTCAATACCTCCGATAGCGTTCCACACAGAGAAATTTCAATATCTTCGTACGATTGTTCCAATCGGAGAAATTGAGTACGAAAGAATAAGCTACTTCATTCTGATAATAAGAAAAATATTGCAATTATCATTTATGAATTCCAATGGAAATCAATTATACGCCTTTGTGTAAAAGTATAAATAACGCGTCCAATTTGAACAAAGTTTTTAATAAATTTTATATTATAATATATTAAATGCAAGAGTTTTATAAAGAGCTCTTATATAGATATAAATATTTTACATTTAATAATTTTCCAGCAAATTCGTGACGATTCCTGCAAAAAATATATGTGTCATACCTTTTTACAATGTCAGGAGAAAATCCCAGGAGAAACAAAATTCTACTTGAGCCCCCTATAAAAAATTTCGATTAAAGGGTTCCGCCCTTGAGCGCTCGGAACCCTTTCGACGTCGTTTCGCCGCGGGCAAGGCGACGGTACTCGGCGTATTTTCTAGGCGAACGATAAATGGTACGTGCCAAGAGCCGACGAGCTGGGATCGGGCTCGTTTTCGCAGGACCGTTAGTAGACGCCTCCGGAACGAGGGGATCACGGACGGATTTTGGCGCGGTGCCATCCCCAGCACAAAGGCCCACGCTCGAGAGATCGCAGCCGACCGTAGGGGGGGAGGGTTTACGAAGGCCTGGGCTCCGACCAGTGCTGCTGTCGGTCGATTCGTACTAACCTACCGTCGTATCGCGACCCTCACCTCCAAAAATTTTCAAGCCTCACCGGTCCAGATCGCGTTTCTTTCGTGAGCGAATAATATTGTGATCCCTCCCGAGATTCATCAGGTCACCCATATATATCTACATTCGATTATTTAGAAATATATATTATATATATATATATATATATATATTTCAGGGTATTATATATATTTCTAAATAATGTATATATGTAGAAAATTATATACGAAAATGTTATAAAAAAATTATAAACGTTCGAAGATTTGCAAGCACAGATTGCATTTATTGCTCTTTATAGTATACTGTGAGATATCAAAGGAGCAATGGTAAAACTCAATCCCCTGAATTAAATAACATTTTGTCATTTTTAACTGCCAATGTATAAATCAATCTATTTTTTATGGCTGAATTACTTAGTTTCAAAGTAAAAGCGTTCATATTAATGTATGTGCTTAATAAATAATAACTTAAATTTAAGTCAATTTAATAAATTTCTTGAATTAGAATATTTAACTTCATTGTTTTAGTTAAATTGACAACGACTCTCTATAAAAGTGATTAAAAAATAACTCAAATTGAGTATAATTTGATATCGTGAATTTAACAGTGCAATAGGAATATTTTAAAGAGATATTCATTACTTAGACAAATGAAAGTCCGTATTCTTTCAAAAGGAAGAACTTTTGAATATTTATTGTAACTACTGATATTATCAAATATTATCATAATAAATATTCAAAAATTCTATCTTCTGAAAGAATTCTGAAAGAAAGCTTCATTCATCGCACTAATGATTGAACTCTTTTAAATATTCCTGTACTAGAAGTAGTAATAAATGCATTCTACTATTTCTACTCGTAGATCTTTGAACGTTTATACAACTTTTTAAGCATTCCCAGATATAAGTTTGAACTTTTTCATCTATCGACCTCATTAACATATTGTATAAGTTTATTAGTCTTAACATTTGTGAACATCTGTGTGCGTCTGTATGTGTGTGTAAAATGACTGTTACAAGAAGATCTACAGCATATGTACTGTTCGACGTGAAAGATAATCTTAAGATACGTACGTTGAAAAGAAGCATCTACTGTTCTAACAAATAGAGCCTATTTGCAGTAGATTTACTCGTAACGATCATGATAGCTAATCTTATCTTAGCTTCCATGTTTGGAATTTCCTTGCTGTTCAAACCATTCACGTGACACTCTCCCGTTATCGATGTAAGAATTACATTTCATTTACGAATCTCGTCACTTCTGAAGTAGCTCAAAATATCAATGACATTTTTTATAGCGAGACAAATACATTCCTATTTGTACGTAAGTAATATATAGTTTTGTATATAACAATCGACGCGAGTGTAAAATACACGATGGAAGAGACGTAAAATCAGTCGGCAGTTTACAGAGTGAAGACATAAGAGTCGAACTTCCTGCTACCGTAATTTACAAACTGTCCGACCGACCACCATGTGTATGAAATAAATGTCTACGTAGTGCGTCTCTTTCGTGAAATATATATGGAACTTTAGAAACGTTTCTAGCAAAATTATACTTGTTTTCTTGGTAAACATTTAAAAGAACATTCAAATAAAGCATGATCTCTCTTGTTATAAGCATGTATTATATATGCCGATAATAAATTTTGACATTAAATCTTTCTAAAAGGAAAAGTTTCTTTAAAAAATATTTACCGCGATATTACAAGATTTTACTAGTCGCTTGTATTTCAGAATCATAAATCATGTATATCATTTGAATTCCAATTTTAGAAGGAGCTTTATATTGGATTGTTCGGAAAGTTCGTGCCGATTTTGAAGGAAAATTGAAACGCAGAAGATTTAAATTTTAGTATACATTTATTAAATTTAAATCTTTTGCGGCACGAACTTTCCGGACAATCCAATATAATAATTTACTGAATAAATATTTCGAATATTTCGAAATGAGAATATCATTTTAACTTTTAATTATAATATATAAATAATAATATAAAGACATCACATATATGTGATGCACAATAATATGAGCACGAATAACAAATATATTTAGGTACTTACATGTAATAATCGCATATGGCTTCCAATAATTTTTATAATGTATTATCGTTAGAATGTTTACACTCTAATAATTTTTACAATATTCCGTTATTTTAAATTATTTAATCAAAATAACAGAATATTACGAATTATTATCGAAAAGAATTAAAACGTTATAACATTAATACACAAAAATAATGGAGGAGATATAAATAGAATAAATCTTTTGAAGACCAAATATTTGGCATTAAAAGATTTATTTAAAAGATTTAAATTTTGCACACGCAAATTCTATATGTTTCGAGTGCAATCCGCTATTCGTTGGCGCGACCTTTTAATGCGCAATTAGCTTAATCGACGCGTGGCTCTGAAAAACAAGCGCACGATGCGAGTTTTTATCATTCACGGGCGTCATCGACACGGTGGGCAATTGCGTATAGACTCGCCATCGAGTGTGAGAACGCAGAAACAACGAGAGAAAGACGTGTGAAAACGACGACGTTGACGACGACGATGCAAGTGAATGCGGGAAGAATACGCGAAGCGTATCATACAGCACGTCGACGTACAGCCACAACGCCAGGGATTAATGCGACGAGTTGCGACGTGTGTTATGACGTCACTTCCGGCCAATCAAAAATCATCAACGCTGCGGATCGCCGGCGCGGTTAAAGCCGCCGTTCACACGCGACTCTTTGTACGCGACAACGTCGGCGAGCAACGACGTGGTTTGTCGGAATCTCGCGTTTAATTGAAGATAATTCCGCAGCACGACCTCAGTCAAAGATAGATCGAGGCAATGTTCGAGCAAGAAATAAAAGACGTACAAATTCATCTCATTATAATACTGATTTCTCTTTAACTTTGAAAGACAATAATTTTTGGATAACGTTTACAACGTTTTTTTTAAGAATAGAAAAAAATCAAAACGTTGCTACATCAAAAAAAAAGTAAAGACAAATTAAATATTCATCTGTGTTTGTTTAAATAAAATCAAGTAATATCAAAATGTAAATGAAATTAATATCGAGATAGATGAAAAAATATATTAATTATCTGTACGTAATTAAGATCCGCTTTTAAATACAGCATTGGCAGAGAGGAGATGATGAGACTGAATTCTGGATGGATGCTGAAGAGAGAAAATGGATCACGTTCAAGTTTTCCGCCGCATAAGAGGAATGACGGAGTGGCCTCATTGAAAGGCTACAGGGCTAGTCTGAGTTTATGACAGTGTCGTTACACTCAATTAGCTTCACTGATGGCCTTGAGAAGCTACCCGTATGCGCCGAACCACGGGCCGGCTAACTGAAAGATGAGCGAGCACATCCAATACTTCAGTGTTAGGCTGATTTAATGCCTTTTATAGTTAACCCGTATCATATTCAATGTGGCGAAACAGATAACAGATAAAGCGCAATAGATAATAAATAACAATTATGTTTTAATCGTTAATACATACGATGGATTATTCGTGTCTTGAATTAATTTTTCGTCACTATCTAATCCTCTTTCGTTATTTAATCATAATACTTTCTTACTCATTTCGTAATATTAAAATACAAGTTAAAATACTCGTATGTTTTAAATATATATATAATATTTTAATATTTTTATTTTGGTATAAAAAAAAGAACGATGCTGTCTATCAATTAAATCGAATAATTTCCTTGACTATCCTATACACTTCATGTGAAAAGCAGACTTGTTCGAGAGGTACGTTCATTCTGCAAAAACTCAACTGAAAGTTACAGACGAGTTTCTCGTAGATAGAGTCCAGTCTGTACATCACGCAGCAGACGTGTACGAATTAGATCTATTTGTTTCTGGGAAAGATGGAAGTGGATCAGCTAGTCTAGAAAAACAGTAGGAAGAGATGCAGTTCAAGATATGGGTTATAGATATCTGCTATGTCAGACGTCTGAAAAGTAAAACGATTAAAACAAACTATAGGGATTATGTCATCATATTCGCTCATAAATAGAGATAATTATGCATTCATTCAGTCTACGTTAATACGTAATTCGTCATTCATAAAGAATGTTTTCTCGGTAGGAAATATTTTCACGGCAAAACATTATATATTTAATCTATTTATGTTTTTATATTGTAACATGTATCAGATATTTCGCATTTACATACGTATTACAGAAGAGAAATGTAGGCAGAATAGAAATATGAAATAATGAGTTTTGTCAGTAGTTCAAATTTGTAGATGTATCGTAAGAGAGTTTGAGAGTACTATTTGTATTTCTGAACAATAGAATTCGAAATATAATGAAAATTAAATATTTAATATTATGAATAAGAAATATAATAAGCTATCTCACATTTCTTTTTTCTTTATACAAATATACATTAATAACTACGCAATACAAATATCCATTAATAACGCAAAGGAGCTTTGTTTATAAATTTCTATGATAATCCAAGCTCAGACTAGTCAGTTTTTGACACTATCTAACAGACCGCTTTGCTTTGCTGTTTAGTCGAATGAAACGGAAGCTGTGAGACCAAAGTTTCATCCATTTGCATGCGGTCAACAATAGACGCGACAAAGTGGAAAGGACTTGTGGTTATAGAAGGGATAATGGACTCCTTGTACAATCCGTGAACTTCAAATGATCCTATTCTACTCACAATAAATGCAGAACGGCGAATTTAGGTAACATATCTATATAATTATACTGTACAATATAATACTAATTTTTAAGATATTAAAATCTTATTTTATCTAAACACTGACTATACCATAAAACTTGCATAAAACATTAAAAATCATGTATTTCTTATGAAAACATTTAATATTCATATCATAATAGATTTTATTGTAATGTTTAATTAAACATATTTTAAATTTTTTTCAAGAGAAATGAAAAACTTATTTTCCTGGAAACTATTTACTTCAAAAAATTCTACAAAAAATTATTGTAATAATTAAAGATGTAAGCAATCAGTTTCTGCAAGAAATTTTAATTAAATAATTTTAATTTAAAAAAATTGTTAAAGTTAATTCTCTTTCAACTAATAACGTTTTGTTGTGACAAACCTCATTTGTTAATTAGCAAATGCAGAAAAAATGCGGGATGATAATCACGGTAATTGTCCTACTTGTCGAATCTAAAAATAGTTCTAATCTCTTCTAGTTGCTCTTCAGTATTTACGTCTCGCGTAGCTTCTTCAGACAACAATTTGAATAATTCATCGATGAATTATTCCGATCGGTCATCTCGAAGAAGCCTTTGCCTTAATACTTGTCTTAATAAGGCAAGCTTATGGCATGCACGTGGTGCGTCGAGACGCATACGAGGAGAAAAGAACGACTTTCTCTATCGGTTGTACAAATTAGGAGTGCGCGTTCATAGCGATAAATTTTTCTTTAAATAATAGCTGTCTCACATAATTTTTAATTTACACTTGGAACTTAGATGAAACGAGATGACAACCTCTGTCTTCTACCACGACCCATGATTTTATCTTTGCCAGAATGAACCAGCTGCAACCTCATCTAATAAATTTGCTTGGCTGACTAGATATATTTAAAAAAATTTTTATCAAGCCACACATCAATCTATTCAATCGATTTTCTTCATAAAAAAATAATTTGGAAATACACATGATTATTGAAAATTAACTTTATACAGTTCTGTATTAAATCATTTGTTATTTCCCCTTTAATCAGTGAAGTACAATAATTAAATCAAAAATACAACGAGATATTGGACTGCTGCAGTCGAGTTTCCATTAATTTCGTACAATTTCCATTAATTCGTTCCAACAAACAAACATACAATTATTTAACTACCGAATCCTATTAAATGGTTCTTGGGAAATAACGGAAGTAACAGTTTTATACGAACGCAAGTTGCCCTGTCGTTCGAAATTGTCACACGCCAAATATTTGATACGCGCTGCCATAAGCAGCCTGTATCGTCTGAAAACAATCGTTCGGCCAAGGGTGGTCGAGAGAAAGTTCGAAATTGGTACACGTCGCCGCCAGATGTTACACAGCGACGTCAACGAGGGGAACGCAAAAACGAATCAACGCGTCCCTGCGCTCTTCGTGAGATGGTCTTTGGAAAGACAAACGCGCACAGCTGCCGATTTCGGCCCGAGGTTTAAGCTACGGGCCACATGTTCCCATCCTAGTCGCGTATGAGGGTCAGATTAAAGTTCCACTCGCACGACCGAACTTCGATCGATTCGTCAATCTAACGCGCAAACGCTAAAGTTAATTCTCTTCCAACCGTGGAAAATCGTTCTTGCATAATTGGATTCAAAAAGCAATCTCAAGCAATATCATCTTGATCATGTACGAGCAATGGATGAAGAAACTGTTTTAGTTATTCCCACGCGGCTGTATATTTTATTCCGATAAAGTTGACGTAAACTTCTGATGAAGAAATATTGTATTAACTCTCATATTTTTACTCCTTCTGTTCAATCTGAGTCTTTTTTTTGGTCCAATCTAAGTTTTTTTTATCGTTCTAAGCTTTCAAAAAAATGTGGAAAAATTCTGAATTATTTCTCAATATCTCTCTATTACATTGCCAAATAATTTTTTAGCTCAAACGTTAAAACCTTTAAATTGAAATTTAAAAAAAAAATGAGAAAGAAATTTGAGAGTGAAATTTCGCTTGTGCCAAAAAAGATTCAAATTACAGACGGAGGATTAAATTGTATCACGATAACTGAATTTCATCTAAAATCAACAATTGTAGAATTATAAGCTTTAGAGAAGTACTCTGCTTCATTTATCTGGATTGTCAGAATGCCTTAATACTTATTACACAGCTGTGAAAAACTGAGTGAACGGAGCGTAAAAGAGTGAGAGCAAGTTGACGTTAAAACGATAACCTTAATTATCATTATCTCAATGACCTACGAGCGGAATATCGCGCGTGTTCAAGAATTGTTTGGTCATTCGGTCCGTTCTCTCGTCATGGTTCACTCGGGAAACCCAATTTGGCGAACTTCCAAAGCCGTCGAACGATCAGATCTGCTTGAGAAACAAGCAGAGACTTGTCCATCCTCCAATAGTATAGCAGGTTCGTGCCTCATCGAGGCGCGAGCTATTTTCAACTCATCCTGGAGGACTGTCCGTGGAAGTCGTTCCAATGAAAAATATATTTTTCCCCGAAGTCGTTTATCGTCTTTCCACTCCGATTATTTGCAACGCCGCGCGCCGAGCCGTAGACCGAGTCGTCGAAAGGTCGAGAAAGAAATACGTTTGCACGTTTCTCGAATAAATTTCTCTCTTGCACTCGATGTACTTTTATTCCGGAATCCGCTGAGTTTTCGAACTGACGTTAGTGCATTCTGTATCTTAGATATTTTCTTTCTCCGTGTTACAAGAAAATCAAGCGTAAGTTTCTCGCATAACGTCATTTTTTTCGTGATAGAAATGATGTTCCAAAAAAAAATTGAAAATAATACATTAAAATCGAATATCTAAAGTACAGATTCAATTCAATTATTTTTCAATTTATTCTTCCAATAGAGTAAAAAAATGAAAAGTGTTTTATAAATTGTTTTTTAATTGTCAGCTAAAACAAATGCATTCGATTTAGATATGACGAGGAGAGCACTGAATATTCTTTGGCTTTTAGCCATAACTTTCTTATCACTCTGATACATTAATATATGACCGATTAATTTCCAATTTTGGCTGCATTCACATATTATGCATTCGCATATTAAATTGAATTAAATTAAATATAGCAGTCAAACAAAAGTTAGCGCAAGTGTAAAATCGCGTAAAAAAAATTTAATAATTTTATTATTATTTTTAATGAAGTCTAGACGTCAGTCAAACAATTAATCCATTCGCGTAGAAAAATATTTTCTTTCTCGTTCTATCTTTATTTAACGCGAGGCACGGTCTGAATATTACTTGAAATACTGTGCCAAAGGCTCTTTGTTGACCGTAAAATTTGTATTTCGTAAAAATTAAAATTAAGCTATTATTCGGTTCATTTAAATGAAAATGTTGAGAGAACGTTAACATACGAAGACATCAAAATAATATAAGGGCATTTATTTTCGGGCGATTCACGCTGTAACACTCACGTCTCGATTGTGTCGAAAATCTACCTTTTCAATCATTGTCAGAAACACAATTTAAACGCGGGCAGACGCGTTTCCTCCGACCCGCCATTGTCAGACGGACAAAATCGACTGGAAGAATCGAATAGGACGAAGGACGTGGCTCTTCTATATACATTGCACTTCGATTTCCCTCGTTCTTTCCTTCTTTCCCCCCTATTTATCTCCCTCTATCGCCGATGCCCTTCCTCCTCTATCGCGAGATCTCGACCGACTGGTTTCGCAGACCCGCACTGTGGCAGATGCGGTTCTGCGTCGTAAGAAATACGGAGTCGTCAGGTTTCTGGCCCGCAGAAAAAAAAAAAGAAAACGAAGAAATAAAAAGGAGTACACGAAGTACCGTATAAGTGACCGAGCGACGTTCTTTCTCGATGCAACGGTAACGTGCAGGTTTCTTTCCGTCTGCTGATAGGTTCTTTCGTTGGAAAGCTAGTCGCATATTTTACGTTACTCTTAACCATTTGTACACCTACACTCTGACGTAAATATCGTGCTCGATTCCGCGGTTCATATTTTATGTAATACGACAGATTGAAAAATCATGATCTTTACTATACAGAATTACTATTCAAGAAACAAATTTCTGACCCAGTTGATTTTCTCTTTAATTTGTAGTTAGACTTAACCTGATGATTATGTAAAAATTGTATTTTACAAGCTACACAGAAAAATACATACTGTACGAAAGTAATAATTACTATTTTCAAGTATTTCAAAAGTTTACATAAATCTATGAAGTTCATCACAAGCATCAAATTTATTCAAAATGCATCCTAAATCTTAATACTTCGTTTAATACTTCGAGATTATTAAATTAAAATTTGATTTGCTTATCAATTCTATCAATTTTATAATTTTCTTCAAAAGCAAATTAAATTTTTATTTTGAACATACATAATAATGAATTTTTCTAAAATTTGTAACTAATATATTTTAAAATTATTATCAAAAAAATATTCTTGGTTAAAGTTAACTGTTATTTAAAAGAGAGAAAGTAAATTAAATCACTTTTCTTAGCAATAAAATGATTTTTTTCTGTATATGATTAATCACTATATTAATAATTTTGTAGCAACTTTTAAGTTTGATTTTTCATTTGCTAGTTAAATTGTGGTTAGATTTGATGATAATGTAAAAATTGAATTTTTCTAATTTATCATTAAACTAATAATTTTGTAATAATAAAAGTTACTATAAAACTATCAATTTAGTCATGAATCATAGCTAGGAAAAATACAACTACATTATCAAATTAAATGACTACAAGTTAATCAAAAGATGAAAAATCTAGCCTTAAAGTCGCCACTACAAAAGTATCAGTATAATAATTAATCATAGAAAAACAATTTTTATGTTATTATCACAGACAAACCAATTAAAATCTAAACCACAAATTAATCAGAAAATAAAAAAGCCAGGTCTATGACTGTCATATCTTTGACTGTTATATTACGTTGCGTCACACGCATATATATACTATAAACAGTGTTTATATTTTCTTAGAATTAGATTTACATAATATGAATGGAATATTTAAAAAAATGGAACCTGTATTTATAACTATTCGTAAAGTGCAAAAAATAAATCTCTAGATTACTAAACCGGAATAAGACGCTTAGCAATCGCATTTAACTGGACTTACAGAAATTTATGGTTACACGTGGAACCCCGTAATGCCGAGAAAGGTCTGGGTTTATCAGTACCAAGGCTTCGCCTCGTAAAGCGATAAAAGAATGACTTATTTTTGTCCAGTTCTCTTCTGGCAGAACGAGTAAGAATGGAAAGAAAATGCGCGAGGTTAAAAAAGAAAATGGGAAAATAAGAGAGAGAGAGAGAGAGAGAGAGAGAGAGAGAGAGAGAGAGCTCGTTTCTTCTGTCTCACAGCTTTCCTTCGTGACGCGAGTTACGTGCGTTTCGCGCTGTTGCAGGAAATACCCTGCAGCGCAAAATAAAAGAAGGATTATCTCATGCATACGACATAACATGATGTGCATTCTAGGTGCTTGCACTTCGATCGCGTGCATGTATCAATGTTTTGGAATCTGATTAATGTTCGATGCTATGCGTGGAATATTCTGCTACATGCAATTTAACAAAATTCTTAAAATTGACATTAACAACTTAAAAATAAATTCAATCTTGTTGTCTTTAGAGATTCTGTTATTATATTACTACATTAAACAATAATACAGAAATAGTCAAACAATGATCGTTCGATTACAAAAATTACGAAAGAGGAATCTAGAAATCTAATCATAAGATATTAAAATTGTTTTTTATCACGGAAAGAAAACCTTTGGATCATCGATAACTTCTGTAGAACATATTATGTTATCCACGCATCATCTTTTTTAATATTCTATCTAATTTCTTGGATTAAATAACTACTAATAAAATCACGTTACAATAAATGATTGTAATATTTAATATTATTCTATAACAATTTGATAAATTTTAAAATAAAGAAGCATTAAAATAAAGAAGCGTTTGCTACTTAGCTTATTTTAGCTTATTTTGCGTGTTATAATCATTTGAAGTGTCCTTAAAGGAGCGTCAAGCTTTTGAAGATTAAAATCCTATATTAATCCTATATTAATTTGCAAATGAATTTGACAAATGTATATCAAATATAAAACATAGTATAAAAAAGAAAATAATTTCTTTCGCTTTCTTGAAAGAGAGTATTCCACGACACAAGTATATATCAAACTTAAAAAAAATTTCAAAAAATCCGTGTACTCCTTGAACGCAATAAAATTTCAGGTATTATCATGAACATAATATATTCGTTGAATCGTGCAGGAATTTCTGGGCCGACTTTACCGACACGCAATATCCCACGTTTTCTCACAACCCAACTCGAAAGGGGTTGCTCTGATGAACGGGTTTCTTCGTGAAGAACAACTTAATTCTAGGGTCATGGTATTACCTGGGATACCGTGCAAGGATCACAGCTCAGATTTCACATAAAGGTTTGGCAATAAACAGAATTTAAAAATGAATTAAAAAGTTATTTAAATTTCTGATAACTACAATATTTTTACGAAGGTTTAAAAAATTTATAAAAATGTTGCTTCGAATTGCAAAGCATAATATGTTAATTTTTTTCCGAGAAAAGCTATTATCAAATGCCACAAACATAACTCATAATAAAAAAAAAAATGAAATAACATTTTCAGAAATTTGCATAGCATACATCGTCGTATCATATCATTTTATAATATTTCTCAGAAGCATGTAGCACTTCTAGTAAAGGACTAGTCGAGACAATAATACAGTTTATAGTAATAATGCGCGCTTATGCAATTTCTAATTAAGCTGAGAGAGTTAAATTGCACGTAGTGGTACATAATGTGGTAGAAGTGAAAAATTACGGATCTAAGGATAGAGCAGGCTGCAACCGCGACGAATTGGATAATGAATCTCACGTGAGATCGTGAACTGGTACGACAAGAACGTCGAGGTAATGACAATAGATGATAATGACAACGGCAGTCCAAGGAATGTGGATGGCACTGTTATCTCGAAACGGCGTTATTGTTCCATTACCGCCACTTGAATACAAATCGGTCTTAATCGGCACACATACATAGGGCATAGCTATAATTGCAAAAGCAAATTAATACGGAAAACTGGGAATAAGATAAGTAAGACAATAGCGATGTATGTAATTAAAATGAATCCCAAAACAAACATGATACTGTATATTATATTTCTACTGTGTATTATATTTCTGATAAAAAATAATTCCAAATTATGAAAAATAATTTTAATTATTCAAATTAATTATCTAAATTATTTAAAAAATAGCAAATGTAAAAGTCCCATTAACCATGATTTAATTATTGGTTGATAATTTATCATGTTTAATATATTATTTTACCATCTATATGTAATATAGATAGTAAATAATAATATTGTTACTTAATATTGTTATTGTAAATTGTATTTCCCTTCTATAATAAAAATATGTTAATTATGATGATCAAAATAACATTATCATTTTGATTGTTTGACGTAAAATCAAAATATCTAGTTTATATTTCGCACATATGATGTATTTTATCTTGTATAATGAGGTCAATCAAGCTCATATGCACACAACGCATCCTGTTAATAAACGATCAATAAATTAGATTTGGTTAGTATAAACACAGGCTGTTGAAGTAATATTCAGCAAATTCAATAAAATATTCATATATCTAAGATAACGAGATTATCGAATAATCTCACGGCGACGTTTATTAAATCCAATTCAGCTTCCAACTAGCAGATACTAGCAGATACATGCTATAATAATTGCGCTATCAATTCTGCAACTATTGTATTATAACATTGGTTGATTCTGCAAGAATATTACGAAACGCCCACGTTCGCGAACATATTTATCTGGCAAAAATCTTAGATTGATTAAAACTAACCAAAAAACAAAATTAATTTATTCTGAGATTGTACTACGGCGAAAAATATTATGTTGAATTTATTCTGTAACAACGATGTAAAATAATTCATTAAAAAATCATTTGTTTCTCCCTTTTCTTTATCACAACGGAAAGAATGATTTTGCTGAAGAATCTAAAAATTTTCCCAGATACAAATCTAAAAATGATTTTATTGAATCAAAATAATTAAGTATGTAGAGACATTGAGAATAATGTTGCAGTTTTAATATTTTAGTTTAAAAATCCTATATATAATTACTTTAATGGTCTAAAAAAATTATCTGTATTTAACTAAATTTTTAGATACTTCAACAAAATCATTCTTTTCGTGCAGAATTGATTTGCAAAAAAATAAAGTTAAGGAATGTTATTAGATTAATGAAAATTCCTTCTTGATGATATTACATAACTAGTACGAGATAAGCAGAGAGGCGTTAACGCGGAATCGTTAGATGCAGAAATTCCGTCAGTGAATAATTGACATTCCTATTAGAATGGATAATAGAGCGAATCTTTGTGCACAACACGGAAGGAGCTTCTATTTGATATTAAACGAACCATAGCGCAAACTTCAATATCACGGTCTTATGATCGCGCGACACGATGGTACCGCGTTAGCGTATACAAGATACACCCTTTAATCACGTACGAGCGCATGTCATCTGTGAAATTATTTATTAACTCCGCTCTAAATATTCAATCGGGCCCGGATTATAGTCGGAGGTTACACGTGACATCATGGTGAGCGGCATGGAGGGGAAGGTATTTTCGAATCTAGATTCATAAACTCAACCATCGTGTTTCAAGCTCGAATTGTTAATGGGGTCGAGTTATATTAAAAAAGCACTGAATATAGACGATATGTTCATTATGAAAAATGTGTTTAAAGATTTAATCTTGACCCTTCGCAAATAGTTCGTACACGTCTTCGCAACTTTTATTCTTATTCTCAGTCCACTTGTCTATATTATCGCCTCTTTTAATTTTTAATTGCTATTATTCTATGTAAGATGACCCAGTTCTTAATAAAATTTCACACTGAAAATAGATTGTAACAACTTACGTGAGCTTAATAAATTGATACTACTTGCTTTTACAATTTTTTCGATTCCTCGTATCTTCTCCTATTATTATCAATGTAATCTTTGTCATGATCTTTTATAGCTTTACTTTTGTAATTCCATTTTTAATAAAATAATTAGATGGAAAAACCAATGAGAATCAAACGCAATTCTTGATGTATGTTCATATTATTAATTACAATTTATTTAAGAATAATAATTTTGTCACGTAAAAAATCACGTCAAAAATCGCGTTTGATTGCACTTCTAGCTAATTATTTTTTTAATTCAAGAGCTCTTCATATCTTTATCTTCTTTTAATATTGCGTTTCACGTTTCGACACTTTCTATTCTGTACCGAAGCTATATTTAGTTATATATTCTTCGAACGTAATAAGTGAGATATTACAATATATATCAAATTGGAACAATCGCACCAATTAAGGTGGAAAAACGTAGAATATTGCACAATTGCAATGTGAAATTTAGAGCAATTCTGAATTTTGTTGCGTAAGCTTTTACTTCCCGGACAAAGTCCATGAGAACGATTGCGAATAGAAGAAAATCGTGCGAGAGAATAATGCACATGGACGTGTCAAGAGAGAGAGATGGCGTAGGTGCGCGCACAATTGACATTCCCATTACCGGATGATACAGGGAAGGCTTTGTGCGGCACGGCGGTAGTTTCCGTTTGATATCACGGCGCAAGCATCCGCGAAATTCGCATGCCATTCCTACAAACGCGAACGAAAAGACGCATCGCGTTAAACCGCCGGCTACGAATTTGCGGTGCACTCACTGATCTTGAATTTCCATCCTAAATCGCGCTACATTTCCCACTACGTATGACTTCTACTAACTGCATGAAAACTTAACAAACACAGTTAACATTTCACTCAGAACCCAAACATGAGGAATTTGAAACGAAAAGATGCGCTTGTATCATCACAATTTCGTATCGACTAGTGAAATTAATATCAGCAGCAAAAATTTCTAGCAAATATTAATGCCATTTGTAATACACATGTTTATAATAAATTTTCAAAGATAAATGTACAATATTTTTTTCTAATCTCCATTGCGTCAAACTGATTAAAAACATTTATTTAATATTAATTATGATAACTTTTTTCTCTTATCGTTATAAAATTTTATGAATCAATTTAAAATATAATAATTAAGAATCTTAAAAAAAAATTTAGAATTGAATCGTATTATTATATAGCAATAGTATTGATAATAAACAATAGTATTGATAATATGATATGAAAAATTTTGCTAAAGTAATACATATTTTTCTTATCTAGTATCTATTTTTCAAAACATCCAGTAGAGATGATATTGGACGTAATAATCTCAATTATATTATAAAATTGTCTATTAATTTTATTTTAAACAAATTTTGTCTTCTGTTTAAAATTTTCTCTTTGTAAAAAAAATGTCATTATCTTTAGCCAAACAAATTAAAATAAAATATGTGTCATATTTAACTTACGGTATTCGGCATTATCGATAGATCAGCAGACAAGGTACTTACCTAAAAATAAAAAGAAAGTTTCTAATTAGTCATAAACTCAAAGACTACATTGAACATTAAATACTATAAAAATTTGATTTTTATATTTATAGATATCAGAGAAAAATTACAAGCCCAATAAAATTTTCAGAATATACTATAAATTACTGTTTCGCTTAATTCTTCGAATTGTATTTTATTACAACTAGTTCAATCTTTCTACAGAATTATCTAAACTCTGTTTTATTTCTTTTTACATATTGGATTCGTCATTTTCAGCATCGAAGAGCTGCATAATTTGTTGTTCGCGTGCGAAGCAATTTGCAAAATTTAAATACTAAATTATGAAATAAACGTGCAAATTGACGTATAATTGACGTATAGACAAAATTTCAAAAGTAGCTGCTAATCGCGCGACGTTATCACGATAGATAATTCACGGGCGCAATAAGACAACACTCATGTCGGCCATGTCCACGTCCGTGAAATGGAAATTAGATTCATTCCCACACGCGATCCCAGTTTTCAGCGGGCGCGCAGAATCGATATCGAGTATCTTGTTGTGCGTGCCCAATGGCACAGCGGTTCTCACATGCTTTCGATCATGAAAATATACGCGACAGATTTGACGACTTGAATATCCGTTTACACTTAAAATAGCATCTGTCACTAGCCGTCACTAGCCGAATTCAAATCTGTCAGGTCATTTTATAATATTTGTTATCGATTTTATTTATAGAAATATAAAATGCAGCATGAAATAATTCTAGAAATGGAGTCATAATATTCTTTAATGTTTTATTTACCTCAGTGAGAGAGAGAGAAACAGGAAGATAAAATTTTTATTGAAACAATGCTTATAAAATGTAAAATAAAATAAAAAAAAAATCAGAAATTTCCAGGCGATTGAGAGCAATAATAGCGCAAAAATTGGTGCATTTGATATCATATATTATTATTTTCACAATAGTATATTTAAATTTCTTACATAAAATATCGATCGAACATTTCATTCGAGCCATCTTCAGCGATGAAGTAATTACATATGATGTTGTTGGTTATTAAGAAAAAAAACTAAAAGAAATATTTGATATGAGTAATCATTTATTTAATTAATATGCAACTAACAAAAGCTTTCTTATTTTTTCATTCAAAAATTGTATTGTTCTAATCAAAATTTAGTTATTCTAGTCAAATTTTTGTTAATCTAACTAAATTTTTGTTAGAACAACACAATTTTTTAATAAAAAGGTCAGAAAATTTTTGTTAGTTACACTATCAATAAAATAAATGATTGCATGTACTAAAATTTCTCTCAGTGTGTAACATTTATTTGCAATAATACAAAACTTTTCTTAAAATAACTATCAATAAAATGAATGGTTACATATTAGTATTATAAATAACATTATTTACGTGTATCTAGAATTATCAGGAGTATTTCATTGAGACCGTGATAAGATAAATTGAAAATGTATTATCGGAGCATTCCGAATTTTTATTCACAGCGCATCAAATATAGACAGAAAGATATTTAACGTTATATTTTTATATAGAATTTTTATACGGATTCGCATTGGCGTGCTTTTCCATAGGTAGTAACTATAACTCGTAAAAAAGGAACGGGCCTCGTAAATTACATTTGCGATTTAATATCGGGACACCAATAAATCTTCGTAACAGTACATGACTTCAGCAGCAATGAGAAAGAACGTCTCTCCCTTGGATTTCTAAGTTGTCTCAAGTTAAGCCCCCAGTCGTCTGTTTGCATACAATAGCTGAACGGAAGAAGATATACGCCTAGTTTTTATATGAAGAATATAACGGAAACTAATCAATCCGACAGGCTAGTAATAACAGTTACAAACTAAAGGAATTGCGAGAAAATTGATTGAGTTTTATAAACGCTTTATGTGCAAATATATTTGGCTTTTACTCTAATTGAACATTACGTCACATGTACATCTAAAAATAATTAACCATTAATAAAATAAATGGTCATACTAGTATCATCAATAAAATATTATTTACGTATTTCTAGAATTGTGGGAATATTTCATTGAGATCTTGATGAGATAAATTGAGAAGCGTATTACCGAAGCGCTGCGAATTTTTATTCACGGCGCATCAATGGCGTGGAAATTTCAAGAATGACAAATACTGCAAAAAGTTTCGATATTCTACCAACTACTTTTGCGTCCTACGAAGATAGTTTGATAAGTCAATGGTTTAAAAAAAATTTTTTAAACAAAAATTCGATTTCTTTGTCAACCTTTTCATATGCTCCTTTTAAAAATCACTGATTTATCAAACTACAAGATCAACAAAATTATTTAATCTGTATCTAGCTAAATTTTACAAAACTACAAAACTTGTTCTTTCCGTATAACTAAATTTTTAGATACTTCAGCAAGTCCTTTCTGTGTAATCCTACTATCTCGAATTGTCGCGAGAAAAATAAAACATGAGCCGTTAGCTAAACGTCTTTTGGAAGATTCAGCGGACTTGTGACCGGAGAAACTCAGGCCAGGGCAGATCGTCAGTAAAGTTGTACGAGCCTCGATATAGCCGGCTGCGCCGAAGATATCGGGAACAGAGACGAGAGTAACGCGCAGAGATAGCCCCGTGTGGATGGGTCATCTCATTATCTCGGGGCGCATTTAACCGGCGGATGCAAGCTACTTTTCTGAGATATCCTTGAGCCCTCTTTTTGCCGTATCTACCGACGGATGTGACGTTATACTGAGAAAAAAAATAACGATGTATAAGACTAGAAAATTCCTTCGCGCAAAATCGATACTCGTATAATCTCGCGGACATCGTCACTAAAAATCTCGCGAAAAATGTGCAAATAAAGGAGTCCGGAATTAAGACGAAAAGATCCAACGTTGACGTATCAATTTTTCATCTTATACATATTGTATATCATGACACATACAAGACGAATAGAGGGACAGAAAGAGACAGAGAATATTATCTATCTATCGTGACGCCATTCGAGTTGCGCTTCGACGAAGCAAATATCGAGTTTAACGAGTTTTGCGAAACTCCAGCGATCACCAGATAAACCCATTAGGCGCGAGAGAAACTTTGGTGACGGAGTATCGAAAAGTACTATCGGCAACCGTCATAATACACTGCTTTGATCTACTAATTCTTCGATCTAAGAATGTTTTATTAATAAAAATTAATTTTGTTCTTATTTTGATTAAATTTTCTTATTTTCTTATTTTATTACTTTATAATTATATTATTTTATTATATTATTTTTACTTTATTACAATATTTTATTATTTTATTATTTTAATTTTATTCTTTTATTATTTTATACGCATCAATATTTGTTTGTTTGTTCTCTTGGCCTTTCACCTATATTATTTTGCTTAATATACGCGCTTGATTTTCATATTTTTTATTTAAAAAATTTCAAGTAAACTGTTATTCCAAACCACACAGGCTTCAATAAAAAATTGGATAAAATATGCAATGCTTATTAAAAAAAAACATTTTTATTTCACGCAGATCTTATAAGACGAGTTTCAAAACGGTCAAAGAATAAAGAATGTAGATAGAATGCCTTTACAGAGCAAAGCACTCTAAAAGTCCAAAGAGAACTCGGCTTTGTTCGTGCGAAGAGTACACTCAAGTATAAAGATGCACAGTTCAAAAGCTTACTGAGAACTTGAAAATTTCAAAATCTCTTATGTAGAGCGCAGCTAAAACAAAATCATCACCAGCAAAAACTCAATTCGACAATCGTATGTCAGTCATGAATAAATAATTTCGAAAAAAAGAAGATAGATACGCGTATTGGGAAATAGTTGTTGTCAATCGTCTAAATTCGCTGAAGGGAAAGCAAGCAGAGACTAGAACGATGGATGATCCTGCAGAAAGCAGGAGAGAAGGATATACGCTCCGCGATAGAGGAGGCTGCAGCATGCGTGGGCGGTAACGACGTAGGCGACAGGGGTTGCCAGGGACGGTGGGGGTGAGCTACGTGGGTGAGCCCAGAAGCAGGATACCCCCCGTCGGATGACTTAAAGAGACGCTGCGACTATCCCGGACCGATCGATATCCGCAGCAGCCGCCAGCCACGACTACGACACACCGCGCCGTCAACGCGGGCTTTCCCGGACTTTCCTTTCCCCGATCAGAGAAATTATATCTTGTTCGAATAAGTTTTTATTATTTACACAGAATCCAATTACTGTTTGCACCGTTTATGCATTTATTAATTCGTATTGAACGTTCTCATGTCTGGATTTACATAAAATTTATTGTTTTAATCTTAAATGCTTTTTTTAATGTACTATTATAATTTGATTGTATTTAGATTACAATTAAATTATAATATTATATTTTAAAAAAGCATTTGAGATAAATAATGTAAACAAATAAAGTTTCGTGTAAATAATATTCGGACGTAAATTTCTGGGATGTTTTTTATTTATTTTTTTATTTATCGATGATGACTAGTCTAGAAATATAAGATGAAATATAAGATGATAAGAAATATAAGATTTTGGACGAAGACATTTTATCTTTCATCTTGCTTCTCACATAATCACATTTCATTTTAAATTGAAATAAAAATTTCACTTAGAGAACAGTTATTCGTGATACATCAGTAAACTTTATGAAATTTTTTATTCGCAAATACTTTACTCCGCATTTAATACCTACTTATTACCAACTTGTTAAAGTAGGAAAGTTGATCCTAATATCTAGATCGTTTTAATATATTTGAGTCAAATAGGTGGAGGACAAAGTATAGGTCTACACAAACAAGAATTTTTCCAATTGGACAGATGATGCTGCGACTTTCCGAAGATAAAACGAAGATTTGCAAGTTGTGCTCGGTAATCGCGTAATATATTTTTCTAAGAGGAAGTGATCTTTCAAAGAAAGATCACTTCCTCTTAGAAAAATATATTATAATAGATAAAACAGCAACCGATTCTTTATGCATGTATTTGCGATTATCTCATGCATAAAATTACGAATGTATAATTGCTTTACTTCGAAATTGTGTTACCAGTAATGAAATAAATGCAACAGTAATAACAATTTTAATAATGTCTACATAAATTTTATGAAGATGTAAATTCTTTTAATACATACATCAACGCGTGTTTCTTAAATTAATCTCAAACTTATTGGCTGTCCATTGCTCGCCTTTGTTAACTTCTGAA
Source organism: Atta cephalotes (assembly GCF_000143395.1). NCBI lineage: Eukaryota > Metazoa > Arthropoda > Insecta > Hymenoptera > Formicidae > Atta > Atta cephalotes. The sequence goes on along the minus strand of NW_012130080.1, from coordinate 4,065,439 downwards.
TCATTAAAACAACTTCTGCCATCGTCGCAGTGATCTATTAAACTTATTAACATATAAAGAAACGAGCAAGAACGAAATTAAAAAAAAGAAAGCAATAGATATTATATTTAAGCCTAAAATCCGCGAAAAATGCGGAGCGAAGTGAATTAATCATAGAAATTCAGGCCTTATTGGATTTATTTGAAGGAATAGGATGGGATTCGTCGAGACGAGTAGAACGAATCATCTCATTCCACCGATTCTGCGCGAGAAGGAAGAATTTCTATTCAGCCGGACGGGAATTACACGTCGCGATGTGCTTCGTAAAGAGCGTTTTCTGTAAAAATGAAAATTTAAGGAGCGTCCCTGTGCATTTTATTTCTCGGGATAGCGTACGAAAATATTACTCGCGTTTCGTCTAAGAATTAAGCTCGATTGCTTGGGAAAAACGAGCGAGAGAAACTTTGATATTGGAAACCGAAAATGCATTCATTATTCGGGTGAAAAGAATAACGGAATAACGAGCACCGCTTGACGACATCGCTTGACGCGGAAGGAAAATGAAACTCTGCTGCAATTATTCCGTAAGGAAACGTGAGAGTCGCGCTAACGGTATCGCTTTGTTTCTTTACGTGGAATTGTATTACAGTAAAATCTAGGTTTCTCTTCGTTTGCAACTCGGAAGTCATCCGACTTAATTGTCATTTAATTGTCTCACTCTAAGAATGTTAAACTCCGCAGTTAAACTTTGAGAAGATTGCAATATAAGTAAAAACACTGATAGCTGTAAGCATTAAACTGTTCTTTCTATGTAGGTTTTATTTGACATTTTTCTTGTTCAAGTTGCTGTCATAGAATACATCTCAAATATTCTTCACTTAAAACAATTAAAATTTACTTTTAATCCTGTTAAAAGCAACATGCTGTAGCACAACGTTGTTCGAATTAAATTAAACTGTCTCTAATTTTTTAAGTGAAATATGGCACAAATATTCTATACAATTTTTTTACTTCTGGCTATTGGGAACATTCTTGTTTGTTGTGCTCTTGTAATAAAATTATGCGCTATCTGGCACAATACCAAGCGCTTTAAAAATTTCACGGTCGTCTTTATGAAAGTCACGTTAGAATAAATTCGAGCACGGTAGGCAAGCGAGAATTTCAGAATTCTAAACGATCACAATTATTCAAACTTGCAGCTGTCATGAGAAAGCAGAAGACAGTAAACTCTCAGTTGGCATCAGTAACACTTAAACGTTATAACCGAACAAACCGGCATTCTCGTTGAAATGTAAAATGTAATGCATGCAAACAGATAGAGAAAGAGAAAAGAGAAGGCGAATGCAACAGTCGAAACGTGAATGCTCTTTGCACAGATACGCCGCAAGTTTCGTCCTATTGTACAACTCCGCGGAAATAGTTTCCTGTGTACGCAAAGCGCAAGTTAAACTTAGGTACGACATGTGAAGCAAGAAACTTCATGAAATTTTTCTAAACACGATGTCAGGTATGTGCAACGTGGAAAATCGCAAACAACTGCGTTGGCAGGACGATTGTGCAGGTTGTATTCGACTGCATTCTTCGCGTCACTTTCCAATTGAGAGGAAAGCTACAGTGAACGCTAGTGTTGTAAATACCTGTCACGGAACTACTTCAGGGGCGCTTCAAAAAAACGAGCGTAGCGAATTTTCCAAAAATTTCGGCAAAACTAGAATTTCGAGCTTTCAAAACGATCTTCATAAATCTCAAGAAAGAGACTCGACGTACAAAAATATAAATATAAATCCAAAAATATAAATTTCTATACTCGCAGATTTCGTGACAAAATATAATATTGTTTTATCTTAAGATTAACGCATGCTGTGGATTGCTAAGTTCATTTTCTTGAAACTGATTTTACTCGTATTGATCGTGTATTACTTGCGCAAAACTCATTCGCCGTGACTTTTTAAGAATATCGACAAACCAGAGATATGCATGCCCTCGTGGCTGTTTATGACACATTACTGAGTATCTATACTACGAATAATTAATGAAACTGTTGTTTTTCCGAGCAAAGATTACAAGTAGAATAAAATCATCATAACACAACGATTATATGAATATATGATTATTGGCAATTTAAATCGTCAGTGCAAAGATCGCATTAACGCAAATATTAATATCTGCTTTCTATATTGACGAACATAAATTCAAGATAAATATATTTATCATTTATATAGTAGCATTCGTGGATAAAGCTAAGAAAAGTTGGAATTATAATAGCGGGAATATGAATCATTATGATGATGAGAGGGTATCATATATAAAGCGTGTATAAGTGGAGTTAAGGAACAGAAAAAAGATTCCTACGAATATAGAAAGATAGTACGAAAGATATAGTAATGATAATTTTGTAATGTTAATAAATAAAAATCGTTTTTCTCTGAACAGCTTTTTACCATACCAAGATCAACGATAATATAATAATAATAATAATAATAATAATAATAATAATAATAATACTGATACTGTTATTAAAAATCAGAGCATTAGAGATGCAATTTATTATATAGCGTTTTATTATAATCAATCTATCATATCTATCTATACAAGAATGTATAGTTAAAGCTAGAGCTTGACTCACGATCTTTTCTCGACTATGAGGAAATAACACCTTGAAGGCGTTATTTCCTCATAGTCGAAATACATTGAATTTTTGCAGTCCCTTTGCAGTATATTAAAAAATTCCTGATTTTTCTGCATCCTCTTTCGCACCTTCCTTTATTCGTTCCGAATCGAAACGACATTAAGAAATTCCTAATATTGAACATACCACGCACTTTCCGGTTCGTTTATTCGCAACACCGACTCGAATAGATTGATTGATAGCTATTAAAGATCCATCTGTTATGCGCGCTAGAATCGTGATACGAAAAAATATTATTCAATACATATCTCATAAATCGAAATTATTATATCACGTCATGCATTCCAAATAGAATCGATATTAACGAATTTGATCAAGCATGCAGTATCTTTCGATTTATTTATCCATAACAATTTGAGAATTATTTAAGATCTGTTTGTTACTATTAGAATAGATATATTATAGAAATAGAAAATATTTAAATATTTAAAACGAAATTTAAAGTATATTGAAACGTACATGGAAGTTTATAAATAATGAATATTAATTTAAAATACGTCGTTATATTATTTTATTAAAAGAAGCAATTGTCCTATGTATTAATATCTAATTCAAATGAAAAGAGAGAGAGAGACTTTCTTTGGAAATACATAAATACAATGAAAAAAAGATATATAGGTGTAGGAACATAACTTAAGATATACAGCGGCAATATTTACCGAGCCAATTATCGCTTTACAGTGATATTATAATCGATCGAGATGAATGGCTTTGAGTTGATGAGATGGTAAAATATTGACTAATGGTGAAGACGACGCACCTGATTCAGAGATGTAGCGCGTTGCAAACAGCAAAAAAAGGGATGGAAGAATTCGAAGCTAAGTATTTCGATGCGAAATTTCACTAGGGCGTTGCTAGGCAGCTGCGAACTTAATGTTTTAAGTATTCAACCGAAGGTTCGTAATAATTTCTCAAGGGAGAAAAAATTCAACATGTCCCTTTGAAGCAAAAACATCTCGCGTATACCAAGTGTTTGGTCTCATAGTGCTACGTTCCGAGTACGTTTCGAGTACAATTTTGCAAAATTTAAAAGCTAATTACGAAGATATTTAATGATAAAGTATATACAGTCAAAATATTAAATATAATTCTAAAAAAGATATATCTTTCAATATGGAAAATTAAACTTTTAATAATTAAGTTTAAACAGCGCAAACAGAGGATGAATATTTAATGCTGACAACAAAATTAAATAAAATTTTAAATGAAAATTTAATTCGTTCATTAATTTATAATGACGATAAAGAGAATAGAGTTTCATTTTCTTTAAACAATTTTCAACCGGTGATAATCTGCAACGAGTTGGATTTTAAATCAAGAGCAATAGGTTCAGAATTTCTATCGTTTTATTCTTCTATACTGGTACCAGCAGAAAACCGACGAACTCGACACAAATTTTGATAATTCGACAGAAATGAATAATGTGTAGTTTTAGAAAATAAACTAGTTGATGTCACAAAGACTTTTTAAAGAATTTCATTCTCAAATGCTTCATCATCGACCCAAGCCCAAGTGCAATCAAATCAAAAGATACAAAAACAGCGTCACTAATTATCTGTAAATACATATATAATTATATACAATAAAGTAGGTTAATAGTTTTCAATGAGTACAAATGCAACTTTATTATCAATTCTCTGAAGCTCAATTACAAATTTAATTCACTGCGATTAATTATGCGTTAATTTATTGAAGTTATCCATTTGAAAATGAATGTCAAATATGGGTGCAATTTAATATCCAAACGCTAAAATTAATCTTCATTAAATTGGAAATTATAATGATTCACGACCGAATTCAACACCTATGAGTCACAATTGAATTCAACATCCACTCCTGATTATGTCACGGATATTCGATAATAACTCACGAAAGATAAAAGTATGGCAACTGTGTATTCGCATATTTCGAAATTCGTTCTACTAATGGCGATTCAATTAGGATGGAACGCTTTGACCTACGCACATGCGCAATCATAAATTACCACTGATAATTCGCAACAAATAATACGAATGCGATTTAACAAGTTCAGTATTTTCTCGCTACAGATAATCGTTAGCATGAATATCATTGGAAGGAAATGTACGACTGGCGAGGCCAGCAACCTCGTTTTCTCCGATTAGCCTCGACCGTGTCGTCTCCCCAATTCTCAACCAGGCTCGCGTTTTCGTAAATTACACCACAGTAAACACGGCAAATGCCAACTTCCCGAAATCTTCGCCACGATGTGTCAAGACGATTTATCTTAGCCGCCCGAGTTCCGCCAAGTTTCCCAAGGGAAACCACAAGAAACACGATATTGAATATGCCATTGCACTAAAATGACAATAAAGGTGGTACTGGTGCATCCTCTACCTTTGAGAATTACGAAAAGCGTGATGTAGAAAATTATGAGAAATAACTAACGCAAACACACATGATTTAACTTTTAGCAAATTTCTAAAATAAAACATGCAATTTGTAATGCCACACCGATAAGTTATATAAAAACGTGTTTTAAATGATTTTTCAGATGCATCCTGTGTAATTCAATTGTATAATTATTATTTATTTATTACAGAAAATAATTTTTAACTACCAATTTTCGATTAAATTTATTCTACTTTTATATTCTAATTAAATTTTTTCTTAATTTATAATATTCAGTACTCATGAATTTTTAATTTAAAAGAAATTTTTTTACGTTAATACAAAACATTATTTATATCAAATAAAATAATTAAAAATTAATAATGCTGTCTAAATTATTTTCACGATAATTTAAATTTAATTTAGTAAATAAATCGATTTTTTAATTTTTTACGCTAAAAAGATGTTTAGAAAAGTAATGATATTTATCTATAACTAAAATATTATGTAGTAAACTAAATATATAATCTAGTAATTATAATTGTCATACACTGATACAAATTTAATTTTAGATTTTAGATGTCAAATGTCAGGCTATTCAATTGCGAGGAGGATAATAGAATTTCTTCGACAAATCACTAATATGATTTTAGTTTCGTAATACACAGAATTAATTTCAAACATTTAATATTTGTCAGTTTATATTTTCCATCATACAACACATTGTTAATGATGCAATTCGCGCGTCACTATGAATTTTTAATTCCGCAAAAATAACAGAGAGAAAAAACTATCCGCTGAAAAGTTTGTCAAGGGAATTGAATAAAAATTCCATATTGCGCATATAAATGTTCTACTAATAAATAATATAACTAATTCTATTGAACGTTCTACCGAGCTTCTGCATGCGTTTTATTCATATTTGTAAATATTATTTTATTCGTGCAATAAAGTCCAGTTTATACAAAAAATACTTCACTGGCAATTATATGGCCGGAAAAAAAACCCTCCCTGTTTGTTATTGATTTACTGATACATTAAATTGAAAATAAATTTAATGATTTAATTTAATTTATGCAGGAAAAAGCGGAATATTTTGCTAATTGCACACCTTGAATTTTCTCACGCTGTACCCAGTATTTGCAAGTGTTAATTCTCAATGCGCGCATTCGCGCATGAAAAACAATGGGTGGACATGCAAAAAAGACCTTGACACGTATTTATCATAGGGTTAATAATGCTAAAACATAGCGCAGCGCAAACGTTTCCCCCAATGATAATATTACATCATCGACAACGAATAACAATAGATTTTTGGATTTAACGAATTTCATATTAGTCAAAATAATATTTAAAAATTGCATGAGGAATATTGACATGAGGAATTACAATAAAAAATGAATATTTCTTTTTTAGCGCGGTAAAAATGCTTCGTCTCCGCTCGAAGCAAATCTTGATTTAATGTAGCAGAAATGTTCATAGCATACAAAAAAAGGCAGGTAGATATTGATAGAATATTATTTATGCTGGACACGAACCAAAATTAATATGACGCATATTGAATATCAGAATCACATCGTGCGCTTATAATAATTCATAAAACAAATTAAAATATTTTTGGGCGTCATCCATTTTTGCGAAGAGTCGATATTTCAAAATTTTATTGCAATAAGGAACATTTGTAATTCATATCATCGACACCTCTTGTTTAAAAAAAAATCATAGTATAAAACTCAAACAGACTCTTGTAATAAATCCTAATATTAATGAAAAATCATATGCGCTTATTAATTTGAAATAAAAAATGTATTTTTTATTTGCAAAAAGATCGAAAGTTCTTCTCATCGATGTCATCTTGCAAGTAAAAATTAATCGCTATTAGCAAATACTGACGTTACGCATCACGAAATTTAATCATATTGAAAGATTTAAAGCAAATCAGGTAATATTAATAATTGAAAAGAATATTTTGTATAAAAACATTTTCGATCAATATAAAAGTATTAATAGTGTAGATTATAATTGTGAGATTAATGATGTTTAGGTACACTTTATTCTTGCAATGGTACCGTTTTATGATAATTCGATATTGTTGGAAAGAATATATAAAAATAGTTCACCACTTTCTAAAACTTTCAAAAAGTTCCAAGAATTCTCGCACGCGACATTCAATGCATACAAGATTTTGTACTATCGTAAATTAAACACGCTTGATTTGAAGCCTACAGTGTGTTCGCAAATAAGTAAAGTAACGAATAAGTAAAAGTAACGAATAAAAATTAAAAAAATATATTACACATTAAATATAAGCCACAATACGAGAATAAATCTGAAAAACCTCCATAGCAAATTAAAATATAAAAAAAAGATAAAATAAAACGGAATTAAAAATTAATTACAGTTTCCACTTCCTATATTACGTAAACGTAAGAATGTTCATAAAAAATAAATATATTATACAATAAAAAGTTTTATAAAAATTAATATATATAACTTTAGCAGTCGCGATAAAGAGTGAATTATTCACCTTTTTCTTTCGACTTTTATTTATTTTTATAGTAAAGGGAATTCTTTTAAGAGTCGATCGCGCGGTGCTAAAACAAAAAATTAAGCAGAGACGTTACGGGTAAAATGCGTCACGCGTTTCACACGTGCCATGCAAACGAATATTGAGTGAATACGAGATGCGCGGTTAGCCAAGGAAAAGAGATGCTCCTAATGTGGGAAGCACGTGCTGAGAATATCATGGACAACACGGCATTGACGCCACAAAACATATAAATAATAAAAAAAAGAGGAAATATCTATTTTTAATTTAAAAGTAAATTTAAGCGATGTTACAAGCTTATAAACGTTACTGTCTTCCACAAAAAGTATTATATGCAAAAAGTCTCGAATTATCACCACAAAAACATTTAAGACGTTTAATTAATTACATTGAATAATATTATGAAATAAATATTTTCGAAAAAAAAAGATGATTTTATGATCGTACATATTTATTTATTATGCAGTATTAGCATTGTAAAAATAGCTTTATCGACTTGTACTTTTCTCTCTGAAAAAGGTAATGCATAGAAAATATTGCCGCTTTGTAAAGAAATACCCCCTTTGAATCTCGTAGCCGCTTTTGTAAGGAGCACCGAAGAAAGGTTAAACAAAGATACCGTTCAAAGTAAAGTATCGAGAGATTGGCTGGAAATAACTAGATCTGACCTATATTCTGAAATATGCATTGACAAAAAAAAAAAGACGACTACGCGAAACGGAAACATTGCACGAGGGGAATATACGCGACAATTCAAATGCGAGGCATATATATCTCTCGCAAAAACTGCATGTCGGCATTTCTATACGGAAGCAATACAGAGAGTCGTATGAAAATTGATCAAACGTGGTGCATCACCAACACAAAAGCTAACTTTTCGAACATGCTATATTGGAGAACAATTGACACTTGACCCATAAATCAATTTTTCAGTCAATAACGGCGCCGGCACGTTAGAACCATGTCATCTATCCACAATATATCAGTATTCATAGTCGTGTACCACCTAATATTAACGTGCTCATTGCTGTAACCACGCATAAACCACGTAATGTTAAATTTAATTTTTTAAATATAACATCGGCGTTAGAATCAAACTAAAAAAATTAATCTTTTAATCCGCAAAATGTTTTCATTTAAATATTAAAAATCGACTTAATATTTTCCCTTACACATATTTCACATGCTATAACACAATATATAGAAGGAAAACAAAATTATGTAAACATCTGGGAAATATAATCACTTATTTTATTAATAACAAGTTAGCCTATCATTTATCTTTAACCCGGAAATATTCTTCTTCATGAATTTTTAAATAATTTCATCGAAATTTCATCGAAAACTTGTAATAAAAAAACATCATATTAATTTAAATCTTCATTTTTAAAAACATTGTCAATCAACGAGCTAATTCCATTTAATATTTGTTTGATTTTTATTTATTTTTTTCAGAAAATTGTGATTAAATCTATATTCATATCCTCAAACAAACCGGAAAACAATCAATAATATACAATATATGTTATTAACAGTGATTTTAATTGGGCTATAAAACCAAAATTGTTTACATAAAAAAATCAGGTCACTATTCATGTGTTAATATAGATCTTATTTTTATTGGAATAATGTCATACATGTTTGAACAGTAACAACTGCTGCAGTGAATTGTTACACCATTGTTATACTATTTTTCTAACAAAACTCTTAATTGTGTAAAAAATACTGGGAAAAGAACTCATCTTATTCTTGTTTCTCATTTTATTCTTCAAAACTGACCTCTTATTAATAATAAAATAGTATATTTCCCAAATGTTTATTATTTTGTCTATCTCTTTATATCTTAAAACATTTTTGCAGATTTAGCGAATTCGCGTTTTTACACACAATATATAAAATGTAAAAATTTACTTCATCTTATGCAAATACGCATCGAAAAATGATAGTTTAATTTCACAGCAAAATTAATACAGTTATCAGAATCTATTTATCTGTGCGATAATATATTGATTTCAAGTTGATTTACCACAAGAAAAATTTCAATTGGGTTGGATTACATCGGTCACAAATCGCGAGGACAAGTCAAATGATCAATTGATCGATTTCTCAGCGTGTCACCTGATTTGCGGTTAGGTAAAAACCTGTCCTGCGCAAAAAGCAAAACATTGCTACCCGGCTATGCTATTATATGACAACGTGACGCAACAAGGCGTTGTAAGAGAGCACTGTTTCAACACGCACCACGACAATGTATGTAAGAAAAACACGTGCTCGATTCTGTTGCCCTACGACAAGATAGAAAGGCACCGAGGAAGCAGCGAAGTATATATATATGTACTCACTCCCTGCTCCAAATTATTTTGCGGTGTAAGGTGTAACACACACGCAAGATTTATTGCAGTCGACGCGAACGACTGGGCGCGCAACTATATAGTATATAGTATTTTGTCACACGACGAGAATTATTTTACTCGCCCGAGGGGAAAAGATTAAAAGGTGAAAGAAAAAGGGAAATTATACGTCAGCGCTTTTTTTGCATGTTTTTAATCAAAAAATATGCTAAATCGTTTTCCGTGCGGCGGATGCGGTGTAAATCTAAGTCGCTTGGAAAAACGTGATGTTGAAGGCGAAACTAGAGAAACAAGCCGGGACGGAAGTGTTTACAATTGTCGTTTCACAAAACGCAATATTCTGCTAGCGCGTGACCCTGATTTACCTTCCCCGAGATCGCGAAGAAATTCTCGGTTCACGAGAAATCGAGTCCTTGCGTGCGGTGTCGATTTGCCGCGCAACATTGCGTTTTCCAAACGATCGATCGTTTTACGAGACTAGATGTAGTATACATATAGAGACATAGAGACAATCGATATCGCATTCGTTTCCTCGGTTTTCAGGGCGGAACCACACGAAATTTCGATTTCGAATAGACAACTTCCAAGTATAAAGAATTGATCCAAACATCGTTTAGACAACTTCTGATTGATCTATCATATTAAGATGCTTAAGATAGAATGAAAGAAATGCATAAAATACACTAAAAAAACGAATATTTGTTTGAACATTTTTACAAAATGTAAATATATACTTATTTGGTACAAAAATTATTAATTTGATTTAATTTTGTTTTCAGTAAATATTTATTTAATGTGAGTTTGTTTACTTAGTATTATCCAAAGAAATACATATTAAGGTTTAGAAATACGTATTAAATTTTTTTTCATTGTAGAATAAGGTTTGCTTTTTTATTTTAACTTGTGGTTTTCAAAGGTCATTTAATTTAATGATAATGCAAAAATTGTGTTTCTCTAGCTACGTTTAATCACTAATTAAGCTGATGGTTTTGTAGTATCTTTTGAAGTCACTCACTACAAAATTATCAGCTTAGTGATCAAACATAGCTAAAAACACAATTCTTACATCATCAGCTTAAGTCTACAAATTGAAAACTGAGCCAAAAATCTAATGCTCACAATGCTAGAAATCACAAATCACTCCGACATCTTCGGATAGAGAAAGAATTAACAAATCACATTTGATTCTATTCGATCACATGACTAATGCAATTGGTCAATTCTTTCTCCGTCCAAAATCTCGGACTGATTTCTAGCATCGTGGATAAAAAGCTTTGAAAGTATAGATATTTGTCTCATTCTATCTTAAGCATTTCATCCAGCATATATTCTAGAAATTTCAGAACGCTGTCCAATTCCTAAAGCGACATTTACAATGAAATTTTAAAGCATAAAACTTAAAGTTTGAGCCGTGAGAAATTGACCAATCATAGTTGAATATGAAGAGATCGATCATGATTTCTTACAAGTTGAGGCTTAAAGTTTACACGAAAAGAATGATTTTGACGATTTAAAAATTTAGATACACATCTGAAAATAATCTTATTGAATCATCAAAATAGGAATCTTAAGTACAATAAGCAAAATTGCAAAAAGTTTTGAGTCTAACAACTAGTTCGATCGTTCTACATAATTATTTGAATAATCCATATAATAAAATTATTTTTCAAATTTGTATCTAGCTAAATTTTTAGATATTTCAGCAAGCTAGCTTCTTTTCGTTTAAGTTTTTGTGCCTTAAAATCTCATTGTAACGTCGTTTTACTTGATCTTTAAGTTCTCTCGTGAAACCAACGATGGATTCACATCCAAATGTTGTACACACCTACCAAGGACGGAAAGAAAAAGGTTGGCTTCATTGTGAGCGAAATTCAATCTCCTACTGACGACTGTGCGTATAAAGGAAAAGGGAGGGGAGGCCTACCTTTCGAGAGTTTCGAACGAATGCGGGGACCCGGGACTATTCGTCGGCTTCAGTCCGGAAAAGCCGGTATTCCTTTTCGTTTTAGAGCGTCTACCTGCGCTGGAGCATATACGAAATGCGTTTACAAAAATAACGCGCGAGCGCAGCCGAAGTCCGAACAAAAGCCTCTCACTCCATACGTGCTTGTTTCACGTTACCCTCGCTCCAACAAAAATTTCAGACGCCTGTAGTTACACGTTATTTTAAATATATCGATAACGGAGATACGTTAAAAATTGCGGAAATTTTTACTGAAGGTATGTTCGGGAGAGAAAGCGAAATAATCCCGTTTATTCGATTTTTCAAACTGCATATTTCTCATTTACATGATCTATCTATATCGATAGATATCTATTGTAGATACATAGGTATTTAGAAAAAAAATATGTTAAATTTCGAAGATTATTGAATAAATGTTTCGTTCTCATTATACGTTCATAAATCTTGTACAGAAAGAACGATTTAGCTGAAGTATTTAAAAATTAGGTAGATGCAGATCTAAAAATAACTTTGTTAAACCATCAAAATAATTAGGAAATTCAAATATAATGAACAATGCTGCAAAAAGTTTTGATATTCTAGTAACTAGTTTAAGCGTCCGATATATAATTATTTTAATAGCCCAACATAATTATTTTTAGATCTGTATCTAACTAAATTTTTAGATTAGCAAAATTGTACTCTCCGTGTAGGAATAAATGCTCGAATAAAAAACGTTAATTTACATTCAGATAAAGCATGATAGTACAGTGCAATATTCCAACGGTACATGTTCTCTCGTTTATTCGATTTTTTAAATATAAACTAAATAGTTAAATGTAAACTAAATATCTAGGATGTATAAACACGCATTTATTTAAAAAATACGTTCAATTTTGAAGATCATTGAATGAATGTCTCATTCTTATTACATGTTCTATTTTTGCTCTAGAAAAATAAATTATTTTATTCGTTCCATTCTATTTCTATTATCATCGACAAACTATTACGTTTCTCTTTAGAATTAAACTCAGATTAATTCTAAATGAAGGACTTGTCTTGAAATAATTTCCCATAGATTTTATTGGAATTTAATTGGAAATTCAAGTCCAATTCATAAAATCTAAGAATATACACTAATTAATATTCAAATAAAGCATGACACTGTAATATTTCCAAAGATACATGTTCTTCACAATTACTCTAATAAAAATTTTATACCAAAATATAAAGATAAATAAGATAACATGTCATCAAATTAGCATCAAAAAACATTCAAGTGTTATATAGTGTTATATAGTGTCATTAACCCCGCGAACTATTTTGGAACGTTGTTTACCAGAATTTTAATTTACCGCATGCTCGTCGAGACGCGACGTGGCTATTTTACTTTCACTCAGCCGATGCGACGCGACGCAATGCGTCGCATAGGACAACAGCGTCTCTCTCGCTGTCGAATAAATCAAAGAGAATCTCTGTGCTCGTTTCACTAAAACGAGCTGTGCGCCATCGACGACAACGAGACGTCTACATCTCTCTCTCTCTCTCTCTCTCTCTATTTATCTATCTCTTTCTCTATTTATCTATCTATCACTTTCTCTCTCCAGTCGCGTCGCGTCGGTCCGAAAACGAGCTTTAGCCCAACTCTCTCGCTCTTTCCCACGCTCTCTCGTCCTTTCCCTTTCTCTTTCTCCCTCTCTTTCTCACTGTCTATCTCTCGCTTTCCCGTTCGTGGGCACAGAGGCAAAGGTAACCTACAACACTATAATCCCGATCACGAAACAAAGATTCACCAGCCGAGAGGACAGTGGACGCCAACGACGCTCAAGGACATTCGCCGTCAGGTTCTCTCACGCGATTTCGTGCGTCTTATCCGTCGTCCGCGTTGGCGCGATGAGGAAGCAGCGAGAGAAGAGTCGAAGAGAAAAAAAGAGAAAAAAAGGAAAAGGACGCGAAGGCAATCCGGCAGGACAGACGCGAATTGGATCGATGAGAGTTGCGCCGTGCCGTCGATTGAAAAAAAGCCACGTGTTAAAATTACAGAAACTCGAGCGCGCTTCTACACGAGGAAGGAAAATAAACAATATTATTAATTGACAATGATGAATCGTTGCGTTAAGGAAAACCTGACGCATGCAACGGATTCGTACGTTCCCGAAAAATCCTAGCGATCTTGAAGCCAACTGATACAACAGTTCCGTTAGTGCTTGCACATTTTGCAAAATTTGAAAATTTTCGCTTTCTCTTTTTGCCCGACTACAATATATGTTTATCTCTTTTCAAATTTTTGGGGATTTCAAGCCACGTGGATGGACCTACGAATAGAAAAGAATTCTCCAAAGAATTCTTCAAGAGTGAATCTTACTACAAAAGAATAGAAATTCTGCCACTCGAAAAGAAAATTTAATGAAATTTTTTTATTCGAAAGAATAAAAATTATCACTCGCAATTTTTTAATAGTTAATAGAATCTTACTTGAAAAGATTGAGATTTTAGTCTTTAAAAAAATTCATTCCAAAGAATTAAAGAAAAAAGAAGCCACTTAGAAATCGGCTATTCCCGCCACTTCCGTCCGGTTGTTTTTCGCGGCGCGGGTAACGCGCCGACGGAGAAGCGTAGTCCGCCGATCCGGCGCCTTCTATCGAACCGACGCCGACGCTTCGACGTCGACGGTCGGAGAGCCTCGTGCAAGCGACGGACGAGGGAACGTGCAGTCGGCACGCAGCCGTTGATTTATTTAAGAGCCGCGGCGCGGCCGTAGCGAGAGAGAGAGACGCCTCCTTCCTCGATCGGGTTATCACTCGCCTCGCATCTAGCATAGTTTTTAACAGTGACGGTAATAAACACTTACAGGGTAGTACATCCCTTGCGGAGGAAGGAAAAACGCCCCAGAGCCCCACAGTTTGAGGCCGTTTTGCTCCACCGTTGTGCAAGAAAACAAATCCGTCGTTCCGCACCACCGCCTCCCCCCCCTTTCACCTCCACCGTATCCTTCTCTCCTCCTCCTCTTCCTTTTGTTCCAACTGGCACTCCTATTTCTCTCTCTCTTTTTATCTCTCCGCAGTTGGATGCACTACGCGTTGCTTGGCAGCAGCACGTCTGTTCGCCGTGCACAGCGCAGCGGCACGTCGTTAAAAACACAAAAACGGAAACCAAGCGACCGGACGTTTACCGTCCACCTTCTTCGGGCTACCGCACTCAACGCGACGACGAAAACACACGCGAGGAACACACGCACGCGCGCGCGCGCACAAGTTCTCGGGGAGCCCACGCACCGAATTATAGCGCACGTTCGAGAAACGACGGTGGCGGCGGCGACGACGACTCAACGACGGCAACGGGAGGGCTTTACGCGTTTACTTGCCGGGAATTGAGCGCGTTTACACCATATGCCGAAACGCTCTCGTTCGGCTCGTGTTCTGTCACCCTCCTCTTGGCACTCGGCTGTTCCAATCCTCCCCTCGATGTCCACTCGGCGATTGCCCCGTTTCTCTCCTTTTGTCTGCCTTGCCGTTGACGATTCTGACTCCACGACCGCCACCGTACGTGGTCCCGCTGTGACTAACAACGATCCCGCTATCAACCGGCGCCATTGACAACTAGCGCCACCAGCCACGCCGCCAACAGCGCCGCCCCGCGGTCGTTCCGCGAACTATGGCGAGAATCGAGCGCTCGATCGGAGCGCATGTGTGAGAATTGAGCGCCGCGGTTAATTAAAGCCATTTTGGCAAACGTTATCCTTACTTATCCTGTATTTACTTAAGCGCAACATTTAGTAACCATTCATCGAAAAAGCATCACGAGTATTGCCTATAATATTGATAAAGACAATTTTTCTATCTAACTACTTCTGATATTTATTACTACACTTTCTTGTTTTCTAATAAAAAATTTATCTGAAACCAGTTTTTGCAGAGATGCCTTTTCCATTTTATAAATAATATAGTATCATGTGGATATTATTATTGCATAGAAAAGGAATATTGATAGAAAAGGAATATAAGATAAAAATTTAGCATGTAAGAGATAATAAAAGAAAATCGAGTGTAAAATATTTTTTGTAGAAAAATAATACACTTTTAATTCATTTATTTATCACACTCTGACAAAAAATTAAATTTATACTGTACTGTAGAGTTAAATGGTTCAAATTTTACAAATTTATAATTTAAAAACATACATTATAATTATATAATCTGTAATGCATTACAATTATAATTAATTCTTATACAATTATATATAATTTATACATTATAAAATATATGTTATATAATTCACATTATACATAAAATTTACATTATATCATTGCAATATTCGAATTTTGAAAAGATGATTTTAAAGAATACATTATAATTGTATAACACATTGAAATTGAATTTAATACATTATACAATTATAGTAAGTAGTTTCCTTAAAATTTTATTAAGCTTCCAAAATTTAAATACCTATAATATAAATTTAATGTACAGTTATACAATTTATTACAATTATTACAATTTATTACAATTGTATTGAAAGTAAAATTACAGAAATTGGATATTCATTTTTCTAATTACTTAAAACATTCCAATTCAGAAATGTAAAAATGTTCTTCTGAAAAGTTGTTAAATTTTAAACATTTTCTATCAACACAACGATATGTTTTAATTCGTAAATATATATTTATGTATGTTTGGTTATGTAATTACAGAAGTATTTTTATATTATTGTATAATTATATAATTTTGATAATTTGCTCAACACTTTTTCTGCACTTTTTCTTAAACTAGAATTACCGCGCAGTTATTACTCCCAATTGTCCATTATTTGAATATTAATTTGTTGTTAAAACAAACGTGTTTAAATTTCTTTTTAACACGTAAACATGCAGAGAATAAATTGGAAACAATCCGAAATAGTCACGAAGATTTCGATTCATTCTAAATTGTTCTCCGAGATGATACTCGGCAGAGAAAGGTGCAAAGATGCTCATCGAGTGGGCGATAATCGGTTCCTCGTTTACTTTCACGACTCTCTAGGAATGTGCTCGAAGCCAAGCAATTACACACGATTCGAAAATCGTTCACTGCTCGTTACTCTTCACTAATCGTCTTCTCGGGCTGTACATCAACGACATGTTCATTATTACTTTAATGCCTTTAATGCCGTTCACATTCTTTTCCTGATCTCTTCCGATAAGCGCGCGACGTGACCTTTTTCATTCATCTAGAAGTTTAATCCACAGTGCTTTCGATCATTTCAACGTGAGAATAAGTTGCGTCGGTTCTATAATCCGTGTTTCATTCGCGCGAGTTATATATACCGCCTTAAAACTTCTCGTATAATCCCCATGGATTATCCATCTAATAGACTCTCAAAATTTTATCAACTCCTAGTGGTTTAAACTTCATTGAATGAAATACTTAATGTTCCTCCAACATCACAAGATCATCAAAGAAGAAGGTCATCAAAAGATAATTAATTACTCACGTCCAACGTGTAATTATACAATAATAATATACATGTATATCTCACATGATGTACTTTTCAGAAAATAATTTTACAGATAAATAATTTATTCAAATTAATTGATTTTATGTATGCTTAAATATTAAGTATTATAACAAAATATTAAATATTATAACAAAAATTTAAATATTTTCAATTTGGTTGTAGAAAAAAGTATTAATTTATAAATAAAATTCACATGAAAAAAAAACAATTTTTCTATACACAGAAAAATACATAAGTAATAATTATTTGTTTCAAATATTTCAAAAGTTCATATATCCGCTAATTATAAATTCACCACAAATATTAAATTTATACAAAATATATTCTGAATCCTAGTAAGTTCATACGTCAATCAGGATTATTAAATCAAATTCAATTTTGCTTATTATATAAAATCACTTCTTCGAATTTTATAATATTTTTCAAAAATAAATTATTTTTAGTACATAATAATAAATTCTTTCTAAAATTTGTATATTTTAATATGATTATCAAGAAAATATTCTTTGTTAAAGATAAACGTTATTTAAAAAAAAAACCAAATTGAGTAATCACTTTTCTTAGTACTAGAATGATATTTTTCTGTGTATCTAAAAATTTAGATGGATCTAAAAATAATTTTGTTGGCCCACTAAAATAATTATACGTAGAACTCTCAAGCATGATAAACAATGCTGCAAAAAGTTCTGACATTCTAGCAACCAATTTGAATGTCGTAATTATTTTGCTGGTTCAACAATATTATGTTCAAATCTGTATCTAACTAAATTTTTAGACATTTCAGCAAATCCTTTCAGTGTATGTTTAAATATATAAGCTATTTTTCTGTTCTTTCTTTTCCGGAGAATTTAAAAAATCATAAACCTCCCTTTATATAATAAATCATGCTAAAAGCCACACTAAAAAGGATACAGGAAAGTTGCATCGTATTTGTTCAAGAACTATTAACTTGAGGTAAGCTTGGTGTACGTGCTTCGAGTTTCCAAGTGATAAGTTATCGATCGCGGTCTGTAATTATGACGCTGGTGCTGGTAAGCCCGGGTTATACCATCATCTAAAGGCGGCAGATTATTATTTCAGTCTGCCTCGTCGCGCGTTCGTCGCGTTCGTCGCGTTCGTCCGGTTCAATAAAGTCAACCGCGCGCTCTGAAGTTCGACTGGTGAAATCGACTGACGAGAGCGGCATGGAAAAGTTCGGTAGAGGAGCTGCCGGAAACGCGGAGACAATGAAATCCCGACAATTTATACCCCTGGAATTTGGCCAGAGACGTCCGTTTCCCGGTCTGCGCACCATCGCAGCGCGGCGCGGAGACGAAGAGACGAAAAATATTAAACGCGCGATACCGCGATGTTTCATAGTCGCTGTAATTACAATTTATAACGTTGGAGATGTACTCGGATTTTTCTCGTTATTGATATACCCCGCGACATATATTCATTATTAACGACATAAATTCCCGCGGATTTCGAGTTCCGCGATACTCATGAATAGACGCGCCGTCGAGTCTGATTTAAGTTTACGGTTCGTTATAGTTTATCGCTATAAATCGATCGTTATATACTCTCTCGTTATTTTACATCATGTTACCCTTTAACAATATTAATCGATAACAAGCGACGTAGTGAAAAGATATAAACAGTAAATATTATGTTACGGACGGCCGTCGTTTCGCCGGGCAGTTACATATGCAAAAAGTCAGAAGTATTTCGCCGCTTATAGATTGCGTCGTGTATGTATATAGCCAACGTTATATATAACGATAATCAACCTGCGAGGCGACCCACAGGGGATGCGACCCCTCTTCGGATCACCATAGAAACCAAGAGATGGGACGAGAGGGTATGCGCAAAAGCTATAGTGCTTATGTTAGAATAACGCGACCGAACGCCCTCCAGATGGAAAAGGGATTCTCGCTCTACTGTCGGTGACGTGATAGCTAGTGGAGATATAAAGATATCCTCATCTATACAGGATATATGCACGCGACGCATTTACTATCGACGAATATATCATAAAATATATTGTAATGTCGAAGGAAATATCAAATGCACGCGGTTCATCGTAATGATGATCGTACGGAATACGTTTTTTTTTCGAGAGAAAAGAAATAAAAATATTAATAGAAATTATAAATATTAAAGAAGAAGAAGAAATTTATAAATATTAAAAGCAAAAATAATGTATATAAACTTAAATCAATTGTTTGATTATTTTATTAAATTTCTATTAATTTTTAAACGGAAAGGACGGTTTTGCTAAAATATTTATTAATTAATTTAACTAATTTAAATACAGATGTGAATATAACTTTGTTGGATCATCAAAATAGTTATGAATGCTCAAAAGACTGGTTACTAAAAAATAAAATGTCAAAACTTTTTGCAACATTGCTCATTATACTTCAATATAATTATTTTGTTGGAACTAAATTTTTAGATATTTAAAAAAAATCATTTTTTCCATATGTATTTATAAGAAATTTTAAAAAATACCATACACAGAAAATTATATATACACGATTTACTTTTCAATCAAAACAACAAATTTTTATTCTATACGGAAAAGACAATTTTGTTGTTGAAGTACATAGAGAAAAAGATTTATTTGGACTCGCTCGCGAGAGTTCTATTTATATTTGTTTCATTGAAACAAATTTAATTTTAAACGAAAAATATTTGTTTAATAAAAAAGATTTATTTATAATGCAAAGAATCACATTCTTAATTTAAATATCCATTTATGCATGGACTATTCCAATGCATTTTGTTTAATTGAAAGAAATCTTTTCTCTATATATCTAAAAATTTAACTAGATATATAATCTGAAAATAATTTTGTTGGGCTATTAAAATAATTATGTATGATGCTTAAATTGGTTATTACCGAGTTATTATCGAGAAAAAAATACATTGAATTTTAATAAACATTTATTTGAATAGTGCCAACTAAATATTTACGTACAATAAATAAATATTTACTCAACAAAAAGAAATTATAAATACATCAAATAAATTTTTTGTATCAAATAAATACATCTTTATATTTAATAAATATTTTATATAGTTGACACCATACAAATGACTAATTAAAACAGTATATTTTTTCCAGTATAGAAAAATTTTTTGCAACATTGCTTATAATTTCTACGTAACTACTTTAGTCCAACAAAATTATTTTCAGATCTGTATCTAACTAAATGTTTAGATACTTCAGCAAAATCATTCTTTCCATTCTATATATATATTCTCTAATTATATCAAAAGACATTAATTTACAAGTATATCAATACAATACAATAATTAGAGAATAAATATAAATACAAGAATTAGAGACAAGATTTATATTTTAAAATTTATTTGATACTTAAACTGCGATTGTCAGTTTCAAACCAGTTCTTCCCTCAATATAATCAATTATATTTTTTGCGACAACTTTTTCTTCGACAACAGACAGCATATAATTGTATAAAACCAAGCGTTGTAAAATTGCAGCCTATCTCATTTTCTCTCCCACGGACTCGGTTGTTACTGCTGCTGCAGTTTCAAGTGCACTCGGGGTGGCCGCGCGCGCATATTTTTAGAACCCTCCACGCGTGGACGTGCGTTGCAGCTGGAGCGCACATGCGCGCATATCTGACAAACGACGACGCCATTCAGAGTCCTGGTATGCCAGTACCCCGCAGCTTACACGATCCTGATACTATAAATGTTTTACGTTCGACCTCGTGGACGCGCTGCGGGGTGAACGGGGAATCCTAAGGGAGAAGGATAGGGGCGAGCGAGGAGAGGAAGCAGAGAGAAAGAGAGAGAGAGAGAGATCGAGGAGGATAAATTTATCGAATCTCTCGGAGAAGAACAAAGTACCGCCGCGCACAGGCATTATATGAATAAGGGGCTGAGGAATCCACGCACGCTCGTTATATCGGGGAAAGAATCGCGGCATTAGAGTCACTGGAGATAATTATCTGCGCGATGATAACAATACGACCGATACGAACAATGTTCCTGACGATTAACATAATGGAAATTCTGGCCGACATCGTCGCGAGCTACGCCGCGCAATGAAATCGCGGATGAATTTAATAATTAAATAATATTGCTGCATCTAGATGATCTAATGAATATTTGATTAATGACCTGGTTAACTTGGAGTTTACGAATGACGTTGGTATATTATTATTGTCACCGAATTATTATTTCTTATTAACTGCTAACGCGATAATTTTACTTCAGTTCGATAAGCATTTCTCATGCATGTGTCATTTCTCATCCCCTCCTGCCTTTGAGTTAAATTATATTTCTATTACTACGTCATACAAAATATGCATGTTTTTCTATAGTAGCTTCACAACTATTAATAATAATTTATATTGATCTTGAAATGAAATTTAAAGCAACTTTGGCAGGAAAAATATGGCATTGGCCAAAATTAATGCGGTAATCTAAAAGTCAAGTGCGGTAAGTTACGTGAAATCACCATGAAAATGAAACGTCTTGAAAAAGAGAAAAAAGACCGATGGTACATTGCGCGCGCGCATAAAAATCGCATGAGCTATTTCTCAGGGAAAAATCCAAGCTATGTTTCTTATATATTCGATTCGACTATAAAATATTTCCCTAAAGAGAGAGAGAGAGAGAGAGAGAGA